>NC_137046.1:16965506-17044785 GCF_032717465.1 Coenobita brevimanus
TTCAAAACCAGAACACAAATAAAATGAAAAATGCTGAAAACCCAAAATCAAGGCCAAAAGCTCTATCTCAATAGTAGAGTAGTTCTTTTGAGGTGGAGTGAGACTTCTTACCTGTAATAAGATACAGGGTGTTCAATACCCTGATCATCCCTCTTGCAGCAAAACAGCCCCAGCTCCTGTATCACTCTATGTCAACAGCCATCTTAAAAGGGTAGTGAGCACTGGCTGACTTAATAGGATGGCTTTAAGTTTACTGAAAGAGGATTCACAGTTATTGGTCCAGACAAATTTAACTCCCTTTTTCAGTAGGTCTGTGAGAGTGGTGATACAAGAATTGAAAAGTTAAGAACAAATCTCCTGTAATAACCTACCAGTCCCAAAAATCTTTGTAGCTCTTTCCTAATTTTAGGTCTGGGAAGATCACTTCATAACCTGAACCTTAGCTCCTGGTGGTGCAACGTGTCCATCACCAATTACCTACCCAAAGGTACTTTAGCTTGACCTTTCAAACTCACTCTTTGATAAAATTAGCTACAAGATTAGCCTGAACCAAACGCTCAAGAAATTTACTAACATGGCATAGGTGATCTTTCCAGTTGTCACTGAAGATTAATACATCATCAATATCAACAACACACCCTGCCAAACCCTCTGTTACAACATTCATGAGCTTCTGAAAAGTGGCTGGTGCATTCTTCATACTATATGGCATTACAGAACATGCAAAAGTCTTTCCTAGTGTTACAAAACATGAGATCTCCCTAGCACATTCAGTCATAGGTACTTGCCAGTATCCCTTTAACAAATCAAACTTACTTATGTACCTAGCCTTTCCCGATCTTGTCTATGCAATCTTCCACGCGAGGGAGAGGGTAAGTGTCTGTTTTGATTATCTGATTAAAACGTTCTGTAGTTGATGCAAAGCCGCTGCTGACCTCCACCTGGCTTAGGGACTAGAGTGACAGGAGAACTCCACTCGCTCTGACAGAGGGCTCAATCATCTTGTGGTCCAACAGGTAGCCAAGCTCCTTCTGGTTGAGGAGGAACTTTCACTGGGTTCACACGGTAAGGAGGCAGTTTAATTGGCTTTGCGTCTCCAACATCGAGAGCATTATGCATCAACACAGTGGTTCTTCATGGAGTGGCATGGAACACTTGCAGGTACTCCTGCAGTAATGCCTTGAAAACTCCTGCCTTTCCTCCGGGAGGTAGATGAGAAAGCTCAGTCTGGAGATCATTCATGATATCAGGATTCTTCCCCAAACTATCACTCAGGCTCATACTGCATGGGAGAATTTCTACTTGCAGACTCCGGGTGGAACAGCTACAGTGCAGACTGGGTTATTTTCGTCCCATACCTGTGATATAACTTTAGCATGTTGATGTGACAAAGTTGCTTGTTCTTTCTACGATCTAGTGTGGTGATGACATAGTTGACATCACTGAGTTTTCTTCTCCACGAAATAAGGACCACTAAACTTGGCTTGAAGAGGTTGCCCATGCACTGGTAGCAGAATCAAAACCTGATTTCCTGGCTGAAAGTGGCATAACCTGGACTTCTTATCATACCAAGTCTTCATCTTCTCCTGAGCAGCTCCTAAATTCTCTCTCGCCAGCTGTAAAGCAGTGGACAGCCCATTCTTTGAACTTCATCACATACTCCAGCAGGTTGACGTCATCTTCACTCCCACAGCCAGCATTCCTTGAGAGTAGCTTAAGGGGTCCTCTTCTTCATGGCCAAACAGTAGTTCAAAGGATGAGAAGCCCAGTGATTCATTTGGGAGATTCTCTTGCCGGCAAATAGCAACTAATGAGAAGACCTTTATCCCAGTCTCTTCAGATGTTCCAAACAGTATTTCCTGAGCATCCCGATTTGAGTGTTTACAGATGACATCTCTCCAACGCTCCTTGGGTCTCAGGATGGTAAGCTGAAGACGTGGATCTGGATGATGCCCAACTCTTTCAGAGACTGCTTGAAAACTATTTGACATGAAATTAGCTTCCCGGTCTGACTGTAACCCTCCTTGGGCAGACCAAACTTGGTGAAGAACCCTAGCATTTCCTAAACCACGTTCTTTGCAGAGATATTACTAAGTGGAATGGCTTCAGGATAACGAGTAGCCATATAATACAGGGTCAACACATAAGAAAATCCAGAAGAAGTCATAGGAAGAGGGCCCACAATATCCACCAACACACGAGTGAATGGCGCCTCAAAAGGAGGAATGGGAACTAGAGGTGCACCCTTTTCGGTCTGATTACACTTCCCCACACAACTTGACAGGTGTGACAAGACTTACAATACCAGGAAACATCCCTGAAGATACCTGACCAGTAGAAGTATTTCGAAATGCGTGCCACAGTCTTCCTCACTCCAAGGTGTCCTGCCAAACTGGAATAATGAGCAACTCTAATGATATCCTGCCTACAAACACGAGGGATGACAACTTGATGTACAACCTCCCATTAACAGTCGGCTGATGCTGTTCGGGGTCTCCACTTCCTCATAAGTATTCCTGACTTTATATAATAACAAGTAGAAGCACCAGCTGACTCTTTCTCACTGCAAGCAGAGTTAGCTAGACCTTTCAACTCAGGGTCAGCAACCTGCAACTCAAGCAACTCTTGACGAGACAAATTATCAACACTACGGGGTACTGCCTCATCTGGTGAGTGGTCCAAATTAGCAAAAAAAGTGTCAGCTAGGATAACATCGTCATCATCATTATCCTCTAAGTCTACCAGTAACCTTAGGACTTAGCCCTAGTGACAGCACATGCAGAGAACACATCAGGGACATCACAATCCTGGGTCGCAGTCACTGGTTCACTAGACAACTGAGGAGCTGGACACACTTGACTTCCTCCAATATCATTTCCAAGTAAAGAAAGTTACACCTGACATTGGGAGTGTCTCAACCAACCCAACCATAACGGAACCATTAACAAAACCAGACTCTAAATTCACTCTGCACAGAGGGACAGAGAAGTAATTATTCCCTACACCTTGTAAGATTACAGTTTCATCAGAGGAATTAACATTAGAGCCTAGAACACTGGTCAGCATAAGGGAGTTGGCAAGCACCTGTATCACGATATATTTTAACTGATTTCCCTGTCATTACTGTCCAGAGGACTGACAAAACCATCAGACAGGAAATTCAGCACGTGAACTCTTGAGAGTGTCACCGACAGTTACTGCTCAAAAGAGGAGCTTCATCATGAGAACTTAATTTACCCCTCCAAAGCAGGTTCCAGTTAACTCGGTTAAAGGAATTCTGGGAACTCTCAAGGGTAGACACTAGACCAATTGACTGAATATTTAAAGACTCCTTTTTGTTCACATCACGCTGTCCTCCTGAAACATTTCTCCGTAAGAGTATAACCAAACTTACTACAATAAGTACATTTACTTTTCTGAAATCTAGAGTGTGGAGCTGTGGTATTTACTTCCCTTAGAGAAACATCATCTTTATTCTCTTTCCTGTTACCTGTACTCTGAGTAGAGGCAACGTACTTACTCTCAGCTTTCCTATTTTCTTTAGAATATCTCTTTGTGAGTGAGAACATATTCATATTCATCAGCTAAAACTGCAGCATCAGACAAATTATCTATTCTTTTCTCTCATCAAGATATAGGCTTACATCTTTATTAATACACCTCTTTGAAGTCCTCCAGCAAAATCATCTGCTTAAATTTATCAAAATCAGAATTTACATTCTTAGAATTTAACCACTGCTCTAACAAATCTTCCTTGATTTTTGCATACTCAACATGGGATTGCTTATCTTGCTTATAAGTTGTCCTAAATTTTACTCTATAGGCTTCAGGAACAAATCCTCATAGGCCTTAAGAATCAAGCTCTTAACTACATCATAATTATCACATTGATCCTGAGGCAAAGATGCATAAGTTACTTCTGAGCTTTACCGGTGAGAACACTCTGTAGGAGTACTGGCCAATACTTTTGGGCCAATTAAAACCTGTAGCTACCCTCTCAAACAACTGAAAATACTCTTTGTTAAATCAGATTCAGTAAAAGGAGGGACAAGTTTAACATTTTTAGCCACATCAAAATCATCAGAGCTAGATGATCCAGTTCCACTTTGTTTCATGCGATACTCATGGTACTGCCTGAATCCTAGCAATTTCAATGTGTGCCTGTGCCTTCTCCTGAATACGAGACCTGAGACTCAGCCTCCTTAGCACAAAGCCTCCTGCAGGGTTTTTTACTAGCTGTAACTTAGCTATTTCCAAATCTGCGTTTGCTCATCTGGAGGAGTTACATTAAAACAAGCTTTTATTAATAATGTCAACAATTTGATCTTTAGACTGATGAGAGCAAAGAGCAATTCCCAATTGTTGAGCAACAAGCTTAAGTTCCATTCTTTGTTCTGTTTTCTACATCACACACTGTTTGCACATTTGATAAAAAATCTTTGGCTTCATCAAGAGTAGTAATAGTAGACATCATGAATAAATCACAGTCACAAAATATCAAGCAATATCCTTATGATAATATCCTTTTCTGATAAGAGGTCGCCAAATTTATGTTACGGAACAAGGAGAGATAATGAACACTTCAGAAAGTGAGAATACTAAAATCACTACTGACCCGCAAAGTTCCAGGTTCAAAACAAAAGAGTTAGGTAAAATTACAAGTTAAAGTTTAATGCCCAAACTAACAACTAAACATTCAGGACTCATAAGGATAATGTAATGGCAAAAACAGGTTAAATATATGGTTAACTGCAATAGCCTCTATTAACACGAAATTAGCAAGAGTAAATTTATCTAAGTCAGCCCTGATGAAATGAGAAAACCGGATAATGCTCAGTTAATGCAAGATATATTATTACAGATACAAAATATTATTAATAATGGCTGACATGATAAACTCCACATGAATCACAAAAAACCATACCAGGCCTACCAATTAACGCCTTAGGCCATACAGTACAAGAAAAATGGTAACAACACTTATACTCAAATTATACAGCAGCTAGATGGTTGGAGACTTCCTGAGCACTCACAAACATAATACACTATACAGGGCAGAACAGAGATGTGAACCAAATGAGGAGTAGATCTAAGTGGCAACTAATGCAGAGACTGAGCTCATTATATAGGGGGCCGGCAGAGCTTGATTCAACTTGCAAGAAGGACGCGGAAATGAAGGCACAGGGGAGGAAGAGTTGACAGTCCTGCTCTGAACGACAGAAAGAACGACTTACTCTACTATAAGGGGGAGAAGGGGGGTAGTGAGGTGTAGAACACGCAAGCCTGGTCACTATGGAAGCCACAGGAGCGAATCGTGATCAAACATGCAGCATAACTGTACACGTTAGAATTATACAAAGGATGATGAAATCATAGGCTATGTAACAATATATATATATATATTTATATATATATATATATATATATATATATATATATATATATATATATATATATATATATATATATATATATATATATATATATATATATATATATATATATTTATATATATATATATATATATATATATATATATATATATATATATATATATATATATATATATATATATATATATATATATATATATATATATATATATATATATATATATATATATAATATACACAAGGAGTGCTACCCAAAAGTTCCAGTAATATGAATATTGTAGGATAATAAGTTACCTTACACTCCTATTTCTTACCTCTCGTCTTCAAAGTAGTCCCCTTGGGCATGTATACAATGGTCCCAGCATTTTTTCCACGAGTCCATGCATCCCTGGAAGGCTTCAGGCGTGATGGTCTTGAGCACCTCCTGCGATTCTCTCTGGATCTTAATCGAATCAAATTGACGCCCTTTCAGTCGTAATTTCAGCTTGGGAAACAGGAAAAAGTCGCAGGGGGCAACATCTGGCGAATAGGGTGGGTGGGGAATGACTATTGTGTTAATGGAAGCCAGGAGCTGCCGGACAACAATTGATGTGTGGGTGGGGGCGTTGTCATGATGCAGGACCCAGTCCTTGTTCTTCCACTGTTCTGGACATTTATGGCAGATGTTCTCCCTCAGATGCTGCAAAACTTCACAGTAAAACATTCCGCTGACAGACTGACTAGGTGGGACGAATTCCTTGTGAACAGTCCCTTGGATATCGAAGAAAACGACCAACATCGACTTGACATTGCTGTGCCACCATTGCAAAACCACCAAACCACCTACACACCACGTTACAGTAGTAAGCGTGGTTCAACAACACGTCCACTCACAGATGCGGCCACCACAAGGAGATGACAGGGAACAATCATCTCCTTGTGGTGTAGTCACACCTGTGTGGGACACACCAAGCTTTAATCTTCTAGGTCTTAAGTTAAGCAGCAGTATTTATCCCCTCCTCCCTCTCCCCTTCCCCCCTCCCTCCCACCCCCCCTTTCCTCCCCTCCTACTCCTTCCTCCTTTGTCACGTGCATTTTTTAGATTCAGGTCATCCTTTGTTGTGTTCCACTCCCTGCTGCAGGTGACCCTAAGTTAATCCGCAGGTAAAAATTCAGGTCATCCATTGTTCTGTGTGCCACTACCTGCTGCGAGCGTGCATAAAAGACCTCTACCCTTTACGTTTCTGTCTCACTCTGTCTGAAGATGTAATATACGAAAGTACTCACTGCCGCTCCTTTCATTTCTCCTGTGGTTAGTTTGCATATATATATATATATATATATATATATATATATATATATATATATATATATATATGTGTGTGTGTGTGTGTGTGTGTGTGTGTGTGTGTGTTATATATGTGTGTGTGTGTGTGTGTGTGTGTGTGTACAGTATATGACTGAAGTTGAGGTCTATCTACCTGTCTACCTACAACCAGACGCCCTAATCCCGTACGGGAGGCCACAAATAAGTCGCCTCTGCTGTTTCGGTGCCTTTTCCCCATCTTACAGTACACCCCCACTCTCATATAGATCTCCACTCCATCCCTCCATTTCATCTTCGGTCTCCCCCTCCCTCTCCTTCCCTCCATTTCTATCTCGTATACACTCCACGTTAGTCTCCTGCTCTTCATATGGCCAAACCACCGCAATGTGTTTCTCCATACGCATTCTGTCACATCCACACCACAATGCTTCTGCACTTTCTTAATTGTCAGTTTGTCTCTCCATGTAATTCCACATGCTCCTCTCAGATAACTCATTTCCACTGCTCTCACTCGAGGTGCCTGTATGTAAAAAGCATTTGAATTAAAGATGGCGAACGTGGCACAGTTTGATGCATAAGAAATTTGTCATGATATGAGCATGTCAGAGAAGGACATGTTTTGAGATATGATTCGATAAAGTGGTGTTATAAGTGGCCAGAAGATGCTGAGAGTTCGTGATGGAAGACCTTAATAGGTAAGATGATAGTGGCCTTGTGAATCTTGCAATTGATAGTTTTGGAGTTCCAGGAGAAGGATGATGATGGTGACAAGTGAAACACACTGTATATATAAGATAAAAAACACTATGTACTTCAAATCCATATCACAAGCACAAAAAGAACTTACGTATACAAGATTGCCATGAAGTCTTTGAGATATTATGATGAACGTGAAAACTGAAATGTATGTATCAGGTAAATAGACTAGTTACCTCTGATCTATATAGCAAACACAACACAACAAATAACTTAGATTTACAGTATTTTCAGAGATTTTTTTTTTTTTTGGAAAATTAAGATGTTCCTTTTGAGTAGAAGCTGAATACGGTAAATAGATGCCACGTCAACGCCGGTATATTTTCTCATCTGTTTCGGAGCTACACTTATGACGACCTTTTGAGTGAATTATGAGGGAGACGATTTCTATATAAACGTGAAATCAGTTCACCATCAGTGTAGAAAATACAAGTGCTGTGGTATCAATGGGCATTTTGATGATTTTCCTGTACAAGGTTTGGTGAATGAATTTGGGACTGTGTGTAGGAAGAGGAATCTGAAAGTTAATGTAAACAAGAGTAAAGTTATGGTATTTGAGAAGAAAGAAGTCACAGAATGTACAGTGAGGTTGGATGGTGAGGATATGGAGAATGTGAGTGCATTCAAGTACTTGGGTAGTGTGATGAGTAAGGATGGAACGTTGGGGGATGAAGTGCGTGAAAGGGTACAGCAGGGAAGGAAGGTTGTTGGTTCACTGAAAGCAGTGATGAGAAATAGGGAGGTGAGTACGGAAGTTAAGAACTCACTGCATGATAGTACTGTATTGTGATCCCTACCCTGACGTATGGAAGCGAGGCGTGGACCTTGCAAGAGGGGTACAAGTCAAGAGTGAGAGCATTATTTTATAGATATTATATTTTAGATATTTTTACCGTAAGTGTTCTGACGAACTGGCTTCAATTGTTCCTCCCCTTCACATTTTCTCCCGAAATACTCGGGCAGCTGGGAGCGCCCATGAATTCACACTCTCTCCCCCGCAATGCAGAACCTCTGCTTATCAAAATTCATTTATCCCCAGAACTACTACTCTCTGGAATTCGCTTCCTGGGAGTTGCTTCCCATAAACATTTAATCCACTTCATTTCAAATCCAGGTGTTATAAATATTTTATGAATGGAGGATGCCTTTTAGGCACATGGACTTATTTATTTTTCCCCTTTGTTTTTCCTTCCGCCATTCATTATCAATTTAAAAAAAAGTTACTTGAGAGGAGCATGTGGAGTGACGGGGAGGGACAGGTTGACGAATGAAGAAGTGAAGGAACGTTGTGGGGTGGATGTGGATGTGGGTGAGAAGATTAGAGGAAATACACTGAGGTGGTTTGGACATGTGGAGAGAATGGAGAATGAAAGACTGACTAAGAGGGTGTATGTACTGTAGGTGAAATGGAGGGGAGAGAGGGAGGGGTAGACCGAGGATGAGGTGGAGGGATGGAGTTGAGAGGTATATGAGGGAGGGGGGTGAGTTGGGGGAGGGTAGTCAAATGGTGGGTGACAGAGCGACTTGGAGGCGTTTTGTCTGCGGCCACCCTTTGCTGGATTAGGGCGTCGGGCTATAGATAGATAGATAGATAGTGTGTGAGTGTGTGTGTGTCTGTGTGTGTGTCTGTGTTTTCCTTTGGTCTTATTAACCTGATTTTTTAACAAGTGATTTTCTTGTACTTAGTGCACACACACACACACACACACACACACACACACACACACACACACACACACACACACACACACACAGTCCCCGGCAAGTGGTCGCTCTGTTACGACGCCCTGGTTCTCGCTCCTTGTGGGGCAGCAAAGGTCAGTTCGTTGGCCTATTTCCTTGATTCCCTACTTCCTCAATATTTATTGCACAACATGACGAAGATCAGAGACTTTTTGAATAGCTTAATTTTACTAAGTTGACAAGAGGAGTCGATACTTTCCATTATTTTTAAGTTAGTACAGTAACATATCTGAATAAAGCACACACACACACACACACACACACACACACACACACACACACACACACACACACACACACACACACACACACACAAATCCAATCATCCCTCAGATGTAAACGCCCACAAGCTTAATCCTGTTGGAGCGCCTAACCACCAGGCGTCAATTCGTTATACAGTATGATTATCACTTAGCGTAGTAAATGGTTTCCTGGTTAACAGGAAACCATTTGGCTTGCCACTCAGTGCGGTCACCCAAAGACTGCAGCTCATTGAGTGAATAAGGATATATTGGTGTATATCATAGAGAAATAAAAGGCTACATCAGAATGCCTTGTCAGAAGCAAAAGGGTAGC
This sequence comes from Coenobita brevimanus, assembly GCF_032717465.1. Lineage (NCBI taxonomy): Eukaryota > Metazoa > Arthropoda > Malacostraca > Decapoda > Coenobitidae > Coenobita > Coenobita brevimanus. The sequence continues at coordinate 16,975,281 of NC_137046.1, forward strand.
TTTAGGAATGGTCAGTGTGTGGATCAGATGAGACAGACAGTAGAAAAAGCTTGGAAGGACTTTATATTTATGGCATATATCTCTCTGTAAAAAGCATACAACAAAGTAAACAGAAAGTAATTACGGAGGGCTTTGCATGTGTACTCGTATGATTTGGATGGAGAGTTGAATGCAGTTAGGCATTTTTCAACTATAGCAATGACGTATGATTAAGGGTCGGTGGGACCTAAGTGAATGGTTTAAGGTCAAGTCTAGGAGTGAAGCAAGGTTGTCTGATGTCCGCATGGTTATTCAGCATATACATGAATGAGGTTATGAGTGTTTCGTGGTCAGAGTGTTGGCGTAAATAAAGAATGGCGAAAGACGGAGTATCTCAGATATGATTTATGCAGATGATCTTGTCGTGCCTTGAAAGCAAATGCAGACCAGAGCAAAAGATGGTTGTTCATAATGGAGGCGATTCCCAATGTCACGATTCAATGAATGGAGAAAAATGAAATACTGGGAGATATTAAATACATGGGTGCATTGATAGTAGATAGAGCTAGATGTGCAAAAGAACTGAAAGGTGGAGTGGTAAAGGGAAGCAATTAGTTGATGCTATGAAAGACACGATAAGAAAAGGAGGTTTAAGAGTGGCAACTGCAAGAGGCTTGCATGAAGGAGTTTTAGTATTTACATTAACAAACAAGTGTAAGACTACGGTGTGCCGTAAAAATTAAAAGTCAGGAGTAAGAACAATGGCATTCGGCTGTCGGGGATTGCGTGTGGAGTGTAGAGAGTGGATACGGCGACGAGAAATGTTTCGTAAAGACTTGGAGTAAGAAATTCTCAGAATATTAGAGTCAGTGGGGGTGTCCCTAGATGATACGGCCTTCTCCCACTCCACCACCACCCCTCCAACCCCATCTTCCATTTCCTTCCTGTCTTCTCTACATTTCGCTACATTTCACCCTTCTACATCGACTTAACAGTATCGTCATTATAATCATCATCATCATCATCATCACCACGATTATAAGCATTATCATCATCATCATCATTTACATCCTATACCAGTTTCAGTGACTGTGCTTGGAGTCGGTAGGATACACAGACAGCCAATATAGAAAAAATATCAAGACAGTAGCCTTGTAAAATTGACGAACGCTTCCCTTCGTTCATCATTCAGTCCTTGGAAAAATTCAGCTCTGCTAAAACAATATCATTTTTACAGAGGATACATTACTATCAAACATATTCCTCCTACAAGGCATTTGTGTAAATTATCTTTTTTTTTTTTTTTTTTTTTCATATTTTGAGGAAGATAATTAATTCCTGGGTTTATTCGTGGCATAAGCTGAGCTTACTCACATACAGATATTCAAATTATTATTGTCCTGTTATTTCGTCAGCAGTCACATCCATTCATTGAGGTAAGAGGATTATTCATGCCTGCTGTAAATATTCAGTGTACTCGGATAATTGGTTTTCGTTTCTTTTGAGGCATCTGACCACATTTGAGTCCAGTAAAAAAGTCCACCCATTGCTTCCACTAACTTAACTCCTTCACCACAAACACAGTATCGTCGTTGCTGCCGGTTAGTGATTTCATTCAGGTCAGTGGAGATATCATTATTCTGTACGGTGTTAGGAATCGCGTCCATAAACCTGTCTTAAACGTCAACGTCAAGCTTATTCAATAGTTGTTATAGCCAAGTGTACTTAGGTTCAGGGAGACCTATCGTTATAAATAAGTGTGGAATATATTCACTTCTTTAGTAATGGGTTTAAACTGTTCTTGCTGCCAGCAGAGAAACGAATTCAGCTTGCAGAAGGTCTCTCATAGCAAGGTCATGGATGTCGAGTCAACAGCACCGTTAATGCGAAAGCGCCATATCCGGCACATAGTTAATGGAAAGGCACGTGTCAGCCATAGGATTAATGTACTATACTGTAAAGGCAGCTGTCATCCAGAGGATTATTGCAAAGGAAGTTGTTAGCAACGTGGCTAATGTAAAATGCAGCTGTTAGCAACATGATCGCTGCAAATGCAGTTGCCATTCACATGGCTATTACTAAGACAACTGTCATCCACGTGCTTCAGGCAGTTGTCAGCAACATGGTGTTTGGAAAGGTAGCTCTCAACCACAGGTTTAATGTGAAGGCAGCTTTCACCCACATGATAATTGCAAAGACAATAGCCAGTTACGTTGTTACTGTAAAAGCAGCTATTAGTCACATGGTTATTGCAAATCAAGCTGTCAGTATCAGGGATATTACAAAGGCAACGGTCAGTTTATGATTATTGCAAGGGTAGCTGTTAGTTAAGTGGTTATTGCCAACGCAGCGGTTGGTCTCATGGTTATTGCAAAGGCAACTGTCAGTCAGCCTTGGTCATTGTCATATGTCGCGACGGCCCGATATTGCAACAAACGCTGTCCTCTACATCAAGATTTGCTCTTGAATGTTTTACCATATCCACCGATCTACATTATTCAGTTTTGGGCAAATGCTGAAACCTGCTTATGAAAAACCTATCGTCCTAACGACCTTTAATTACATGATCACACAAACAAACACAATGCTTTAGGAATGTATTAAAGGTGTTGAAAGGTTAAGGAGTGATACTCGTATGTTGATCAATGATGCGGGAGAGCATTTTCAACAGCAGCAGGAAAACAGTTTGATAATTTGCATCATATGAACAATCATTTTCACTGATTTTCAGCAAGAACTGCTAGCACCTCATATACACACTTCCGCTAATACAGCTACAGTAGTTATAGGTGAGTAGCTGTAGCATATTTCTGTATAGTCAGGTCCGTTTTACAGCCAACTTGATGATATGAAAATGTGTGACGATCTGACTGGCGTTGTGCTTGGTGGATGCAGGGCGACAAATATATGTCTGACACTTCAATGCGCAGAGTAATACACATAAATTATACATTAACTGAGGTGAAGTACTGGGTACCAACAGGTGCAAAACTGTCAGCAGGTGACGTTAGCACTAACAGTGGCAACTGGTCGCTCATCATCCTGTTCCTTCACTCGAGCAACAACGAAACTCTTCTTTGATGAACTGAGTGACTATCACAGAGGTCAGCGTGCTGCAGTATGGTTAGGGTAAAATGTACATAAAAAAATTTCATATTAGTGTATATTTTAAGTATGCAGAAATCTAAACAGTTTATTTGCCTTTTTGCATGGGTGATTTTATAATGGAATCGATGAATATCTGTTAACAAGGATGGGCTAAACATGCTGTCAGCGCAGTAAATGTTAACAGATATGTATTCCAGCCCTTTCACTTCCATAGGCTTCCCTAAGCCATATACAACCGTTTGGCCATGGCAGTTGACTGACTTTTTATTAAAACTGCCATACCGTTTATATTCGTAGTCACCAGAACTGTTTCCGGGTCCTACCCATCTCATTTATAAAGTTATGAATATATAAAGTTAATATATATGATCCAGAAACACTGCGTTCTGTGTCCTGATGTTTGACCGAGTAATTTGTTCGATGACTCACATATCCATGTTGACTGAATTGTTAGCACGTCCAGATGACAAGCTTCAGTACACACACACACACACACACACACACACACACACACACACATATATATATATATATATATATATATATATATATATATATATATATATATATATATATATATATATATATATATATATATATACGGTTTAATCATCATATGCCAATCCATCTCCCTATAATTTATTAGTGATTGGCATATTCCATATTCACCTGTCTATTTATCGGTTTACCGGTGTCACAACCTTTCACGGATAAGTCAACAACATGGTCTCTAGGCACTTCACTCCCTACCTAATAACGAACCCTCGTTTTTTTTCATTAACAAGTACAGGAGTACTAGACAGAGACACGACAGTCAGGGAGATATTTGGGGGAGTCGCTAAAATGTTTGGGAGTGGAAATCTTTAGGGAGTGACTGACTGACTGTGCTGCTCAAGGAGATACTCCCTTATCTAAGAGCAACTTTGGTTTAACCCCTAAACTACCCATATGCTGAAGAAAACAGTCTAGCAGTAGACTGATTCTAACCCCTTCAGCACTAGTTTCCCTAACGCTGAATTAAAGTACCTGAGGTTACCAAAAATTACCTAGTGAATACGCCATGATGCTCCATTAGTTAGACTAATTAACAAAAGGTCAGAACATTTCTCCAAGACATTTTGTTGAATTCCTTATTTATAACATTTGATATCCGTAAATATTGTTTACTGCTAATTATAAAACGATACCTGAAGGGGATTCTGTTCAGCATTAGTAATTAGTTATGAATCAGTCACATTCATCACACACTCACCACACTACCACCGGTATCTCAACACACCCCTCCTACGCCATCAACCTCACTCACACACCTTCAACTTTCACCCACACCATAACGCTACGTCACATATGCTGTCACTCTTACTACACATCCTCATTATCAGCATGACCCTCACCCTCACCATGGTATTCACCCTCACCCCACAGCCTCATTAGTATCATCACCCTCACTGTGAACATTCACATACGCCATACTTATTGTGATGTCAACGTCACCTAAAACACATCGTTTCCCTCGCCACACATTCCCACCACACTCCCCAACCCTGGCCTTCACTCGCACCACACGCTCCATCCTTAACTTTCATCAATCACCTTCCATTCAGAAATAATCCGTACCCTTCTTCCTTCTTTACATCTATGAATCACCACCTATTCGGTCAAAAAGCGGTATTGGTTCACGTCAATGTTTCCTAGTATATTACACACACACACACACACACACACACACACACACACACACACACACAACCTTGTTATTATCAGTTATTTTCATCACTCGTATAACATCTCTCTCTCTCTCAAGAGAGAGAGAGAGAGAAATCCTCATCACTGATACTAATCAAAGTGATATAATGCGGGTGTAGTATATTACGCTGGGATTCTTTGGAGCAAATATGACATAACTATGGCAAGTTACTGTTCAGGACGCAGGGTCATTATTACCAGCGAGCGAGCGAAGCAAGTGAGTGATGAATTTGGAAATGAGCGGCCCAGTCCCACTTGGGCCGAATTTCACGCTAAGTAGAAGCTGGTAACTTTACTCCTATGTGAAAAAAAGAGCTGAAATTCTTCGTCCATGTGATACATTCATTCAATAAATTTCATCAACTAGAAACTCATCCCTAAAGGAGTAAGAACCTCATGGAACCTCGAGTTTTCCAAGGGAGTGTTCGGCTGTAATCGGTGCATGTCTCAATTAAGAGATCAAATGAAAAAGAATTCCCGTCATAACACTATGTTTTTTGGCATGATCTCTAGCAAATAAATACAAGAGGTTACGCCTATAATTTTATATCGGAGGGAAACTTTGATAACGTGGCGTTCGCTCGGCCGTCACCCTCTCACAAAAGCGCACTTCGCTGGTTTAAAAGTCTTTTCATAGTTGTTTGGTTGTGCAGATTAACTCCATTTTTTTATACGTTTCCCCATATAATTTCTACCATGTTTACTTCCTACTTTGGGTCTTTTTAGAGAAGGTAATTACAGTGATCGAAACATTGTAATTTCCTCGAATGTATGAAAATACTAGGGATAGAAGTAAAAAAATATTAAGATATCCAATTTATTACAGCGAACTTGAATGTAGTTTAAGGATAAATTTATTCATACTAAAATGTATGTAAATACAGTGGACATACACCCTATATACATTGCCTGTAGCGTTTCTCTTTCACTTTGAGGATTGCTGTTCAAGTTGTTTGTCTAATAAAAAAAAGAAAAGCAATCGATAGGCTAGAATGGATGATATTTTAAAATTAACAGCGAGAAAATAAAATTACTTATACAATTATACATACATACAGCACATAAGTACATACATAAATCTCTCTCTCTCTCTCTCTCTCTCTCTCTCTCTCTCTCTCTCTCTTTCTCATTGTACTAAAAAATATGAGATTAAAATGCACAAACTAAAACAAAATTCCATTCCTTTGGCATATACTGTAAGTGTCAAAAGATGTTTATTATAAGCTTTTTTCTGTACATTTGCTATAATCAATTTAACAGAAATTAAAGTCTCGAACAATCTAACAGACAGATTCCCTTTCATGATAATTGGATCATTCCAGGTAATGAGAAGGCGTGGTACTGGAGCTGATGATGTAAGCGTGATGTCATGCTTGATAAATCTGTTCTGAATGGCTTTATGCTTGGACAGGCAGGCAATATTGGTGGATGAGTCACTTAGGTATTAACTATCATATCCAGCTTGCGTCAGTAGCGCATTTTCGAAACATCTCAGCATGATCATCAGAACTTTGCAAGGGTGCTGTCTATCTTTTTTTTCTTTTTGCAATAATAGAACCTGGAAACGAAAAACAAATGAATAAAAAAAAAAATAACCCATACACCTGATTACAGGTGTCCTACATCAAAAATCTGTAACAGTTGGACTTCATCAGCCGTAGGTTGAAGTATGGGGGGAATCCACTCTTGGGAAGCGAGTTCCAAAGAGAAACAGTTCGGGGAATTAAAGAATTCTGTTAGGCAGGAGTTGTGCAATATGGCAGTGTGACAGTCCAGTCATGAGTGCTACCAGATGCCCGTGTAGTGTGGGGGAAGGCGTGGAGAGATGGCACAATCCTCCTTAAACTTGTTGGGCATTTGTTTAGCAACACTAATTAGCTTACCTTGAGCAGATGTTAATGTACTTTGGTAATCATAACTTTATTCAAACTTATATCTCTTCGTGATAATGTCTTCTTGCAACAATTAGATCATTAACATTTTGATCATCAGGATACTTAAAAAAAAAACTCTTCAATTCCTGAACAACTGCTGCAAGAAGGTTACAGTATGTGAGCATTTTTTCCAATGCTTTCTGCTGATTGTCAGTGGTGTTCAAACTAGACTTCTTTCTCACCCTTAAGGCGAGCAGTACAACATAAAAAACGCCCCAGACACATCCGGTACCTCTAGGGTGTCTAGTTTGTGATTTTAAAGGGTAAGCAATTGGAGATGTTGTACCATATTATTCAGCATTAATATGTGTGTCAAAAGCTCGGCAAAATTATCATACACAGAATTCCAGCATGTTGGGCACGTAGTCATCATGCAGCAGACTATTATTATCCTGGATAACCCTGGCATAGTTTGGTCGACCAGAATTTAAACAGTTGCATACAAAAGTACGAATTTAAACAGCTGCATACAAAAGTGCGAATTTAAACAGTTGCATACAAAAGTGCGAGGAGGTTGTGTTTAGTTTAGTTCATCTGTCCCTTTTTCTGTCACTCTGTTAGGATGATTATGGGAAAACAGTTGGATGGAACTGCAACAGATTTTGGCATAATGCCTGACGACCACCAGAGGAAATGGGGATAAATATTTTGAGGAGAGAAATCATAGGTCATAGGTCAAGGGCAAGGTCAGCTCAAACAGTTCTTACCCGATTTGTACCAAACGTGCTAGAGGATTTGAAAGACAGGACAGGATGAATGTTTTAATTCTGAGAACAGTCGGTTAGAGTTACGGTAACAGGACTAAGTCAGAGGTTCGTCCCTTTAACTCAAATAGTTTTTATTTTAGATGGATCAGACATGGCGGAAGAGTATAATGTTAGACAAAGATTAAAAACTTATATTTTGAACACAGTAAGTCAAAGGCAAGGTCACAATGTAAGGTCCTTTTAAACAGATCTCAGACAATTTGGACAGATTGAGAGCCACATTTGGATGAAGTTATTCAGTTTGAAGAGATATCAGTCAAATGTGAAGGGTGCTGGACAGGGCCAATGATTCGACCTGAAACCAACTGTTGGGCGTAGATGTTGCCCAGTCCGAGTGCTCCTTCTTAAACACAGTTGTCAGTTTCCTACAGCAGCTTAAGTTAATGTAAACTGCGGTGTCTTCATGGCAAGTTTAGCATCCATTGCTGCAATAAATCGTTCCAGTAAGACTCAAACGTGTAAAACTCACATCTTTCGTGGTTGGAGGGGAAAATCAGATATTAGTAATGCCCCAAAGTATTTGGTAATGCAGAGTACTGCAGAGTTATATGACCATATCTTCCGCTGTCTGATCTGTTAGCACTTCGTTTTCAAGAGAGTCCTTGATACATTGTCTACAATATCCCAAGGCTTGCTACAGAGAATATGTGTTTCGTGAAGCACATGAGCAACCAAATATTTGAAAATTCATTTAAAATATATTTGAAATGAAACGCCGACAATTCGGGCCCTGAACTGTCGACGCAAAGCGTCGCTTGGTATGCCTCTGCCAAGCCTTGTGCACGAACTCGGCATACAGTCTCCATGACAGGGTGCATCGTGTGCTTAAATGATACTAAAGATAAAATAATTCGACCTCACATGACGTTGACCTTTGACCTCTTGACTTTGCCGACCTAAGCAGTTCATAGTCTCTTCATACTGTATAACTGACAAAAGTTTGGTCAATATCCGTCCAGGCGTTCACAGTAATCTCACGCCCATACCTATGACCTTGACTTTTGACCCCTTGACCTTTTTGACCTAACCAGTTCATCGTCCCTTCATACTGTATAACTGAAAAAAGTTTGGTCGAAATCCGTCCAGGTGTTCAGGAGATAGCGCACGCACAAGGATAAATCAGGTAGAGTGCCCTCTGACCCCTTGACCTTCCTGCACAACCATTCATCGACCCTTCATAGTGTATCACTGACAAAAGTTGGTCGAAATCTGTTGAAGTATGGCGGCCACAACAATTAATTAAGTCTACCCTATAGGTCTATGGCCTTGACCTTTGACCCGTTGACCTAGCTGACCTAATCAGTTCATCAACTTTTCATACCGTATCACTGGCAGAAGTCTGATGAAAGTCCGTCACTGGGTTCAGGAGAAATCGCTCCCAGAAGAACGTTTTGGACTCATGCACGCACGCATGAGCAAATCATTCACTTAATGGCTCCTTCACAATAGGTGAGTAGACGCAAATTTATGTATTTATATATACAAAATCTGCACGTAATAACGTATTAATGTACCGTTTTTACTAACTGTGAAAAATATACAAAGTTACTACAGTTTGTTTTTAAATACATATTTAAATGTTCTTCGATTACATTAGTTCTCATCTCTGAGTATTCGTAACCCTTAGACTCTTCCTCTCTGTACATTACACTAGCACTTCACTTATTTCGTTCAAAACATAAATATACTGAAAAAGAGTTGTTGTTGCGTAAGCCCGGTCTGTTTGGCCGAACAGACTATCACCACAGGCAAGAAGCTTTCCCTGCAGGCCTGTCGCGCCCGGTGAACCTATGTTCCCTTACGGCAGCCAGAGCCTTGCCACAGCAGGGTGCTGTAGGCTACAGAGTGTGGTTTGGTTCTTGGATGGACGTTGCCTTTCCACCTATCCAGCCATTTAACAGGGACACCATTGTAAGTTTCACCTCACGCCATTATCTGGTTATATGGTTGCTCCCCAGCGTTATGCATGGTTTTTTAGGTTGTAAGACCACCATTAGGTTTGTCGCTCAGTGTAAAACCCCCTGAAGTGAAAAAATAAGTAATAAAAAAGAGTAACAAGACGAATGGGAGAAACTGAAAGAGAAGAGGCAGATTCAGAAAAAAAAAAAAAGATAAAGGTGAAGGAGTAATTGATCAGCACTACATCATGTAAGTGGATGATGGTCGCCACCACCTGCCACGAACTGAACAGAGTAAATGTAGAAAGCGACCAGAGAATGGTAAGAAGACGAAGAATACTGAATCTCATAAAAGAGACGGAGAGGTAAATCTGAAGGAAACGCGCAGACCTTATACCAGTGAGAGAGAGAGAGAGAGAGAGAGAGAGAGAGAGAGAGAGAGAGAGAGAAGGGGGGTTAGAAAGCATAACTTTTAGGAATGAATGAAACCTGAAGACAACCAAGAGGATATTTGCATAAAAAAGAGAGCAGATGTTTGGTCTTCATGGATTTGGAAGAGAATATGACAGAGTGGTTAGACAAGGATTGTGCAAAATATTAAGAATATATGGAGTAAATGGGAAGATATTTACTGCCGCGATGAGTATGTATGAGGGCGTTAAGGCTGCAGTGCATGTGGATAGTGAACTGAGTGAACCTTTCTAAATGTTGGACTGAAACAGGGATGTGTCTAGTCTCCATGATTGTTTACACGGATGAATGTATAAAAGAGATACAAGGTAGGGCAGTTGATGCTGGAGCGTCCCTAATGGAAGAGGGCAGCGTTTGGAAGTTTTCTGTTCTGCTGTTTGCTGATACTGTTGTGTTAAGTGAAGAGGAAGGGGAACTACAAGGCTTGGTGAATGCGTTTGGTAGAATGTTTGAGAAACGGAATCTAAAGGTGAATGTATAAAAGAGTAAAGTTGTGGTCTTCGAGAGAAATGAAATCAATGAGTGTACAGTGAGGTTGGATGAGTAGGAAACAGAAAATATGAGTGCATTTAAGTACTTGTGTAGTGTGATGAGTAAGAATGGAAGTTTAGAGGATGAAGTGTTTGAAAGGGTACAACAAGGAAGGAAGGTTGCTGGTTGTTTGAAAGCAGTGATAAGAAATAGGAATGTGAGCATGGAAGTAAAAAAGACGCTGCATGATAGTATTGTGATGCCAACATTAACGTATGTAAACGAAGCTTGGACCTTGTTGGAAGAAAATAAGTCAAGGGTGAGAGCTGAGGAAGTGAGTCATTTGAGAGGTGCAGTTGGAGTTACTTGGAGAGACGGACTGAAAAATAAGGAAGTGAAGGAGCGTTGTGGTGGGAATGTGGATGTGATAAAATGCGTTAGGAGAAATACACTGAGGTGGTTTGGCTATGTGGAGAGGATGGAGAGTGAGATAGCGAGATACTAACAAGGAGAGTGTATGTGAGTGAGGTGGCGGGTAGAAGAGGAAGGGGGAGATCGAGATGAGATGGAAGAATGGAGTAGGAAGATATATGAGAGGAATGTGTCAACTGCGGGAAGGGCAGCGAAATGGCAAGGGACAGAGAGAAATGAAGGCTATTTGTTTGTGGCCACCCTTTACGGGATTAAGGCGTCTGGCTATAGACAGATAAATAGATGTTTGCTTTGAAAGACTCAACGGGGTGTTAACAATAATAATAAAGTGGTCTAACTATAATAAAGTTATTGTAAACCTTTTTTCAGTAGCAGTACCATGACTTGGTGATGACGTAGTTCTTTCCAGTGAATCCGGGGAAGAACTACAAGAATTATGGAAGATCTGAGTTAGGAGATTCGGAATGTTGGTTTGAAATTTATTATGAACCCGAATGTTATGTTAACCAGGCATATTCAGACCCTTCAAGTAAAATAGGACACAATGCTGAGGACTTCATATACGAGGTCCAGTGGAAATGTATCCGACCTTTGGCTGGAGGAAAAAGAAAATAGATTTCCTGAGTTCAGAATATAATCCACTGCAATGTATGCCCCATGGGACTCAACACACTTGACCCAGCAGTCCTACCATTGCTGGCAACATTTTGTATAATCAGTTTTTGGGGATCGGCAACAAGATATTTGTTGCTTCTGTCTTTATCTCATTAGTCTCCTCAAATCTCAGCCTCTTCAGCGGCATCTTCAGTTTAGGAAGAAGCCAAAAGTCGCAGTGAGTTATGCCAGAAGAGTAGAGAGCCTGCCGGACCTGCGTGCTCCTGTGTTTGGTCCAAAAATCCTGGATGAGATAGAATGAGTGGGCTGAATCATTGTCGTGGTTCAGCCTAAACTCTCGTTTATTTATTTATTTATTTATTTTTTTTTTTTGGCTAATAACAGAAGCACACCGGTCCAGCAGACTCCCTGCGCTCTTGACATGGCTCCCTGTGACTTTTCGTTATTTCCTAAACTGAGGATGCATCTGAATGGTTCGAGATTTTTCAAGGGGCATAATTTGAAACGATTTTAAGTCTTAATTTTGTAAGTAAGCTATTTTTTTCTTACCATATCGATTCGGTTATTTTTCGATCAGATTTGTACTTCCGACAGGTAGTTCATGCAAACCCAACCCAAGACAGTGAAATCAAGTAAAGAACAGGAATGCAATGAAAGGCTTTGGGGAAACTTAGTAACTACATGGAGAATAAAAATTAACCTCTGTATCTGTCCTACCTGTTGTAACTTATGCCTCGTCATCTAGGAGTATAACAAAATCTTTGGAACGTAAACTTAGGAGCTCTTCGAGAGGAATGGAACGAATTATATTAGGCGTCACATGCAGAGAGAAACAGAGAACTTCCTGGATTAGAGAACAGACAAAAGTTTATTATGTAATGAATACAATTACAGAGCAAAATGGGTGTGGGTAGTTCACTTTTCGTGGATCGGATAACAGTAGACAACCAGGATAACTGAGTGTCAACCCTGGCGTGGAGTGAGAAAAAGAGGCAGAGAGAGCAAGGTGACGAAATGATATGGGAAATTAGTAGGAACTGGATGGAGCGTGCCAACAGTCGATAGGTCAGATTGGAAAACACGGTAGAAACTGTCGAGATGCTGCTGGTGATGATGATGATGTTATAGCAATTTAGAGGAGGGATTGAGCAACTGACTTTGAAGGCTGGGTCTGACAAGTGCAGTGGCAGATTATATTGGCAAAACGTGACTCAGTGACACACAATCACTGGAGCCAGTGACTGGCGTGATAATATCGTTGTGCACTTTTTGTTTCTCTATTGCCTATGGCCCATGATGTTTTGCGTTGTCAAGAGATAATCTTCAAACTTCTTTTTGTTTCACTGCTTAAGGAAGATCTGTTAAAACAATGGATTGAGAATAAAGAGCATGTTTGAAAAAATATTATTGTTTGGTGTAAAAAGATAGCAGGGGAGAAGTAAATTGTCAATGAAACGAGAATGATAGATACAAGAAGAAATATACAGCTGAAAGAGAAAAAGAAAGGAGTGGATAGACATGACGAGAAAAAGGAATTGGGGAGGGAAGGAGGGGAGGAATGCACGGAGTTTGTCAGTGAGAAACTGTTCTGGCTTAATTCTCCCACGAGACTGGATTAATTAACTGGGTACATTGCCAAAGAAAGAAAGGATAAATTGCCCATCCTGGTGTCTGAATTGGAAGCTGATGACAGTGTATAAGAAACAGGTATCTGTGAGAGGCAGAGTCCTTCATGATTCTGTACTTGAATAGAGCCATGTTTTCCCCAGGATAACACATGTATCATTTTCATTATCACCACAGTTTCATTTTATTATTTTACTTCCCTCCACCCCGAAAGAATTCCCTTTATTAGCTCTGCAACCTCAAGGTCAGTATGACTTTGTGTGAGCGTAGTGTTACAAAAACACTATAAATATTTAAAACACTGCACATGGGAAAAAAATCAAAATTTTTTTTGCCAATCCCAAGAGCAGCGTCTAAACCTTCTTCACCCCCCCCCCCACACACACTGGTGCGAGTATAATGTTTATCACTCTGCGTCCTCACACGCACCAATTCCGGCTGTGATGTATTTTGTATGTGCGCTAAATAAGTGAAGGACAGGCATGGCTGCAATCATTTCCATTCTGAAAGAAGAGGATGCACAAGTTGAAATCAATATCAGTTGGTTTTCTGACGCGTATATTATTGCAGTTGAAATGTTTCTGATGTGCTAGCACGAAAACAAATTTTTTGGTTTACAGATTGGTTGGGTGAATTGAAGTTTGGCTGGCACAGTACCATCATGCTCCCCTGGGAGATTTAACCACCGAAATTGCTGAAAAGAACAGTTTCTTATATAAAACTGGTGGACAACCGATTAGAAAGCGACATCATGGCGTAGAGATGAGTCCATGTTTACCCCTAGGCTCAGTTGAACGAGGTAGGTCAAATCCATTCATATAGAAAAGGAACACAAACTGCAAGGTGAACATATCAGTAAAGAGTCCAACGTCTCGATTCACTCACCGTTCAAAACCCTCGAAATTCTTGAGCCAGAAGAATGAGATGTTGCATCGTTTTCATTTTTCTTCCTTGGCCACAAAGGGATGCCAGGCGGAGTAACCCTATTTGTCAGTACTTTTGCTCCCGTTGCTATTCTTTTGTTGTGTAAATGGACCAAGACATGTATACGGTTCTGATGGAAGGATCAGAGAGAGAGAGAGAGAGAGAGAGAGAGTAAAATGCAATGAAAGTAGAGTATATCTGCGTCTGAATTCGTTGCTACGTTGGAAAAATAGATGCGTCTTGGAATGCGTACTTCTCGGGGTTGCGTTTATTTTTATGAATGAAGTGAACAGAGGAAGCAAAAACGAGTAAAATGAACAAAAAATATATTCATACAGGTGTTCACTATTCATAAAAAATATGTAAAAGTTGGACATGAAGTGTTGTAGGTTGAATTGTAGGAGTACACTAATCTAATGAAATTTGTTCCAGAAGGAAGAAGTATGGAGACTAAATGGTTTGTCATAGGAAAAAGTTCTACAATATGACAGAGTGACAGTCCAATCATGAGCACTACCAGGTACACGTGCAGCACGGGGGAAGGCATAGAGAGGTGGAATAAATGATGCAACTTCGTATGAGCATTTGCCATAAAAGTGTCTGTAAAATAATGCAAAGGATGCAACATTTCTCCTTATTTGTATGGGAGGAAATTCATTTGTAATTCCTGGTTTATTAATTTATTTCATTGCATAGTTAAGAATTTCGTTCACCTGTTTTAGTGTAACCTATCCATTTCCACTCAACAGAGGCGAGCAATATTCTAGCTGAGAGCGCACATGGCTCTTGTAAACCGTACCTAACTTTTCAGTGAAGACGTTACGGATTCTGCACAATAATCCAAGTTCTCTGAGGTGGTTTTAGGAAGTGATCTACAGTGAGAGGTCTAACTGAGGAAACTGTTAAATGAAACACCGAGATTGTCAATACTTTTAGAGACAGGAATATTGGTTGCAGTAAACTTAACATAGGAATCAGGCAATGTCTGTCTATTAGTAAACTTGATATACTTGTTTTTCCTAGTAATAATCTAGACAGTGTTAGCTTGTCCCCATTCAGTGATCATAGATTAGTCTTTATTTGTGAAGATTGTTGTGTTGAGTTGGGAGTTAGATATCTCAAAATTTGTGAGTGGGTGTTTCAGTGTGAACTGTGAAGCATTAAGTCGTCTGCATATGAGTGAATGGGATGATGGGTGACAGACAAGATCTCATTTAGATGAATGAAGAAATGGAATGGATCCAGGACAGATCCTTGTGGCACACCAACACTGACTGACTTAAAATTGAAATATGCATCATCTACCTTTACTCTGAACTTTATGTTGCTGAGGTATTAGGATGATAACCTGTAGTAAGACGATAATCTGTAGCAAGGGTGTTGGGATGGCAGGGACCTGTGCCCCATTCTGTCAAAAGTTTTAGAAATATCAGGGGTAAATGCATGGGTTTCACCATGTTGGTCAGCCGACTGTTGGGTGGTATGAGTAATGAGACTGACTTTGTCAACAGTGGATCTTACTTGGCAAGAAACCATACTGGCTGTCATTAATTACGTTGCTGGAGTAAAGATGAACAATGTGCTTATTAATGACAATTGCAAATATGCTACCAAAAGAAGAAGTGATAGCTACTGGTCTGTAATCGGAGGCATCAGTGGACTTTCCTCTCTTTTGAACTGGGTGGATGTTGACTTCCTTCCAAACTGTAGGGGATGAAAAACTACAAATGCACATTCTGAATAATTTAGATAGAACAAGAACAGATTCAGGTGAACACATTTTCAAAAATATTGTAGGAACCCCATCTGGACCTGGAGTTTTGTTGGCTGGGAAATTGTCTAGGATAGATCTTATGTATCTAGTCCATATCTTAAATGGGGCAATTCTGAAAAAGTCAAGAAAGAACGTTCTGACCGACTTCCTCTGGGGCAAAATTTCTGGCTAACATACTGGCAAGAATGTAAGGTTTTCCACAAGGGCCATTTACATTGTTTCTATCTGAGGATTTTAGTAGGAGAATATTGATGACTTGTTAAAGTTACTATTGGAAGGACTGAGAACTGGCCAGAATATTCTGTTGTTATTAGGAATATTTAAAAGTTTGGATGCTTGGTTGTGAAGAAAGGTTGATGTGGAACGATTTATCATTGATTATGCGTGGTTTCCTGCAATTGTAAAGTGATTGAGGGATACGGTAGTGTTTCCATTTAAATAAGAATTATATGCTATAGATTTTTGGGTCGTTGTTCTGTCACAATTGCTGTCAGACCATTCTGGGGAGTTTGATCTTTCAGTAAATTGTTGACTACATAAGAACAACTCCATATCAGCTTGCTCTAAGCCATTAATATGGGACTGGATCGAATTGATGTCAATGGAGAAGAAAGATTGCCATGGAATATCAACTGCATAACTTCTACATCCATCCTAGGCTGCCCTGTCAGTGTGCCATGAGGTCAGCATGACTGAGTTAGATGAGGAAGGTTTGGGGCAACCGATAATTGAGGCTTTGATAAAGTCGTGGTCCTCTATCCTGTATTGATCTGGGTTATTTGTCAGGAATATTTCGAAGAGATAGGTGCTATAGTCAGGATTATTTGGTGTTCAGGTTGGTTGTTTTACCATTTGGGTGAAATTAAATGAATCTGCAAACAGCTCTCACTCCAGACCAGTATCGTCACACCTGGCAGGATGCAATGTCCATTCTTCATTATGGGCGTTCAAATCACCCCACACGGTAATCTCAGCAGTAGGGATGAGCTTAAGGTTGGTCAACTGTGTGGCTGTGGAGTCAAATACCCTGGGTTCTGAGGAGAATTGCTGCAATTCACTATACAGATATATCAGGTTTTATTAGGTAATTCAGTCGTTTATTGAGTAATTGAAACTAATGGATCTGAAGTTCATGATAGTTTCAACTGCATATTCACATTTAATTTCGCAATAATTGCCACTCTTGTTACAAAGGTTTGTGAGCAAATGACAGCCAGAAAATCTGTATGAGGATAAGTCAGTAGATGGAGAGATTTGGGTTTCTGTGAGGAACTGGTCTAGAGGGGATTATGTATTCAAGGAAGAAGTGACCAGAATACAGGTTAGTACTAAGACTGTGGATGTCGGTAAAATATAAGGTCGAATCTGCGTTTTTCCGTTGACGAGCATGATCTGTAATAGCAACAGTAGCTGTCGGCACAGTCGTTTGATGACAACCAAGGAAGCCCTGCCGGTGGTGGTAATCGGATGTAACACCGCGTTTCCTCATAATATTGCAACATCCATTGCTAAGAGGGGGATGGAGTTGGAGGTTTGATGTGAAATGTGCATGTAGTGTGGTGTAAACATTTGGAGGTAAATGTTTATGAGAGTACGCTGGCCTACTTTCTGTGTTAATGAAAACTCCGAAAAGCCCTGAGGGTTGGTGAAATAGGAACTCCGTTCTCTCTGTCGCCAGCTTGCCATCCACCTCGGGAGTATCGCCCTGTTTTGCTGGTGTTACTGTCTAATTATCACAGCATACATCATTCTAAGGATGTGATTTAGAACGAATCATAGAAATCTTATACATGCTGGTATATAAAGGATCCATGTTTAGTTGATGTGTTTAGTTGTGTGCGAGCACTTAATGCAGTAGTTTGTTCTGTGATTTGCAAGTATCGTAAAAAAGTCTGAATAAAGTGTTCCAGAAGCTGACGTTTTATATCATTCTTGAAATCCAGTAGCTTGAAAACCTCACTATGGTAGCAAGAATGGAAGATCAGATCCGTAGTTCTATGTCTTTATGGTTGGATTTTGTAAAAAAAAAAAATAATAATAATGTAGAGATCTGTCATTCATACTATATCGGCCTATCCTATATGTCCATCAAACTATTGATGCCAAGCAAGGCGTATAGAAAAGAACTTTGTATTCAACAACTCGTAAGAAATCTAAAGATTTTCTGGCAACGACTAGCTCATGACGCACCGTAGGCTGTCCAGGCACCTCTGAAGGTCTACAAAAGTTCTTTTTCCTCTTCCTAGAAGGTTGGCGTGTTGCCTCACACGGAGATATAATGGTCACCAATACCCCTTCTCTCGACCTTCCTGAAATTACAGTCTTCATTTGATGTAGTTCTCATTTGCTTCTTGCTAATTTCAAAATCTTCCTTTACCGAAGTGCCGGTCATGTGACGTCAGCGGCCATGGAGCGCCATCATCCTCTATCCTCAGCTATCCTGACTAACCCCACATTGCTGATTCTTTCTTGTAAATCGCTTCTTATACAATCCATATACTTTAATCGTTGTTTTCCTCTTGCTCTTCTTCCCTCTATTCTTCCAAGTAAGCAGTCATTTTCAAGTTCTTTTACTCTTATAACATGTCCCAAAAATTCCATTTGGCTTATAACACACTTTTCACATTGGAGGAGTTACTTAAATATTCATTAACCCCTTTAATACGAAAGGGATTTGTGATCTTACTAAATACTGATGATACCTTTAAAATAATCTCCTTTTCCCACAGCCCATGCAGTTTATAATGTCTTAAAGAAAATCTTCAGTTTTCTTCTTCTTTTCCCCGAACATAACGAATGAACGTTACACAAGAAACCCTTGAATATATAAAACATTATTTTATGGAAAGTACATTATTGTCTGACATGATATAGTAGCATGAGAGAAGTATACGGAAATGAAACGACGATGATAGAACAAGGAAGAAATACACAGAGAGAAAGAATATGAAAGAAGCAGAGAAGAATGAAAAGCAGAAAGAATGTGAGTGTGGAGGAAGGGAGGCGTGGATGGCGCACATAGTTTCCCAGTGAGAACTTCATTGTGCCTAAAGACTTCCCAGAGACTGGACTAATATACTTGGTACATTGCCAAGGAAAAAGAGGGCCCACTTGCCATCATCGTGTCTCAGTTTGTAGTAGATGTCAATGCATGAGAAGTAGGTACGGTACATTAAGAAGTGCAGATGATATTGTGGTCTGTACTTTAGTAAAACCAGCAGTAAGTAGGATCACACAAGCTGTATCAATTCATATACCCTACCTTTGTAAAATAATTTACTGTATTTGTTATCCAAATGACACTCCAAATATAGGCTCTACAGGTCTTAAGTCTAGAAATGTATGCATTTTTGATGAGAGAGAGAGAGAGAGAGAGAGAGAGAGAGAGAGAGAGAGAGAGAGAGAGAGAGAGAGAGGGAGAATCTAAAACCAGCTTTGTAAATCCAGTAGGTCTGTTTTGGAAGTTGCTGTTACGTTGGAAAAATGTATTTTGTTCACCTTGTGCGACCCCACAAAGTAACATTATATTCGCCAGAGCTTTTTCTTACATCCCCAAAGAAGTTAATCTCTTCAGTCTGATGACGTAGTTCTCGTTTACATCTTGCTGTGTTCGTATTCTATTTAGCTAAGGAGAGACTTTTACTACTGGATGGTTTACATTCATTAATCCCATCAGTTTGCGGGAGGTTTTCTAAGCTGAATAAGTAATCAGAAGTTATTAGTTGCCTAATAAATAATACGTCCTTGGTATGAAGGATTTAATAGGTGTGAAAAATGGAAAATAAGAAATCCCAGTTAGTTATGGTTAGTTACGTGAATGGGGACGTCGAAACTTTTTATTTGAATGATTCCGCATTTATATTGTTACAGATATGGGAATATTTATTTAAAGCATTAAGAAAACTATGTATTTTTGCCTGTTCCATATATTGTTTCTGAATCATACTCACTTTCATTGTCACATTCATTGACACTGACATCATCCAATCTGAGAGACACTTTCACTAACACTGACATTTCATAAATATTCTGGCACTTCCTTAGGCTCTGATATCAGCTTGGTGTTGGTTAGTTTTTTCCCTGGATGAGACTGACAACCATCACAATGCCAAAGCGAGAACACCTAATTACAGTATGATTCTGAAAACACTCTATCTTCCTTCCCCCTTTTCTCTATCTCCAGTTACGTACACTGTCCCGACCATAATTATAACTGTACTTCTCTGCATTCGCTATACCTACCCCCCGTAGTTATGCTTTCTCTCTCTCTCTCTCTCTCTCTCTCTCTCTCTCTCTCTCTCTCTCTCTCTCTCTATCTCTCATCACCCAGTCTTTAGTTAGTATTGTCTTTTCCTTCTACAGTGGATTCCTTGTTTTTCTAATAGATACTGAATTCTTTCCCCATCTTTTTTTTTTTTTTCTACATTTTCTCTCACACCTCAGTACTCCAGTGAATCTCTCCAACTCTTCCTTTTGTTGTCCCTATTCTCTCTCATCTCTTCTTGCCTGTTCATCCGTATCTCCAACTGCATCTCTCAGGCTACGACTTATGTACGGCTAATTCATTTATCTACTAATTATCCAGTCCTATCGTGTACGATCGACATCGTAAGGTTCCAGAGATAAAGCAAAGACAGATACCTCCTTTAAATTTCTGGAGTTAGGAAGGACAGAGAACACACTCCACCTAGCTTAACGACAAATGGCTAATATAACAAGATCTCTTTAGTTTTAGACACAGTTTCAAACATGGAGAAGAAGGAGAAGAGGAAGAAGAAAAAAACTGAAGAAAGAGAAAACTGTTACTCTCGACAGTATGTAAATGGTAAGGCGTACCCTTGTATCAGGGGACTCAATTATGGTGGCGTCATGGTTGCCTGTACAACATTTTTGCCCAAATATTACATCATCCACTTGATCGAGAACCTGGCAAGGGGCTACATCTTGGAATCACCAAAACCTGAAGTAGTAAGACAGCCAATCCCAACCCTAACGAATCCACATCTTATCGTGAAACCATGCAATTGTCATCTGTCCCTGTGTAACTTACTAATGAACATACCTAAAATATAATCAAAACTTACTCACTTATTTTCTGTGTTGCCACCTATTTCCCCACCACACTGAAAGTCCCCAAATGTTCATATTTCCAGTGTCTTAGGTCACAGCTACATCACTGCACAGCCAGGAAATGTTACGTCTGCTGGATTGGCTTTTGATAATTATTTTCTTCACGTTCTGTAGTTCAGAGCAACTCCAAATGTACAGTTAAACAACGGCGAACTATGGTTCAGATACAACAGTGAGGAAGGCACAAGTCATACCAAGAGGAGAGAAGATAGGAGAATTAAGGATACGACTGGAGAACTGGGGAAGTGAAAACATGAGGGAGAAAGGGGGAAGGAAGAGGTATAAAAGGAGAGGAGAAGTGGAGAGATGGAAGTATGAGAAAGAAAGGAGAAGGAAGAAGTTTAGAAATGGCAGCATGAGAGAGGAAGGTAGAAAGGGAGGAATGGCAGCATGAGAGAAAAAAGAGAGAAGCAAGGCCAAGGGGAAAGGCTGGAGAAATGGAGACATGAGACAGAGGAAAGGACAGTGTGCAAATACACGAGCGTCGTTTAGCACAAAAGGAAGTGATGAAAGCATAATGAGGATAAGTAAGAGAGAAGGAAACACTTGACACTGTCAGAGACCTAAAGGAAGGGAGGTGGAATTTAATGAGGACACGGGGGAGATGACTGGCTACGACAGCAGAGGAACCAGCCTGGATTACAAGGAGAGTGATGTTGGTGTCGAAGAGAATATAAAATTACAGGAATAACGTGCGACGCTAATCAAAGAAACTGAGATGGACATGGCGGTAGTAAGGAAGAAGAGAATGACAAGGGAGATGACTGAAAAAAGTAAGGCAGAATTGAAGAAGGGAGATAATTGGGGACAATTTCTACAGTTTATGCGTTTCAGTGATGATGGCTATTAATATGGTGGACTTTACAATTATAACGCTGTATTGGCGAGCAGATGCAAGTGTTACTGAGTAAGAAAGGCATAAAGACAAGAAGTGCTTTGAATGAGATCAGTGACAAAGAAGAGTGATGGGTGTAACACCTAAACAGGACTGATTTTTTAAAGCCTTATAAAAATGAGCCACCCAGTACTGCAAGCCCGACTTAATTAAATGAACATTGTTGTGGGCAAGATCGAAATAACACCAGGTCAACGCATACGCACATTTCCGTTAGATCAAGCGGAGGATTTTTCTCTATCTCGCTCTCTCTGATTTTCTGTTTATAATTCAGCGGGAACTATACTATTTGTGATGGAGGATTCAACTCTCTCTCTCTCTCTCTCTCTCTCTCTCTCTCTCTCTCTATATATATATATATATATATCATAGCCTAACTCCATCTCCCAATCTCCTTGATTATCTTCCTTTGTTCTTTTCAGTTACTAAGTAAGCATAAGAGATTACACTTTACTCGATTTGCCATACCCTGATTTGACGGATTTCTGATTTGCCTGTCACTTGGAGAGAGAAAAAGAGGCTGTATGACTCCTTCACTGAAGGACCATAAAGATGTGTATGTCTCTTTAATCATCCTCCTTCTCACCCTCTTGGCCACCCTCCGTGAAGGGAGAAGGGACGCATGTTTGATAGTTCTCAGCATATTTATCCAAAACTTAGAATTCTTTCACTCACACACACACACACAAAGTAGGGAAGGAGGGATGGGAGGTAAGAAGGTATGAGAGAGAGAGAGAGAGAGTTGATGATTCTATACACACACACACACACACACACAAGGGGGATGCAAGTACATTAGGGCAAAAGTTGGGGGAGCCTTGTGTCTGTTGGGGGGGGGCGCATTTGCAGTTGTCGGACCGGCCTTCCCCCCATTTAATACTTATACACTTATCTTCCATACTCAAATTTGTATTACAATGGGAAATTACCTGTAGAACCTCATTTTTTGATGGGAGGGGGGTAGAATGACGTAGTTTTTTTTTTTATCCTCTGGCATTTCCAAGATATTGCCTTTTGACACACACACACACACACACACACACACACACACATGGTTATCATCGACTATTCATATTTTAGTAAGGCAAAATTAGGTAGGCTATATAGTAGGTACACTGTAATAGTAATACCATAACAAGGGCATAGGCTAGCCAGAAAAATGAATGGGGTGGGTGGGTCAAGAAGTATACCCGCGGCGGAGGACGCACCGTCCGCCAGCCCATATGGTTTCCTATGACTAACTGATACGTTGCTTGCCTCCGCACCTTTTATACGTCCTCCGCAACCCGTTACCTGCGCACAACAAGCCAAAATGAGTCGAGAAATGCGTTGACCTGATGTTTATTCGATCTTGGTTGTGGGTGT
Source organism: Coenobita brevimanus (assembly GCF_032717465.1). Lineage (NCBI taxonomy): Eukaryota > Metazoa > Arthropoda > Malacostraca > Decapoda > Coenobitidae > Coenobita > Coenobita brevimanus. The sequence continues at coordinate 16,998,416 of NC_137046.1, forward strand.
TTTCGCCTCCGGGGAGGATGCAAACATTTTGATCGTGTGAAGGAATAGTGGAACTGAATGTATGACATTTTATTAGGCAGTCAAATGAATTATTCTCTTGTTGCGATTTCCTTCTTATGTTACTGGTTCCTGTCCCCGAATACTATCGAGAATGGTACGTGGATTTTGATGATGATGACGATGATTATGATGATAATGATGATGATGATGAAGATTTAAGACTACCTAGATGCCGTGAACGACGTATGGAATACCGGGTATCGCCACACACCTTCAATGTGATCCACACCACTTGTATGGTACTGTAATTTAAGCTTCTCCCTCACATGTAATTACTGGCCTAAATAGATACATATCAAACCCGCACTTCTTCCAGGAAGTCACCCGAGAAAACTGCAACCTCATCCGATCGAACGTATGGGGCTAATGCTTAGAAAAAACTGTAGTTAAACCTATAAAATTGTAAAATCATACTATTCAAAGCGTAAACCTTAACAAGCACGTTTGTCAACCGCTTGACCTACGTCTCGCCAAAAAACCGCCGAAGCTTGGGTTGGGCTGAATTGTTGGTGAATGGTGGTGCTGGGAGAGAAAAGTATACCAAATGATTAGGTGTGCTGTAGGATAATTAGAGTGAGTAAAGAGATGGATTGTTTCAACACATCCTCCAAAAGGAAATTATCAGTAAGTGAGAAAAGAAATGGAGGTGGGTGGAAGCGAAATGAACAAGATGAGCTGGAATTTTGGCGGGAGGTGAAAGCAGGCGCCAAGGGACATTGCTTTGAGCACAGTGAAGGTTTATTTCAAAGCTTTATTCAGCAATCAAAACAAGATCTGTTTGCATTACTCTCATGTGACTGGCAACAACGCTATGATCTACTTTCTTCAAAGGATGACCTAACCCTAATAAAACTGTACATTTACCCTGCCGAACGCTATTTCTCCACACACACCGCAACTCAGCCAGGAGACAGGGCGTGTGTGCTGGGCATTCCCCAGGCCCTGTCTTCCCCCTTACCTTACTCAAGACAACCACCACCAACAGGGCTACAGCAAGGCCCGGTCTCCTCGATAATGAGGAGAGAATCATCAACAACAACAAGCTATTTCTCGCAGTTTCAGTTACTTCCCCACGTAAGGGATAGTTCATGAATCTCAGTCTTGTTTTGGTTTCAGAAGCGCTAATTCACAGTTACATAATTTCACGGTTAGCTCTGTTGGTTTAATTTAAGGCTTATCTCTTCGCGCTTTGGTGATACTGGAATGTATCACGAGGTTAGTCGTCTGGTGGTGTTTCGCCGTTAAATTTCTATATCTTAGCAAAAACCAGCGGCCACACATTCCCACCTGATTTACTCACTAGTATGCAGTATGGTTAACATATTGGCTACAAAGGGGCTATACTAAACTGAATGAAAGTGATTTGTGAAAGAAGACATAGAAGATTAAGGATTGCAAACATACTCAGGAAAACAGTGTAGTCTCCATTCAGCCAGGCCGTGGAGAATACAGCAGCAGTGTTTTGGATAAAGTAAGTCTTCCCTTACAGACCAAGTTTGTGTAGGGTGTGTATTTTTTCTTTCTTTTGAGTCTTCCCCATGAAATTTCACCTGTCGGTTTTTCTATGGCTGTATGATGGTCTCATACTTTTCTCTACTGGCTTTGACAGGAGGCTTTGTTGGTTAGTCGTTTGGTGGTGTTTCGCCGTTAATTTTCTACATCTTAGCAAAATCCCGCGGCCACACATTCCCACCTGATTTACTCACAGGCATACGGTATGGTTAACACATTGGATACAAAGGGGCTTTACTAAGCTGAATGGAACTGATTTGTGAAAGAAGGCATACAAGATTAAAGATTGCAAACATATTCAAAGGAATACAATATAGTCTCCATACAGCCAGATCGTTGAGAATACAGTACAGCTGCAGTTTTTCGGATAAATTAAATTTTCCCCTACAGACTAAGGTACTGTAGGGTATATATATTTCTTCTTTTCAATCTTTCTATGAAATTTCACTTGTCAGTTTTTCTATGTGTGTATGGTGGTCCCTTATACGTCCTACTGGCTTCGGCAGGAGGCTTTGTTGGGCGGGTGTGGCCTTCTTGCTTTGGTATCCTTATCTTCATCTCATAGAATTAGGAGGTATCAGAGGCACAGTGTTTTTTTGTATTAAACAGCCCCGAAAGGACCAATCGATCTGTTGTTGTTTACTTCCTTTGTACTCCTTTGTACCTTTGTACACTGACACACAACTTTAGAATTTGCCATGATGATTAATGAACATACTGTACAAGATCATAACACTCAAAAGTGTATTAACATGGTGTGATGTTTGACATAAAAGTCTTAAAAAGTGCGAACTCAAAAACGAAAAATAAAAAATGTCTAAGGGATATTTAACGTGGAACAATTGTGCTAAGCTTAAAGCCATTTCACAGAGAAATAATGGAATAGCACGAAATTGGAAATTTGTTGTGAGAAAGAAGGAAAATAAGAGACTGAGGAAACAAAGTAGGCCTGCAACAAAATGTGGAGACCTAATGAAAAAAAAAGTCATTGCACAGACAATATTTATGGTGACTGTCACCTAAGACTTACTGGGCCCAGAGTCCAAGTTCAGATTAAACTCGGAAAATACGATTTAACACACACACATAGTGTTGGTGGGGCGACTGAGGTCCTGGTACCAGTGGTATGTGTTGGTGGGGCGACTGAGGTCCTGGTACCGGTGGTATGTGTTGGTGGGGCGACTGAGGTCCTGGTACCAGTGGTATGTGTTGGTGGGTGCGTGAGGTCCTGATATCGGGGATACGTGTTAGTGGGTGAGCGAGGCCCTGGTAACAAGTTTATGTGTTGGTGGGGTACAAGGTGGTCTGCTGACGGGACCATCGGCGGCGGCCGCAGTAGTCTAAGCAATAATACCATCTTTGAATATATATATATATATATATATATATATATATATATATATATATATATATACACGGCGATAGATAGATAAATTAAATAGATAGATAGAATCTTTGGTAGTAATGTTGTACTGACTATCCTATCTAGTTGAATTTGCACCTCAGGAAATACTTAACACTTCAGTCATGTTAGACACAATATCGCTGTGTACATACTCTACCGGCTGAACTAAACATTCCCCAATTGTAATTTAAAGCATCAAAATTATAAAATAGTACAGAAGCCCTATCAATGGCATGCTTATAATATATTCCATACTTCTTCAGTCAAACATGACACGGGTGCCATGCTCCATGCGAGAGAAAGAATAATAAGAAAGCAACTGAGAAGGGGAAAGACGCACCGAGATACTACCGCCATTAACTCGTTCTGTATGAAGACATTTACAACATCTGGTTTCCGTTTCAGGATTTTATTCAGCGTGTCAGTTGTTCCAGTGAGTTGAAATCTTTTTTCATTTAATCTTGCCGAGTCCAGATGATTATTTAAAGTTTTCGTGGACTTCTCAAACTGAGGAGTTTAGATATATTCATCATTAGTCCTTTCAGTAAGAGAGGTCTTCTTGATATGAATAATATCGTCCTCAAGTATCAAGAATATTTCACAAAGATTCGTAGCAAAATTTAATGGGTTCAAGACGTTTTGTTTGGAAGTGGCTGTATATTTTAGTAGGTTAGCAATAAGAAAGACTTATTCATGTATCCCTTCAAAATTCAGGGATTATTTCATTAATTACACTTGTATGCAGCAATGTTGTTCAGTAAGCACTCGCAATAACCAGCTCAAAAGAGATCAGGGTAGCGCCAGGATCAATAGGCTGGTTATGAAACCGACATTCCCTCAGTGTAATATCAGTGAGTCTTGGCTGACAGTGTGGTGCAGTAATGGCCGTGGCTGTGGTCGATATCGGGATAACACACTGGTGATGTAACTTTAATTGTTCCCTCCGGCTGTGTGTGGGGTGTGGTAGTGGCGTTGACCTTGGCTGATGATGGAGTAATAGCGAGGACGTAAGTTTCTACATTAATGGTAGCGTAGTGCAGTGATGAAAATGAAGATGATGATGGGCAGTGGTAGTGTGTGTGTGTGTGTGTGTGTGTGTGTGTGTGTGTGTGTGTAAGGGAGGGGTGTGGATTAAGGCTACATTAAGGATGATTGTTCTCAACATGTGACTACAGTATGTGTGGCTGAGAAAATAATTGTTGTATATGCTAGGTGGGATGCAGTGATTTCACTAGTTAGAACAGTGGCAGTTTATGTAATGCACTTGCAGGTAAATAATTAGTTCTTTTCGCAAAGGTGAGGCGGCGTAGTAGAAGGTAAGACTTCGAAATGTGACGTCTTTAATGGTATATGTCGCAAAGAAAATAAAAGATTTGTCTAGTCTACTTTGCTGCTGCCTGTATTTTGTACCTAAGAATATAAATTATGATAGACATGGTTTATACTAAACAAAAAAGGCGGCTTCTGATTAAGGGCCGTACTACAGAAACCCAGAGTTTTTATAGTACAGCCCTAAGAAACTTGATCTTCCCATCCTCACGTGCACTTCAAGAATCTACCCAATAGGTTGGTCCTTAAAATCTGTAAAGGCATGACTAAATAGTCACATTTTAACTGTTCCAATATTTATAATTAGTCCATTTATAATTAGAGATACGAGTATATTCATACCTCTTTCAGTGTGTTCCTAGCGTCTAGTGATGTTTGAGAAATTCGCGGACAGACATCTATGCGGTGATGGAGAGCGAACGCCCTGAAATTTACATAATAACACTAGTAAAATATGTAGCTGTACATTGTACATTATTATACTTGACATGCCAATAAATGTTGATGGTCACTATTTTTTTTTTCTCCTACCAGTATAATCAAGTGGGTTTCCAGTCTGCGTCGGTATTATTCGCTACTTTAGCAATATTTATTTACACTAACATAACAATAAAAATTTCTGCCAACAACTAATCATTATGTAGTTAGTATATATATATATATATATATATATATATATATATATATATATATATATATATAGTTACATAGCCTATCATTTCATCATCCTTTGTGTAATTCTAACGTACAGTATGCTGCATGTTTGATCACGAGCGTGTTCTACCTCACTCCCCCCTTCTACCCTTGTAGTAGAGTAAGTCGTTCTTTCTGTTGTTCAGAGCAGGATTGTCAACTCTTTGTCCCCTATGGCTTAATTTGCGCGTCCTTCTTACAAGTTGTATCAAGCTCTGCCGGCCCTTATATAATGAGCTCAGTCTCTGCATTAATTGCCACTTAGATCTACTCCTCATTTTGCTCACATCTCTGTCCTCCACTGTACAGTTGTTATTATTGTGAGTGCTCAGGAAGCCTCCAACCATCTAGCAGCTTTGTAAAATGAGTATAAGTGTTATTGCATTTTTTTCTTGTACTGTGTATCATGAGGTGTTGATTCGTAGGCCTGGTGAGGCTTTTGTGATTCATGTGTTTTTCTGTCAGCCAGTAGTAATAATATTTTGTATCTGTAATAATATATCTTGCATTCACTGAGCATTAGCCAGTTTTCTCATTTTGTCAGGGCTGACTTAGATAAATTTACTCTTGTTAATTTTGTGTTAATTGAGGCTATTGCAGTTAACCATATATTTAACCTGTTTTTTGCCTTTACATTATCCTTATGAGTCCTGAATGTTTAGTTGTTAGTTTGAGCATTAAACTTTGACTTATAATTTTACCTAACTCTTTTGTTTTGAACCTGGAACTTTGCGGGACAGTTTTCTCTGTTCCGTAACATAAATTTGGCGACCTCGCCAGGATATTCAGGATATTATCATAAGGATATTACTTGATATTTTGTGACTGTGATTTATTCATGATGTCTACTATTACTACGCTTGATGAAGCCAAAGATTTTTTGTCAAATGTGCAAACAGTGTGTGATGTAGAAAACAGAACAAAGAATGAACTTAAGCTTGTTGCTCAACAATTGGGAATTGCAGTTCACTCTCATCATTCTAAAGATCAAAATGTTGACATGATTAATGAAAGCTTGTTTAATGTAACCCCTCCAAATGAGCAAACGCAGATTGAAATACCTAAGTTACAGCTAGCTCTGCAGGAGGCTCGTGTTAAGGAGGCTGAGTTTCAGGCACGTGCTAAGGAGGCTGAGTCTCAGGCTAAGGAGGCAGAGTCTCAGGCTCGTATTCAGGATACTGAGTTTCAGGCATGTGCTAAGGAGGTGGAGTCTCAGGCTCGTATTCAGGAGGCACAGGCACAGGCTCAGGCACAAATTGAACTACCTAGGATTCAGGCAGACCATGAGTATTGCATGAAACAAGGTGGAACTGGATCATCTAGCTCTGATGATTTTGATGTGGCTAAAAATGTTAAACTTGTCCCTCCTTTTAATGAATCTGATTTAACAAAGTATTTTCAGTTGTTTGAGAGGGTAGCTACAGGTTTTAATTGGCCCAAAAAGTATTGGCCAGTACTCCTTCAAACTGTTCTCACCGGTAAAGCTCAAGTAACTTATGCATCTTTGCCTCAGGATCAATCTGATAATTATGATGTAGTTAAGAGCTTGATTCTTAAGGCCTATGAGCTTGTTCCTGAAGCCTATAGAGTAAAAATTAGGACAACTTATAAGCAAGATAAACAATCCCATGTTGAGTATGCAAAAATCAAAGAAGATCTGTTAGACCAGTGGTTAAATTCTAAGAATGTGGATTTTGATTTTGGTAAATTTAAGCAGATGATTTTGCTGGAGGACTTCAAAAGATGTATTAATAAAGATGTAAGCCTATATCTTGATGAGACAAGAATAGATAATTTGTCTGATGCTGCAGTTTTAGCTGATGAATATGTTCTCACTCACAAGAGATATTCTAAAGAAAAAAGGAAAGCTGAGAGTAAGTACGTTGCCTCTACTCAGAGTACAGGTAACAGGAAAGAGAATAAAGATGATGTTTCTCAGGAAGTAAATACCAGCTCCACCTCTAGATTTCAGAAAAGTAAATGTACTTATTGTAGTAAGCTTGGTCATACTACGGAGAAATGTTTCAGGAGACAGCGTGATGTGAACAAAAAGGAGTCTTTAAATATTCAGTCAATTGGTCTAGTGCCCACCCTTGAGAGTTCCCATAATTCTTTAACTGAGTTAACTGAACCTCCTTTGAGGGGTAAATTAAATTCTCATGACGGAGCTCCTCTTTTGAGCAGTAACGGGGGTGACACTCTCAAGAGTTCATGTGCTAATTTCCTGTCTGATGGTTTTGTCAATCCTCTGGACAGTAATGACAGGAAATGAGTTAAAATATATCGTGATACAGGTGCTTGCCAATCCCTTATGCTGACCAGTGTTCTAGGCTCTAATGTTAATTCCTCTGATGAAACTGTAATCTTACAAGGTGAAGGGAATAATTACTTCTCTGTCCTTCTGTGCAGAGTGAATTTAGAGTCTGTTTTTGTTAATGGTCCGTTATGGTTGGGTTGGTTGAGACACTCCCAATGTCAGGTGTAACTTTCTTACTTGGAAATGATATTGGTGGAAGTCAAGTGTGTCCAGCTCCTCAGTTGTCTAGTGAACCAGTGACTGCGACCCGGGATTGTGGTGTCCCTGACGTGTTCTCTGCATGTGCTGTCACTAGGGCTAAGTCTAAAGTTACTGGTGACTTAGAGGATAATGTTGATGATGATGTTATCCTAGCTGACACTTTTCTTGCTAATTTGGACCACTCACCAGATGAGGCAGTACCCCGTAGTGTTGATAATTTGTCTCGTCAAGAGTTGGTTGAGTTGCAGGTTGCTGACCCTGAGTTGAAAGGTCTAGCTAACTCTGCTTGCAGTGAGGAAGAGTCAGCTGGTGCTTCTACTTGTTATTATATAGTCAGGAGTACTTATGAGGAAGTGGAGACCCCCAACAGCATCAGCCGACTGTGAATGGGAGGTTGTACATCAAGTTGTCATCCCTCGTGTTTGTAGGCAGGATATCATTAGAGTGGCTCATGATTCCAGTTGGCAGGACACCTTGGAGTGAGGAAGACTGTGGCACCACTTCTACTGGCCAGGTATCTTCAGGGATGTTTCCTGGTATTGTAAGTCTTGTCACACCTGTCAAGTTGTGGGGAAGTGTAATCAGACCAAAAAGGTTGCACCTCTAATTCCCATTCCTCCTTTTGAGGCGCCATTCACCCGTGTGTTGGTGGATATTGTGGGCCCTCTTCCTAAGACTTCTTCAGGATTTTCTTATGTGTTGACCCTGATTGATATGGCTACTCGTTATCCTAAAGCCATTCCACTTAGAAATATCTCAGCAAAGAACGTGGTTAAGGAAATGCTAGGGTTCTTCACAAAGTTTGGTCTGCCCAAGGAGGTACAGTCAGACCGGGGAAGTAATTTCATGTCAAATGTTTTCAAGCAGTCTCTGAAAGAGTTGGGGATCACCCAGATCACGTCTTCAGCTTACCATCCCCAGACCCAAGGAGCGTTGGAGAGATATCATCAAACACTCAAATCGATGCTCAGGAAATACTGTTTGGAACATCAGAAAGACTGGGATAAGGGTCTTCCATTCGTCGTATTTGCCGCAAGAGAATCTCCAAATGAATCACTGGGCTTCTCATCCTTTGAACTACTGTTTGGCCATGAAGTAAGAGGACCCCTTAAACTATTCAAGGAATGCTGGCTGTCAGAGGAAGATGACGTCAACCTGCTGGAGTATGTGATGAAGTTCAAAGAACGGCTGTCCACTGCTTTACAGCTGGCGAGAGAGAATTTAGGAGCTGCTCAGGAGAAGATGAAGACTTGGTATGATAAGAAGTCCAGGTTACGCCACTTTGAGCCAGGAGATCAGGTTTTGATTCTGATACCGGTGCATGGGCAATCTCTTCAAGCCAAGTTTAGTGGTCCTTATTTCGTGGAGAAGAAACTCAGTGATGTCAACTATGTCATCGCCACACCAGATTGTAGAAAGAACAAGCAACTTTGTCACATCAACATGCTAAAGTTATATCACAGGCGGGATGAAAATAACCCAGTCTGCACTGTAGCTGTTCCACCCGAGTCTGCAAGTGAAGTTCTCCCATGCAGCATGAGCCTGAGTGATAGTTTCGGGAAGAATCCTGATATCATGAATGATCTCCAGACTAAGCTTTCTCATCTACATCCCGAGGAAAGGCAGGAGTTTTCGGCATTACTGCAGGAGTACCCTCAAGTGTTCCGTGCCACTCCAGGAAGAAACACTGTGTTGATGCATGATGTCGATGTTGGAGACGCAAAGCCAATTAAACTGCCTCCTTACCGTGTGAACCCAGCGAAAGTTCCTCTCATCGAGGAGCTTGGCTACCTGTTGGACCACAAGATGATTGAGCCCTGTCAGAGCGAGTGGAGTTCTCCTGTCACTCTAGTCCCTAAGCCAGGTGGGTCACAGCGGCTTTGCATCGACTACAGATGTGTTAATCAGATAACCAAAACAGACACTTACCCTCTCCCTCGCGTGGAAGATTGCATAGACAAGATCGGAAAGGCTAGGTACATAAGTAAATTTGATTTGTTAAAGGGATACTGGCAAGTACCTATGACTGAACGTGCTAGAGAGATCTCATGTTTTGTAACACTAGGAAAGACTTTTGCATGTTCTGTAATGCCATATGGTATGAAGAATGCACCAGGCACATTTCAGAAGCTCATGAATGTTGTAACAGAGGGTTTGGCAGGGTGTGTTGTTTATATTGATGATGTATTAATCTTCATTGACAACTGGAAAGATCACCTATGCCATGTCAGTAAATTTCTTGAGCATTTGGTTCAGGCTAATCTTGTAGCTAATTTATCAAAGTGTGAGTTTGGTCAAGCTAAAGTTCAGTACCTTGGGTACGTAATTGGTGATGGACACGTTGCACCAGCAGCAGCTAAGGTTCAGGTTATAAGTGATCTTCCCAGACCTAAAAGTAGGAAAGAGCTACAAAGATTTTTGGGAATGGTAGGTTATTACAGGAGATTTGTTCTTAACTTTTCAATTCTTGTATCACCACTTACAGACCTACTGAAAAAGGGAGTTAAATTTGTCTGGACCGATAACTGTGAATCCTCTTTCAGCAAACTTAAAGCTATTCTATTAAGTCAGCCAGTGCTCGCTACTCCAAATTTTGCTAAGCCCTTTAAGATGGCTGTTGACGCAAGTGATACAGGAGCTGGGGCTGTTTTGCTGCAAGAGGATGATCAGGGTATTGAACACCCTGTATCTTATTACAGTAAGAAGTTCACTCCACCTCAAAAGAACTACTCAACTATTGAGAAAGAGCTTTTAGCCTTGATTTTGGGTTTACAGCATTTTTCATTATATTTGTGTTCTGGTTTTGACCCCATAGTCATTTATACCGATCATAACCCACTGAAATTCCTTAGTAAGTTTAAAGATAAAAATCAGAGATTGACAAGATGGAGTCTACTTCTTCAGGAGTATTCATTAGACATACATCATGTCAAGGGGAAAGAAAATGTTATTGCAGATTGCTTATCTAGACTTTAGACAGATTGTTTTAGAGTAATAAGAAATTTCCTTTGTAAATTTCTTTTTCTTTGTGGGGAGGTGTTACATAGCCTATGATTTCATTATCGTTTGTGTAATTCTAACGTACAGTATGCTGCATGTTTGATCACGAGCGTGTTCTACCTCACTCCCCCCTTCTACCCTTATAGTAGAGTAAGTCGTTCTTTCTGTTGTTCAGAGCAGGATTGTCAACTCTTTGTCCCCTATGGCTTCATTTGCGCGTCCTTCTTACAAGTTGTATCAAGCTCTGCCGGCTCCTATATAATGAGCTCAGTCTCTGCATTAATTGCCACTTAGATCTACTCCTCATTTTGCTCACATCTCTGTCCTCCCCTGTACAGTTGTTATTATTGTGAGTGCTCAGGAAGTCTCCAACCATCTAGCAGCTGTGTAATTTGAGTATAAGTGTTATTGCATTTTTTCTAGTACTGTGTATCATAAGGTGTTGATTCGTAGGCCTGGTGAGGCTTTTGTGATTCATGTGTTTTTGTGTCACCAGTAGTAATAATATTTTGTATCTGTAATAATATATCTTGCATTCACTGAGCATTATCCGGTTTTCTCATTTTATCAGGGCTGACTTAGATAAATTTGCTCTTGCTAATTTCGTGTTAATAGAGGCTATTGCAGTTAACCATATATTTAACCTGTTTTTTGCCATTACATTATCCTTATGAGTCCTGAATGTTTTGTTGTTAGTTTGAGCATTAAACTTTAACTTGTAATTTTACCTAACTCTTTTGTTTTGAACCTGGAACTTTGCGTGACAGTTTTCTCTGTTCCGTAACAATATATATATATATATATATATATATATATATATATATATATATATATATATATATATATATATATATATCATCAGCCGTTTGAGTATCCACTGCAGGACCGGCCTATCCCGACCGAAGTCGGGACGATACAGCCAATGTATCTCTACCAAGTGGCTTAGGCTGTCTGGTAGAGATTGTATGAAGGGTGAGAAGTGCTTGTAAGTGTAATTGTAGTGTTGCAGTGGCTTTGGATGTGTGTGTAGTCTGTGAACCAAGTGTAATCGGCCCGCGCAAGGCTACTGGGTGCAAGCATACTTTATAGTAAGCGACACTGGTTCAACCACAGCACCCCTTGTGTCCGCCAATGCAATAGGTGGCCGGGTGAACACCCTCAAAGTTTTTTACCCTGGCGGGGCGCGAACCCTGGTTCACCCGTGTACGAAATATATATATATATATATATATATATATATATATATGCAGAGAGAGAGAGAGAGAGAGAGAGAGAGAGAAGATTAGGGTGCATTTAAGTATTGACAAAGAAGAGAGAGGAACGAGTGTCACTGGTTTGTGTGTGTGTGTGTGTGTGTGTGTGTGTGTGTGTGTGTGTGTGTGTGAAGGGAGACATGATGGTGCTTAGATGGTGGCTGTGACAGCACAAGCTTTAACAATGGTAGTGGTTGTATTGAGGGAAATGTGAGTAATAACCTCACCCCTCACTACTAAAAGGTCGTATTTTATTCTAGCAATAACAGGAGATTACTCCCAAGTTTGAAAAAAGTAGCATACTACTGAGAACAGATGAGAAACAGTCTCCACTAGCCTCATCAGTACACGGACTCTTTTTCTATTTTTTTTTTTCCCACCACTAGAATGTAGTCGGCTGAGGAAAGACTCTTGGTATTGGCGGTATTAATGTTGGCCACGTTCGTGTCTGGCAGAGGGTAATTACAGAAGACGTAACGAGGGTTCTGCTTATTACTGGGTAGAACTTTAGATGACCAATAAGCTTGGAAAATTATTGTGTGTGTGTGTGTGTGTGTGTGTGTGTGTGTGTGTGTTTCATACCTGATAAGAGTTATACATGTGCATGCAAATACCAGATTTGTTGCAAAACTTCACTTTCACCAAAGAAGCGTACTTACAATGGTCCATCATAAGCAGTCACTTCAAATATTGAGCCATCCAATCATTAACCAGTTATTCTTCAGTTTAAAGTATTGTGTACAAATACAGTATTAATTTTGGTACTATGAATAACTCAACAAATGTATCCATAAAGTGAGATGTGTGTCTGTATGTTTTTCCTCATTGCATGACCAAAGTTTTTATGTGGAAAAGAAAATTTTGCACACTGGCTGACCTTCTCTAGCACCTAGTGTCATCTTTATTTTATACCTAATATCACAAAACGTTGCGGTTGAACCAAGCAAAGTCTTTGGCACTGAAAGGTTCGAAACAGTATTCACTAACTTGTCCTGTCCATAGTGGAAGTCAAATTTTATTCGTTCAGCAGCCAGTTTATTTTATTTGGATCAGCCAGAGACGCTCAACTTTGAAGGCGTTATGCACCATCTCTTAACCTCTTTCACAACATCCTTTTTTTTTTTTTTTTAACTAATTCCAAATAAACTTCTCTTTCAGCTTACCGTAGGCCTCTGGAAGTCGAGGGGCCACTAACCATTTTTTTTTCTTCCAATTATTTCTTTATAATACTATATTGAATTTCCAGGTTAGCAGAGAATGAATTATATTAATCCTGAGTCGTATAAAACTTGATATTTAATTTTACTGGAATTTCGACAAATGAAGGGTTACTAAAAATGACTTTGGCAAATATTCAATACTCGTATTTTTATGCGCTTTATGCTTCTGCCTTTCAAAATGGTATTAATTCATATTATCCATTTATGTGGGTCAGTCATATGCCGAAAGGGACCAATATACGTATGTGATCCTTGACACTGCGAGTCTTAAGGATATCAGCTGGGTGGATACCGGTACATGATATTACCTGGTGGATATATTAGGATATTATTTTGTGGATATATTACAACATTATCTGATGGACACAAAAATATTGCCAGTTCGTCGAGCTATAATATTACCTGCAAGACACCTTAGAACATTACCTGGAGGACACACTAGGATATTACCAAGTGGTAATGCAGTTTGAGGCGATAAATACCACTGTGTAGCCACGACATTTGACTTACTGTTATATTAGTTCAACACCAATGGACTTACACCGGGGGAGAGTGGTAGTGCTACCGAAACAGAGAGTAATATTCAACACGACAACTTGCAAGCATCACTCAGGTGCAATTAAATGTGGCATGATATTCTTCAACGGATTGTTATGCAAACAGTGTTATCGTCATACTCATTATCATCACCACCACCATTATCATCACCAAATTCATCGTCAAAATCATCCAGTCCCTCATTGCTCGGGAAGTAGTGCATGATCTCGATATCAAAGCGAAGATGATCGGTCGCACGTTGCAGGCTGGCATTAGCCTGTGAGCAATAAACTCTATTCACACGCTGGAGTAAATAGTTAAGCCCTTATCTCTCTCTCTCTCTCTCTCTCTCTCTCTCTCTCTCTCTCTCTACTTACCGTTATATATAGTATATACCCTTATGAGTGATCTTCATATAAGGAATCAAACAAAATTTTCTTCCTTAAAATAGCCATCTGTAACCAGCACTAATGATTCACATCTGAAACCAGGTAATGATAGTTTTTTTTTTTTTAATTACAATTTCCCAAATATATGTCCTTTCCTCCTGTGGCCCAGTAATATGTATGTATGTATGTAGATCTATCTATCTATCTATCTGTCTATTAATCTATATCTATCTATATCTTTATCTGTCTATGTCTCCATTTATCTGTCTATCTATCTATCTATATCTATATTTATTTATCCATCTATCTATCTATATTCTCAGGTTTGCAGTCAATACTATGCCTTTCCAATTTCGCTCTTGGTCTATGGTTTCTCTATTGTCAGGGTTTCCGCCGCTTCCAACAGTGCCACCTTTCATTTTGGGGCACCCTTCCTCACACTAGCTTTTTATCTTTTCTTTTCTCTCCATTTTTATTTTATTTTATTTTTTTGTTCAATATAGTTTTTTTTTCTTTCATTTTTATTAAGTGTTCCTTCATATTTCCCTCCATGATATTATCTCATAATTATTGGGTCACATTTATTCCCCACAACAATTCACACCCTATTGTCAGCATTCATTTACTGTTGTTCCTTTAACCGTGTGTCTTCCCTTCCATTTATTTTTGCTTTTGTAACTATTTCCTTTACCATTAACTGCTTTCATTTATCCTCATTATTCTGGAACTGTTTTCATGAAGCATATCAGTTTGTGCCACAAGTTAATTATTTTATTTACATGCCACTAGTTTTTTGTCCTCATTATAATAATCTTTCAGGTTTCTGTCAGTTTCTCCTATACCCTTCAGTTATGGTCGACTATAATCTCCCATTACAAACAAGATTTCACTCACTGACTTCTATTTACGCTCCATTGATCTCATGTGGCAAAGGATTACACTTGGTGCCTACCACCCTTATATTACTTAGCTCTGAACAGTTTACCTTCCATTTTACTGTGTGTCGCCAGATTTTACACCCGTCTATTAATCTTGTTTCCCATTCCCAAACTCTCTTGACGGATGAGGGGGAATGCAAGCACATGTGTGTGATGTGGAAGTGGGTCGAGCATACCTTATCACGAGATCGTAAAAGGAATATAAGGTGTGTGAATTCAGGCGGGTGTGAAGTTCCAGTTGCACAAGAAATTTATGTGTTGATGTGTTTGTGTGATGTGGCAAACTGTTGACTTGTAGCAGTTTGGTGTAGATATATTTGGCGAAGAAAATTATGGATGTGTAAGTAACTGTAATTTGTGAACCTGAAGAATCTAACGAATTCAATAGAGAGGAAATTATGGAAACGCTTCGAGGAATAGGAGTGGTGGCAGCAGGAGGAAGTGTTTGGATCTGGAATATTACATTACTTTACAGCCTTCTACATGGAATAGCATTCCAAGACAAAGTTTATGAGACTCAGTTTTCCTCATTAATCATTTCCTAACAACCGGGTAAAGTGCAAACAATGTGACATATAGTACAAAGAAGGATCCACCAGAAAGTGTAACACCCTGCCCAATTTATCTAAGGGCAGAATTTTTTCATTTATCCCGTGACCCTGACCTTTGACCGATTGCTATCAATGTCAAACTACATTGCTCTTGCCTGAATCTTAACCTTTCCACCAACATTAGTCTAAATCGGGAGAAAACTTTTTGAACTTACCTTGTTATGTGAGTATAAACATTGATTTACTGTTCTCAAAATAAAATCCCTTAATCCTAGGTTGACCTTCAGTCCCTTTCCCAAGTTGGGTCCATACTCAGTAAAAACTGTTTGAGTTATGGGGCTCAGCATTGGCCAAGCTCTGTGATCATGACTCTGTACGGATTGTTCTTGAAGTTGAATCCCCTGAACCTTGTTTTACTCTGAGTCCTCCTCCTAATGTCTGGTCAAAATCGGTCAAAATTTAAGCGAATCTTCCCATGTAACCTTCACTTTTGACCTTTCCCTGTGCCTCTGACATTTGAGTTTTCAAAATCGAATTCCTATATTCTCGCCTTATTCGTAGTTTTTCACAGAGGTTGATCTAAATAAAACCTACATAAATATACTTTACCAGTGTGTCCTCGACTTTCGATCTATTGTTCCTAAAAACTATATGTCAGCTCCACAAAAGCTACCCTCATCCACAAAGATCGTTTTAAATCGTATCAAAACTGCTTTACCTATTATCTTCACACACACACACACACACACACACACACACACCGCTCGCTGGTGCAGTGGTAACGCTCTCGCTTGCCAACTGGTGGACGGGAGTTCGCGCCTCGCTCAGGTTGCGAAAAGTTTCACTGATGAAGTGGGTGGTTACTGTCCCCCTGGAGCAAGGGGACGGGTGTGTGCGTGTGTGAAGGTCACAGCCTTGCCCTTAGATCGGACTATATGAGCTCTCAGCTCCCTTCCGGGAGGGTAAAAAGCTGACGATCACGACCATCAAGTGATCCTGACCGACCCGGTGAATTACACGGGTCGAAATTTGATTTTGATTTGTAACATTGAGCAATGACTGTTCGAAAAGGTGACTCCTTTCTTTCATACCTTACCCTCATCCCCTTCACCACGTCAGTTCTGAATTCGATCAAAACTAATCAAGTTTACCAAACTAGGTTAGTCTTTAACTTATAGATGGGACCTTAACCTTTAACGTGTTGTTCAAAAACAAGTTCACTGCTGGGCCTGCCCTACTCTTTCCTCCAACTAGGGTGAACAGTGAATAAAAATTTAGTAATATTTAAAACACACACACACACACACACACACACACACACACACACACACACACACACACACACACACACACACACACATTAATGGGAACCAAAACATAAAAGCCTGCTCTTGCTTCCCGAAATTGGGTGTAAAATTTTTAATTTAAATCCTGATGAATTTCTGCAACTGAAGATTGTGCTCCTAATTACCTGAAGAGCTATCTAGATATCTGAGGCAGTTGTTATACTGCTGAATGCACATTTGCACATGTGCAGAACACCTATGTAACACAGCAAATTCCCGCCACAATTACCACTTCCCTGAAAACGAACCCTTTGCGAACACAGACTGTGTGCTTTTAGTTACCAGGAAGGAAATCTGCGTCTGTCCACATCTACGCCATTAATCACAAAGTTATAAGAATCAAAATCTGTACTGATGACAGTGATACTGGTATTATGTTAGCAGCAACGATGCCAGTTGTAGGGTTAGTAGAACTGACCACTGATGGCAGGTATTTTGTGTTTACAAAGGTCCTGTTACCCCCATTAATTAATTTTGCGATGCACGAAAGCAGTGTAAAGCAATTCTCCCTTGGCTGCCACATTTTTTTTTTTTTTTTTTATGTGACCGACTCTGGGCATAGGCTTCACAACCTGCTTTCAAGGCCCAGTAGTCCTCCTACGTACCGCACACCTCTACATGTCACCACTTCGGCGCTAACACCCACCGTCCATACTGAATACATGCTAGGGGTGTCTCATACAGGACTAGTGTATTGGTATTAGCGGGTGCAATAGTGCATATTAAAGTAACCTCAAATTATACAATCACGCTTCTAGATTATTTAACATTACAATCGATCACGCCACAACAAACTTATCACATATAAATATCATATATAGACATGTTAAACTGTGTAAGCATCCTCCCCCCCTTTTTTTCTTCTACCCAAAAACGTCGGATACCTTTGCCAGCACGGAAGAAATGCAGAATATAGACGATTATTGTAATGGCAATATTTGCGACACTCCCTTAACGCCGCGTACGGTAGCCAATGCTTATTTGTTCAGTCACCCGCTGTTTATTTTTCGGGACTTCCAGGTAAACTAAGTATGTATGAATAAAGTAGATCTGACTCCGCTGGCTCCGTTACAGAAAACAAACTACTGAGGAATAACTATTATAATTTCACACACACACACACACACACACACACACACACACACACACACACACACACACACACACAATGAGAATTTTGAAACCAAAACAGTTTATATAGTCTAGGACACTAGGCAGTGTTTTTCCCAAGTTTCATCAGAACTGGTCCGCATGTTTTGGAGTCGTAGCTGTATGCACCCATATTCTGACAGATAACACTCCATTAATATATACTTTCACACTGTTGCTGTATCATTATTTTCACGTAGTATTCTTTTAAGTCAAGGGTTCTTAACTGGCGGTGTTAGGGATGCGAGGATGCTGTCCTCAGACGTGGCGTATCTTTTGGGGGTACAGAATATGGTGAGCTGTATCTTTTATAACACTTGTGATGCAGTTGACTATTAAATTGAATCTTATGTTTTGACAGCAATTTTTATTTTTATGCTAAAATATAATGAGCCATATAAACACTACAATATAATCTATTTTATAATAGCGAATGGCGTGCCTGTTTCACTTTGTGGCATGCTATGTTGAACGAGGGACAGCAGGCGCTGGCAGGCGAGTACAGGTATGCGTTTGTTAGTGCTAGAGGCGGAGTAATCTCGGGGATTGGGTGGGATGTGGTGTGGATAGGCCTGCAACAAGGAGTGTTGTCATGGGCAGAAGTGAGATTATGGGTGAGTTTATGTGTGCAATCTTGGTTAGACTCATTTTTCTCAGTGTTTAAAAGCGCTTGCAATGATGTATAGTGATGGGTGATACCAGTGATTAAATTTCGATACGATACCCATTTACCTTCTTGGCCAGTATCGTGATTATAGCTTTGTCAATCGATAACCAGCCTCAAAATTAAATAAAATCGCTCTCAGCTCACGCATTCCAGCTTAATATCACTACTTGGCAATCTTGTTTCTGATTATGAATGCGATACCGCCTTTCAGTGGAGCAGTAAATAATAGTTAACACGTCCCAGAAATTTTTTTAAAAGATGTTTTCAATAAATCCATTGTTTTTTGTTTAGCAGTCACAGGAATCGATGCACTGCCACCAGTATCGATACATCTAAGTAGCTATCTGTATCAGAAGTATCGATACTTTGGTATCGATACGCCTATCACTGATATATGTTCTTCATTCCATCAGATCTTGCGCTCAGAGACACAACATTTTGTCCGTATTAATATATTATTTAATCATCATTTATCTACTAAATTATCATCATCATCATCATCCGGACTTCCTTTCCCACCCAAGGGCAGAGTGAGGAGTAGCAATGTCCAAACAGCCCAAATTTGCCCAATCCAATGGGCCACGCTTCCATTCACTCATCATTCAAGCCCGCGGAATTCTGCCTCTATTGGATACGCCAAAAACATTCACCACATTCTGTAGCATCACATAAACGTACCCGATTGAGTCAGTCCGGACGCTGCCACATTAAAAAGGGGTGCCAAAATCCCTGATTATCCACTTCTCCTCACAACATTCATCCATCTAGCCCGATCTCTTGTCAGTTCCCTAACTTCACCGACTTCCAAACTTCTATTCCTCACACACTCATCCACCATATCTCTCCACCTTCTCCTTGGCCTACATCGCCTCCTCTCTCCTTCAAATTCGTTCAGATATACTGAACCTTTTTCACCACTCTGTTGTTATCCATTCTCTCCACATGACCATACCATCTCAGTACACTCTCTTCGATTCTGGTGTCCACCGACTTCCTCACTCTACACTTTTCACGAATCACATTATTTCGTATCCTATCCACCCTCTGTACTCCACATACATTCCTCAGCAGTCCCATCTCCACTGCTCTTACTCTTGACTTTTCATTTTCATTCCACACCATAGTCTCGCATCCATATGCTAAAGTTTGCACTAACACTCCCTCATGTAAGCCTCGTGCAGCTGCAACACTCAAGCTTCTGTTTATCAAGGCCTTCATTGCACCAGCTACTTTTCTTCCTTGTGTCACTCTACTTTCAACTTGTTTTGCACATTTTCCTCTCTTTTCTATCACTGTACCCAGGTATTTGAACTCTCTCACCAATTCCAGTCCCTCTCCATTCACTGTAACATCGCGCTGGGAGTCACCTTCACTCATAATAACCATCACTTTACTCATTTCTACATTTACTCTCAAGGCACGACGCTCACAGACATTAACAAAACCCTGCACTAGCGTACCAAGTTCTTGTCCGGTATTTGCAAGCAGTACTGCATCATCAGCATACAACAGATTTGAGATATTCCATCCATCACCATTCATTACCGACGCCATCCCCCTCTCCATTACTCGTGTTTTACTTCTCTTCTTTCATCACCCCATCCATATATATATTGAACAACCATGGGGACATCACACAACCTTGTCGCACGCCCACGCCGATCGTGAACCATTCACTTAGATGCCCATTAACCCTTGCACATGCTTCGCTACCATCATAAAAACTCTTGACAGCACCTAGCAGCTTACCATCTACACCGTACATGTGCAAAACTTTCCACAATCCTTCCCTGTCTACTTTGTCATATGCTTTTTCCAGATCCATGAATGCCCTAAACACCTTATGGTCCTTCTCACAAGCCTTCTCTGCTATCTGTCTCACTGCAAATATTTGATCCACACATCCTTTGCCACTCCTAAAGCCACCCTGTTGATCCCTCACTAGGACTTCTGATATCTCTCTTACTTTCTCCACAATAATTCTTCCATATACCTTCCTTACCATACTCAATAAACTTATGCTACATTAATTCTTGCACTCACTTCGCTCACCTTTATTCTTGTACAGGGGTACAATCACAACCTTTTTCCACTCTGCAGGCACAGTTGCACTCATCCATGCCTTCTTACATATCTTCAACAAGCACTTCATTCCACTCTCTCCACTACACCTAAGCATCTCTGCATACACCTCATCAACCCCAGCTGCTTTCCCATTTTTCAACCACTTCACAGCACTCTTCACCTGTTTAAATATCATGTCTCCTGGCACTGCATTCCTTCTCTGCACTCCCCCCAAACCAATCATGTTTACAGCCGCTCTGCTCTCTCTATTCCCATTCATCAGACTTTCAAAATATTCTTTCCATCTGGTCCTTACTTCATATCTATGGGTTAATAATCTACCACCTGCATCCTTCACGTCATCACATTTCTTTCCACTTTCACTTCTACATTTCCGCACCTCATTCCAGAATAAGTTCCTATTTTCAGAGTAGTTCGCATTCATTTTTCTTCCAAGATCATCATTTCCCTCCTTCTTTTTCCTCCTCAGTAGTCTCTTTACGTGCTTCTTGCTCTCAATATACTCAGTTCTTATTTCAACTGAACCCCTATCCTGTAATCAATTTCGCCAATTCTTCCTCTTTTCCTTCACCGCTCTCTTAACCTCCTCATCCCACCATGCCGTACCTTTCTTCTTCTGTTTTCACTCTTGCCACACCACACACCACTTTGGCATTCCTATCTAAGTAGTCCCTTTATGCATTCCACAGGCTGTCCAGATCCATTTCATTCCAGTTCACTGATTCTTACTCCTCCTCTTTGGTCCTGTGATCATCTGCCATTTCTTTGATCCTCAGCATCTCAACTTTCAGTTTTACTCCCTGACTGCTCCTTTCTCTCCTGATTCACCTCACTCCTCTTTGCTTGATCTTGTATACCACAATCATATGATCTGACAGACCTCCACATCATCCTTTCACAGTCCTCATATCAAAGCCATTCCCATCATCGACCTCTCTACAAGCACGTAATCAATCAGGCTTCTTTCAACACGATCCCCGTTTCCTCTACACCATGTATATTTATGTACATCTTTGTGTTTGAAATAAGAGTCACAAATGCACAACCTCCTCTCCTGACACATATCCTTTAGTTGCTTCCCATTATCATCTTATCCTGGTATCCCATAACAACCCATTATGTCACACTTAGGACCAGTGCCTACTCTTCCATTCATATCCCCCATTATGATCACCTTGTAGCCCCTGGGCATTTCTCCCATTACTTCATTGAGCTCATCCCAAAATCTGTCCTTCTCTTTCTCACTCCTGTCCTAACACGGTGGTTATGCTACAATGACTGCCACTTTCACCTTCTCAAACTTGAGAAGGTATGTCCTCAACATAACGGAAAAACGGAAGTGGAACGGTGACAGTGTTCAGTATGACTTCATATGTGTTATGGAAAAAAATAATACACTACGTCCACAGTGCATCCTGTACACCATCATGTTCTTCAATGCGAATTTGAAGCCATGAAAGCACAATGAACATTTCCAGGACAAACACTGTGGCAGGGTTGAAGGAAAAGACATTACAACATTAAAGTTCAAAAGAGCCAGGTTTGACCATGCCAGTGCATTGCCGACATATTGAGTTTCACCAACAGAGAAGAGTTTACTAAAAGGTTCTTATCAAGTTGTATACCAGGTTCCTAAGTCAAAACCCATACCACTAGCGAGGAACTGATCAAGCCTTGTGCCCTTAAAATGGCGAAGACTGTTCTTCACTAGAATTCAGGGAAAAACCAAGTGCATTATTATGAGCAAGCAAGCATTGTTTACTCTCAGTCAAGTTTGGAAATGAGCGACCTGACTCGAGTGTCACGCTAAGCAGAAGCTAATAACTTTCCTCCTTTTGTGAAATAGAGTTGAAATTCTTTCTGCCTATGATACATTCAATCATTAGATTTTGTTATCAACTAAAAACTCACCCATAAATGCTTTGAAATTTCGAATTTTCAAAGGGAGTGTTCAGCTCTAATTGGTGAATGCCTCAGTTATATCAAATATAAAAAGATTTTCCATCGCAACACTGTGGTTTTGGCATCAACTCTGTCAATTAAATATCGATGATTCCGCCTATAATTTTATATCAGAGAGATTGTGGCAACATGGCGCTCGCTCTTTTGTCACGTGCTCAAAAAGTGTACTTTACTGGTTTTATCAGATGACGTGATTCATAACACAATTATCGATTTGAGTCAGGATAGTCTGGTGTAGGTTGCTGCCGATATTAAGGCCAATTCAGTAAAGATCAGCTTAAAGGTGGATGAGTCAACAAATGTGTCAAACTTATTTCCTGCAAATGGTAGTGATCCGCTACGTAAAGAACAAAATTTCTTGTCTGTCAGTCAACGAAGACAACTGCACAAGCTACAGTTGGGTTCAGTATGATAAGGCATTCTTCACAAATCACTAACTCCATCTCAAGACGATTGGTTTGATGTGTATGATGGGGCGCCAGCCATGCTGGGCAAACTTTCAGGGCTCGCTACATTAATGACAAAAGAAATTCGTGACGTGAAGATCATCCACTGTTTTCTTTCACCAGTACGTGCTTGCAGCAAAGTAACTGCTTCCAAATCTGGGCAAGATTTTGGATGTTTCTGTGATAGTTGTGAACATTATTCTTGGTCGTGCTTTGAGTCATTGACTGTTTTGTTTGTTTGACAATGAAAGTGGTTATGAAGACTGCGCTTTTGTACTACACAGAAGTGAGGTGGCTATCGCGTGATCCTGTGCACTTCGTGTGGATATGTTGTCTTACTTAGGGGAGATTGGGGCACAGTGGGACAAAAAACAATAATAATTGTGACACTATAACTCAATAATTTGAATAGGTATTACAGAAATGAAATACGGGAAAAGAGCTCTCAACATTTAGCATCAATAAACATATGCAAAATAGATGATCAGCTTGTCTGAAAAAGATGTGGTCCGCCAAACAATAAAATATATTTTTTTGTCCCACTGTGCTCCAGGTGGGGGTACAGCGGGACAAAAACTGGGGCATACTGGGACATGACTAGTTTAAATTAATGAAACCAAAATTGAAATCAAATTTAAGGTATGCATTTTGTCTTTTTGTTGCACCACACGTGTTAGTCTTGGGAAGGGTGGCTTTAATAAAACTGAGCTTGATAGAAGCAATATCCTGAACCTGTGGAAAGAAAAATTCCAGTGGTTCTCGTTTTCTCCACATATATGAAACTTCGTAGTCCCCTTCATCATCTTTCTCCTTTGTTACAAGGCCCACATAATATTTCTTAGTTGTAGTATCAAACTCAGCCAGAATGTTATCATTTACTTTGGGCTCTCCTTCCAATTCAGGAAACTCCTGATCATCATTGTTCATCTCTTCATCAAAGTCGTCGGGTCAATGATCTGACAAAATCAACTCTTCCCCAGATGATGAATCCTGCTCTTCAAAAACTAATCCAAGGGTCTTATGTAGAGTTTTGAGCTTTAGGTCTACACTGAGCAAGCGCTTCGTTCTCATGAGAGTCAGTAGCAACCATACTGCGATCCTAATATATTATATGAAGTCTATAATATATAATACATAACCAATAGTATCAACAGTGCGTGATGTATAATATAATATATATAATACACATCTCTACATCTTTATGGAGCACAGTGGAGCACAGTGGGACACTGTCCCACTGTGCCCCGTTATAGGTGTCCCACTCTGCCCCATGTGAAATTTTGCAAGACACAGTAGTTCTAGAAAAATCAGGAAAGCACATGCTAACAGGAACATCCATTATGTACACATTTAGTTGTTATACTTAGGTACATATTATATAGGGATGTATCGGATGTCAGAATTTAAACATCCGCGAATGCGAATGTGAATGCGGTTATCATGTTTCTGTATCTTGTGGATGCGGATGCAGAGGCGGATGTCTGTTTCAAGAAACTGCGGATGCGGATGTGAAACTATGACATCCTCGCGAATGCGGATGCGGATGTTTTCAGGATTAATTGTTGCATAATCATTTAACTAAAGCTCGGCCCTTGGAGACAACTGCCTATCCCTTATCCCGGCCTTGGGAACTGATTTTTTCCTACTCATAAAATATTCATAATGAACTCAGCTGCTGTAAAAAATACAATGTTTTCAGACATTGGTACTTTCAGCACCTTTCTTTAACTTACTGTGACACTTCCCTAGGCATAGTCTTCATAACACACACATTCACACGCACACAGCCTTACACACCAATATAAAAGCATTTTGATTCCCATTAACCCTGTTAGACACTACAAAGTACCAAGGTATGCGTATTACCCATACGATTCTTATCGCCTTGGTGGAGTTAGTCACAGGACTTTGGTCTTGTGCAGACCAAAGCACTATAGAATAACTACAAAATCATTGCCCTTATGACCACCTACCATGGTAAACAGTAAACACAGCAAGCAAGTCGTATCACGGAAAAACACAAATGTTTTTGTTTATAACGAAGGCATTGTATTTAGTATATCCACCACATCCGCTCTGTGTCCCATTCAAATGTGGATGCGGACACGGATGTGGATGTATATTTTTACATAAGTGCGGATGCGGATGGAGATGAGGATGTCGAAATGGATGCGGATGTTCCGCGGATGCGGATGCGGATATCCGATACATCCCTAATATTATATAAACATTTTGTGCAATACCTATGATACACAGATACTTCCATGCTTAAAGATTACTTTTGTCTGTTGATAGAACAAGGACCTTAACCACATAGGACCTGGAGCAGCACAACCTCCCTTAGCAGCATTAATAGAGGCATCGGCCTGAGAGTGGTGTTTGGTACAAGTTCCCACAGCCAGGATTCCCAGAAACCTCTAGAATCAGTGTTGTCCCACAGTGCCCTATGTCCCAGTGCGCCCCACACTCCCCTACACCTGAGCGCGGTGGTGAAAGGGTGTGTTGGTAATATGTGTGTGTGTTCTTACCTAATTGGTCTTACCTAATTGTATCTTTACAGGAATGAGTCAAGCTCGTACTGTCCCTTGTCTTAAACCATATTTATCGCACATATCCTTAAATTTGTGAATTGTTTTGACACACACTATTTCATTCGGTAATGCATTCCGCTGATCAATTGCTCTGTTTGGGAAGTTGAATTTCCTTACGTCTTTATCACCTCTCTTCTTATGCAGTTTTTTGCAGTGTCCTCTTGCTGATGCTTCCCCATATATTAAGTAATCATTTATGTCTATTTTCTCCTTCCCTGATATGCTTATATATAGCATTATCATGTCACCTCTTTTCCTTCTCTCCTGTAGTGTTGGTAGATTCAGTTTATTTAGTCTTTCTTTGTAGCTTAGATCCCTTAAGCTTGGTATCCATCTTGTAGCGGCCCTTTGAACTTTTTCAATCTTGTCTATGTGTTTTTTGAGATGAGGACTCCAGACTACTGATGCATACTCCAGGGTTGGCCTGATGAATGATGTTATTACCATTCTTAGCATGTCTTCATTTATGTTTTTTTTTTTTTTATGTGAGGAAGAAGGAACCAAAGGCCATGAGCCCGCAGTAACAGTTCCCTCCAAGAGAAAAACCAAATACAATAGAGAGCCAAATTCAAGATCCGATCATTTTGAGATGCCTGGACACACTGCGTTTGAAAGACTGGAGATCATAGGCAGCAGGAAATACAGACAGAGGGAGACAGTTCCAGAGCTGACCTGTTGCATAAATGAACGACTGGGAGTAACGGTTAACTCTAGCATTAGAGAGTTGGACAGAAAAGGGATGAGAGTTTGCTGCCAGACGGGTGCTACGCGCTCGTCGTAGAGGTGGAGGAATGCAAGCAGACAGTACAGAGGAGCAGTGACCATTAAAGTAGCGATAGAAAAGAGATAAAGATGCAACAGTGCTGCGAAGAGACAGAGGTTGAAGGGAGTCAGTAAGAGGAGGAGAGTTAATGAGACGAAAAGCCTTTGACTCCACCTTGTTGAGAAGAGCTGTATGTGGGGAGCCTCCCCACACATGAGAGTTGTACTCCACACAGGGGCGGATAAAATCCCTGTATAGAGTCAACAATTGTGCAGGGGTAAAGAAAGAGCGGAGTCGGCTTAGCACACCCACTCTCTTGGAAGCAGATTTTACAAGAGATGTAATATGATCTTTCCAAGATAAGTCCCAAGTAAATGAAACCCCAATCATGTTCAAGGATGATGCAGAATTAAGCTGAATATTATTAAACATCAGTGGGTATACCTGTGGAAGATTTTGTCGGGTTGATAGGTGTAAGAACTGTGTCTTAGATGCATTAAAGACAACCATATTATTTTTACCCCAGTCAGAGATACGAGCCAAGTCAGACATTAGGGGTGCCATAGCCTCATCCCTTGTTTGTTGAAGTAACTGTTGAGGTGGGCGTTGCGGGAACCGAATGGAAAGGTGAAGGGTGGAGTCATCAGCGTATGAGTGGATGGGGTTAGACGTACAGCTTAGAAGATCATTGATGAATAAAAGGAAGAGAGTTGGTGATAGGACAGAGCCCTGAGGAACACCACTGTTGATAGATCTAGGAGAAGAACGATGGCTGTCTACAACAGCGGCTATAGAACGACCAGAAAGGAAGCTAGCAATGAAGGCACAGATAGAAGGATAGAAACCGTAGGAGGGCAATTTGGAAATTAAAGATTTATGCCAGACTCGATCGAAAGCCTTTGAGATGTCAAGTGCAATGGGAAAGCTTTCGCCAAAGTCCCGAAAGGAGGATGACCAGGAGTCTGAAAGGTAGGTGAGAAGATCGTCAGTGGAGCGTCCCTGACGGAACCCGTACTGATGATCGGAAAGAAGGTTGTGATGGGAAAGATGCCTTAAAATTTTTCTATTGAGTATTGACTTGAAAACTTTTGAAATACAGGACGTAAAAGCGATTGGGCGATAGTTGGAGGGTTGGGAGTGGTCACCCTTCTTTGGGACTGGCTGAATGAGAGCAAACTTCCAGCAAGAAGGAAAGGTACAAGTTGACAGACAAAGGTGAAAGAGTTTGCCTAGGCAGGGTGTAAGCACAGAAGCACAGTTCTTGAGAACAACAGGAGGGACCCCATCAGGCCCATGTGCCTTGTTAGTACTGAGGCCAGTGATGGCAGAAAATACATCAACTGAAGAAATTTTAATGTCAGCCATGAGGAAGTCAGAGGGGGGAAGTGATGGAGGAACAGCACCGGAATCATGTAAGGTGGAATTGGAGGAGAAAGTCTGTGCGAAGAGATCTGCTTTATCAGTAGAAGAAATAGCTACAGAACCATCAGAGTAGAAAAGAGGAGGGAAGGATGATGAGGTAAAGTTGTTAGAAAGATTTTTGGCAAGGTGCCAGAAGGAGCAGGAAGAATTCGAGTTGGAGAGTTGAGAGCATTTAGTATGGATGAGATTATTATTAGTAGAGCGAAGAACAGACTTAGCACGATTCCAGGCAGAAACATAAAGATGATGTGATTCAGGGGTGGGTTGGCTCCGGTACCTTTTGTAGGCCCTCTCCTTGTTGTGGACAGCATTAGAACAAGCGTGATTAAACCAAGGCTTTCTTGCGTTAGTCAAAGGATATGAGAAAGGAATGTATGCTTCCATGCCCGAGAGAATAACCTCCGTAATGCACAAGGCACACTCAGATGGTTCCCGGCCATGGAAGCAATAATCATTCCAGGGAAAATCAAAGAAGCACTGCCCAAGGGCCTCCCAGTCCGCGGCTCCAAAATGCCACAGATGACGTTTCCCTGGAGGGTCCACAGGCCGTACCGGAGTGATAGGACAGGTTAAGATAATAAGGTTGTGATAGGAGGAGCCCAACGGAGAGAAAAGATTAACAGAGTAAGAAGAAGGATTAGTTGTGAGGAAGAGGTCAAGTGTGTTGGAGCTCTCTCCAAGGCGGTCAGGGATACGGGTAGGGTGCTGTACAAGCTGCTCTAGGTCAATAAGGATAGAAAAGATGTAGGCTTGTTCACCAGGTGGATCCGTGAAAGGAGAGGAGAGCCAAAGGTGGTGGTGAATATTGAAATCTCCTAGAATGGAGATTTCAGAGAAAGGAGAAATGGATAGAATGTGTTCCATCGTAGAAGTAAGATAGTCGAAGAATTTTTGATAGTCAGTAGAATTAGGGGATAAGTAAACAGCACAGATATATTTAGTCAGAGAATGACAGGAAAGCCGAAGCCAGAGTGTAGAGAATTCAGAAGAACTGAGTTCAGGAACACGAGAGCAAGATAAGTCGTTGCGTATATATACACAACAGCCACTTTTGGCTTTGAAATGAGTATAGAGAAAGTAGGAGGATACAGAAAAGGGTTTGCCTCAGACAGCTGAGTCTCAGTTAAAAAAAGAAGGTGAGGTTTAGAGGAGGAGAGGTGGTGCTCAACAGAGCAAAAGTTACAGGAAAGGCCGCTAATGTTGCAGAAATGAAGAAGAAGAGTGTCAAACAGTGGTTCCAGGCACCTTGAGTCGTCGCCGGGAGAGAGGCGGATGGTAGGGATATTTATGGTCCCCCCCTCCTGGGGACTCCGAGGCTTGATGATGAGATGCCATTTTAGTTGAATTTTGAATAGGAAGTGTAGTGTGTACTGTGCATGTAGTTTGGTGTAGATAGAGAAATTTGTACTGGAGAGCATGCTGGCCTACTCTCTGTGTAACTGAGACACTGAAAAAGTTCAGCAAAGGGGGATGGTCAGGAACTAGTCCTGAGGGCTGATGAAACGGGAGCTCCAGCACTCCCTGTCATCAGCTTTCCATCCACATCGGGAGTACTGCCCTGCTCGACTGGTGCTACAGTCTACTCCTCATATTTGCAAGCAGTGTATACATGTTCCGTACCTTCTCACTGATGTGGTCAGCCGGAGATAGTCTGTTATTGATAATCACACCTAGGTCCTTCTCGCTCTCTGATGTGTGTAGGGTTTTATTTCCTAACGTATAATCCCAATCAGGTCTTTTTCCACTTTTACCAAACTTGATTACATGACACTTGTCCACATTGAATTCCATTTGCCATGTATTACTCCATTCATGAAGTTTATTTAATTCTTCTTGTAGCTCTTTACAAGAGTCTGTGTTAGTAATTCTCCTTTGTATTTTTGCATCATCTGCAAACATATTTAGATAGCTTTCATTTCCAGTGTTACTGTCTATATCATTTATATACACTAAAAACATGATTGGTGCCAGCACTGAACACTGTGGTACTCCACTAGTCACTTATTTTCATGATGAGTAGTTTCCCTTTATTACTGTTCTCATTTCCCTTTTTATGAGAAAATCTTACATCCAACAAAACAGTTTGCCTCGAATTCCTCCTTGATGGTACAGTTTGCAGAAAAGTGTTTGGTGTGGTACTGTCAAATGCTTTCTTGAAATCTAAATAGATACTGTCCACCCATCCTTCTCTTTCCTGTATTGTGTTTGTTACTCTGTCGTAGTAGCTCAACAGATTAGTAACACATGATTTTCCTTTTCTGAAACCAAACTGTCTTTCTGTTATCATATTGTGTTCTTCTATATGATTTACCCAAGCTTTTCTTATAAGCTTTTCTAATACCTTGCTTACAACACTGGTCAGTGATACTGGTCGGTAGTTGAGTGGATTTTGTCTATTCCCTTTCTTGAATAAGGGGACAATATTTACTTTCTTCCAAATATCAGGTAGTTTACCTTGACTTAAGGATTTCTTGAAAATTAAAAATAATGGTTTACTTAACTCCTTTGCACATTCTTGTAGTACCCAACATGAAATTTCATCAGGACCACTTGCTTTTCCTCGGTATAATTTACTTAACTCCTCCTGCATTACTTTTTCTGATATTTGTATATCTGGTAGTATGTGTGGGCATGCATGTTCCACATAGTCCCTCTCAAAAATTTTTTATTCTGTACAAACTGATTGGAAATTCTTATTTAGTGCTTCACAAATATCTTTCTCATGTGTATAGGTGATTCCCTCGTCCGTAATGGATTGCATTTTATCTTTTACTTTGGTTTTGCTTCTGATGTAGCTGTAAAATAGCTTCGGTTGATCATTACTTTTATTTATGATATCCTCCTCAAACTGTTTTTGGGCTTCCCTCCTTATTCTTGTATAATCGTTTCTTGCCTGTTTGTAATTATTATATGCCCTTTCACTATTGTGTCTTCTGTATCTATTCCACAACAAATCTCTTCTTTCTTTTGATTTTTTACAATCTGTATTGAACCATTGTCATAAAAGACTTTGTGGTTCCTTTGTAGTTGAGTTATATATATATTAGACTTGTGGACGAGCGGTTTTTATATCTTGGAGTAGCTTGTAGTAGATAATCTTCTTTCCCATTTGTCATGTAGTGACAGGAGAGGTAAAGAATAGTATGGGACTATTTTTATTTGTCTTGGAAATATTAACAAGTCTCTCACACAGAGCGGAGTATAGAGTCCAGTCCCGCTAGCTATCTCTCTGTCTAGCTTTCTCTGTCTCTCTCTCTATCTGCCAAGCCCTTCTCCCTGCGACCGGCCTCTTGTATGGCTTGTCTCCTTCTGAGCTCTCTTTCCTAAATTCTGGTGAAACAGGAGACGTATCACGTGTGTTCCTTGTGGATGGAAAGTTTAAGAAGCCTGTGTGTGAGTATGTGTGTATGTGTGTGTATGGTCACTCAGTTTTGTTCACCTGGTGTATCGCTGACAAACTAACTGCATCATCTCCTGACTGGCTAATCGTAATCTGTCGTCAGCTTTTCCTCAGTGTAACTTGCAAACTCATTTCCTTTTCCCAGGCTCGCATAGGGCTGTCTATCTATCTATTTATCTATCTATCTATTATGATTTGTAATTATAATACATTGCTCGGTCACGCGAAAATGGCGTACCATCGACAGTTAATAGTCCTAACATATTAATATATATTATATATACATTATAATGAACTTATAAGCTAAATAAGCGAAATACATAATATTGTAAAAGTAACATAATTGTATCAATATTGTATACATATAATATTCATAGTAAATAGTGATTATTCAGTAATATTACATTTTAAACAAGTTGTATACATATTTGAATAAATGCATTAAAGTAGATTATTTAACTGTAATACAGTATGTACTTGGGTTTTTGTAGTGAAATGCATACATGTTTTAGCCTTATAACTGTAGTTACATTTTGTTAATGCAACTATTACATAAGTGTCTTGGCCTTATAATTGTAGTTAAAGTTACATAAAAGTTACATCTTGTTAATGCAACTGTTAATTGGCAAAGTGTAACATAATGCAATCGTTTGTCGTTACATAATTGTTACATATCGTTTGTAGTTACATAATTGTAGTTAAAGTTACATAAAAGTTACATCTTGTTAATGCAACTGTTACATAATTGGCAAAGTGTAACATAATGCAATCGTTTGTCGTTACATAATTGTTACATATCGTTTGTAGGTACATAATTGTAGTTAAAGTTACATAAAAGTTACATCTTGTTAATGCAACTGTTACATAATTGGCAAAGTGTAACATAATGCAATCGTTTGTCGTTACATAATTGTTACATATCGTTTGTAGGTACATAATTGTAGTTAAAGTCACAAAAGTTACATCTTGTTAATGCAACTGTTACATAATTGGCAAAGTGTTACATAATGCAATCGTTTGTCGTTACATAATTATAATATGGAGTTACATAATTGTAATAATTGCAGTCCTAACATATGCTGCTGTCGTTGATAGTGATGATGTGTCATGCCACTTGCTTGTGGAGACAACAATTTGCTTTTTTTTGTTTGTAGTTTATGTGGTATTTTGGCATATATAGTAACACTTACACTTATTTTCATTTGTTTGTTATGTGATCTTACTCTATTTCTCTTTTTTCTTTCTTACTTTTCTTTCTTTCTTTCTTTCTTTTTCTTTTTTTTGTATGTATTGATTTTCCATAGTTTGTTTTACTTCGCTTGTGTACGCTTTTTCTATGTTGTTCATGGTTGCATAATTACTGGCTAATTTCCTTGGGATACTTTTTTAAAGTTTAGTTTATATTGCACAGATATTATTGAAAATGATATTATATAGTCCCATATTTTGTTATTTTATATAAAAAATATATACACTATATACAGTATTAACTATATACACTGACTTGTTCTTCACTTGTACCTATCGTGGGCAATATGTGTGTCAGCACTGTGTGGAAATCATTGTCTTCACGATTGTGTTGAAGATGTTCACTCTTGCTAACGTCATTTGTGTTGGCCTTTTTTTTTTTTCTTTAGTTTACCTTGTAACTTAATTTATGTGTTTCCACTAGGTAGCTTTAATTAATAAATGTTTAATACAGTTCTTTTAATCGCTCACTGAGTAACTGTGATGGTATATTTTCTTTATTACTTGTAGATATAATAATGTATAGCTGTATGTATGAAACACTTATTTTATGTAGGTATAAATGGTAACACTCGTTGGTAGTAAATAAATGTTATAATAAATGAATGAATATATACAGTGTAGAATATTTATTGTTGGTGATTATTTAGTGATTGAGTTATGCAGATAACTGAAGTAAGTATGTGTATTTAAGCTGTAACTATACAACACGTTTTATATGTTTGTGCAGAAGCTTATTGTCTATCACTGTGTATTGTATAAATGAAGTAACTATGTAACTCACTAATTTTTACCGTGGTGGGAATGGTGTGAGTGGTGGTGCAAGTGGTGTGTTGACCGACATGGCGTATTTTCAGCAAGCACGCATGATGACGTCGACTTCCCACACTGGTAGCTGTGGTGAGTGAATGAGTAGCGATGAGTAACTTGAGTGAAGATGAGTGAGTAAGATGCGTTACAAATGTGGCTCTGGTGTTTTGCTGCGTGTCTTGACCTCTGCGTCAGCGTAGGCGGGAGAGAGTGGTGGGGGTTCGTGTGCTTGTTGCTTGGTCTTTCCTCTTCTTTACTTGCTTTGTTTTATATTCTTCTTGTTGCTGCTTGAAGTTACGTGAAGATTATAGAGTTGTTTTGTAGACTTGTAGACTATTTGCATTGTAGGCTATATTTTGTAGGAATCACTGTAGCGCTAATCTTGTAGAGTCTCGCCTGCTTTTGTAGAAATTTGCTTTTGATTAGGAGACGATGTCCGTAGATTCGCTGCTACCAAATGTCATAAAAGACTTTGTGGTTCCTTTGTGGTTGAGTTATATATATATTAGACTTGTGGACGAGCGGTTTTTATATCTTGGAGGAGCTTGTAGATAATCTTCTTTCCCATTTGTCATGTAGTGACAGGAGAGGTAAAGAATAGTATGGGACTATTTTTATTTGTCTTGGAAATATAAACAAGTCTCTCACACAGAGCGGAGTATAGAGTCCAGTCCCGCTAGTTATCTCTCTGTCTCGCTCTCTATCTGCTAAGCCCTTCTCACTGCGACCGGCCTCTTGTATGGCTTGTCTCCTTCTGAGCTCTCTTTCCTAAATGCTGGTGAAACAGGAGACGTATCACGTGTGTTCCTTGTGGATGGAAAGTTTAAGAAGCCTGTGTGTGAGTATGTGTGTATGTGTGTGTATGGTCACTCAGCTTTGTTCACCTGGTGTATCGCTGACAAACTAACTGCATCATCTCCTGACTGGCTACTTCGTAATCTGTCGTCAGCTTTTCCTCAGTGTAACTTGCAAGCTCATTTCCTTTTCCCAGGCTCGCATAGGGCTGTCTATCTATCTATTTATCTATCTATCTATTATGATTTGTAATTATAATACACCATTTCTGTATTTTCTTATCTGCTTCTTTGTGCTGTGGGATGTATTTCTGGACTCCTATTTCATAAAAATCACAAAAATTTTTTATATACAGCATTTAAATCTTGTCCTTTAAGTTCATTTTCCCAATCAACTTCTAAGAAATAATTCTTTAGGTCATGATAATTTCCCTTTTTATAGTTTAGACTCTTTTTGTAACTTTCACTACTGTTAACTATGTCATAAGCTATCCTGAAGTTGCAATTTAGTACTGCATGATCGCTTTTGCCGAATGGTGGGTGATATATTAAACTGTCAATATCATTTTCTTGCCTAGTAATTATGAGATCTAAGGTAAATCGAGTCCTCTTTTTCTGGTGGTTTCCCTCACATGTTGCGTTAGGAAAAACTCTTGCACGAGATGCAGGAGATTTTGGTCCCAACAGCTTTCTTGGTTAATTATATCTAGAGTATTCCAATTTATATTTGTATTGAAATCCTCAGTTAGTATAATTCTTTCCGATTTCTCTTCCATTTTATGTAGTAATGCTCTTAAACTCTGAATTGTACTCTCTGCCAAGTCCTCATATTCATCTCTTTCCCATGTGTTTGATCTGGGTGGCATGTACATATTGGCTGCAATTACCTTCCCTTCAAATGTGTTGATCTCTACTGCAATCAGTTCTACTTGTGATGGTATATCTAGTTTTATTTAATTGACTTTTAGATTTTTCTTATCTAATATTATAATTCCTCCTCCTTTTTTTAAATTTCTGTCTCTTCTCCATATATTATATTCCTCTAAGTTTAGTATGTCATTTGATATCCTTGGTGTTAATTTTGTTTCAGTTAGGCATATTATATGTGGTTCATTTTCTCTGACATAATCATTCATCTCTAATAATTTAGATATCATTCCATCCACATTTGAGTACATCAACTTAATCATCTTGTTTATATACTTGTCATGACATGGTTCTACTACCTTCCTCCTTTTTATTCCCTCCTGGTTATGTACCACTTTCGTACCTGCAATCCTATTACTTTGTAAAAAAATGTGTTCTTCTCCTCCTCTGATCTTCCCTCATTTTTTGTTTTTGCTTCCTCCCTCTTCTTTTTCAGTAATTCCAGTTCCTCTTGTGTTAGGCATCTTTTTATCCATACATTTTTGAACTCCTCTTTTTCCATAAGATTCTTTGCATTTTTTAGTATCTCCTCCACAGTGTTTACACTCTGGAAAGTCACCTTTAGAGGTCTTGTCTTGTTTTTCTCGTATTTCCCTAACCTTTTGTGTTTCTCTATGTCTTTACTACAGATTTCCTCTGTTACTTCTTTCAGTAAGCTCATTACATTTGCCATCTCCTTTTTGTCTCTTGTGATCTTGTTTTTTACTTCTTCCTCTTCTATACCAGTGATTACTATAGATTTGTTGATATCTACTGAATCTCTGACTAACTTTGGGTTGTTTTGGATTATTCTTTTCACTTTCTGTTTAATGCTTTTATCTTCCACCCTTGTTTCTAAGTCTTTCTTTACTTTCACCATTTCAGCATACTTGGTTTCCACATCATTTTTGTAGCTTTGCACAACTTCATTCACCTGTGTTATCTTCTCCTCAATATCACTGCTCTGGTCTATCAGACTGCTTACTTGCCTAATTGTCTCCATATCATTTTTGAACTCTTCCATAATACTCTTGTGATTGACTACTGTACATTGCCATTTCACTCATATTCCTCCTAAGTGTACTCAATTCCACTGTTAATTCATTGATGGTTGTGTCTTTCTTGCTGACCTCCCTTCCTAGTTTTTCTATTTCTTCCTTTTGCAAGTGCATCTGCTTCTTTAGTTCATCAATTTCATTTTTGAAAGCCATCTCTAGTTTGTGTACACGTTCAACCAGTCTATTGTGAGTCTCCATTTCAACCAGTTCTTGGTAGAAATCATCATCTTGCTTTCTACCTTTATACCTTTTCTTTTCCAAATTTGCTTTACTAAAGTATGTGTCCATATTGCAATACTAAAAGTACGGAGCACTTACATTCCCTAGGGCCTTTGTAGTCTAAACAAACATCAGCTGACTGAACGTATTCTTTCGCCACTCGGTTCTCTTTTCTGTTTAAACAAGTCTTGTTTAAACTTTTTATTTTTTATTTTTTTAAATAATAAAAAACCATTTAGTCTAACCTGGTACAGAGCTTGACTCATATAAAGATACTAATTTAGGTAATGCCACTGGCCGTGCTGGCTTGGTGGAGCGCTGTCGGCGAACGTCTTCACTGCTTGGTGTCTCCCGTGTGTGTGTGTGTGTGTTTGTGTATGTGTGTGTGTGTTATAAGAATACTGACCTTCTTTTTCCACGTAATAAATGGATTAGGGAAGAATTACACTATCCATCTACAGTCATTCACAAGAGAAGTGGTACCTCGCTAGCCAACCCCTCCGCATTTTGTGTGGTAACACTGTAACCTTTACAACTTCAGGTAGTTCGAGTTGGACTTTGAACCTCGATTCGAATTTAGCCACACTTCCTGATGAACTAATGCAGCTATGCCATGTGTGAAAATGGTCTTCATAATATTGCTTTGTATATTAAATAATCGCATCATTAGTGCAAGCAGCAAATCCTTTGACCACAGTAGATAATCTAGTGTTGAACATTTTCATAATGTAGCATCTATCATTCACATTAAAACATGATGAGTAGATGCACAAAAACAATTACGATGTCGTATCTGCCGAAGATTTCCAACTATTTCCCACACAGTTCAGAGCATTCTATTGCAGTGATTATTATAACTTTCAACCCATAGCCTAACCTGTGATGTTACGTATAAAATTTTTTATTTCACACGACTGACTGGGAGTTGGTATGTAGGTACATGTCGCGGAAGAACAGTAATCAATTGTGTACTGACCCACACGTTATAAACATCTTGAAGCTAAAAAAAAAAAAAAAGTGTCATTCACATGAGGCTGCTTAATTTTAAAGGTGGCATGTCTTCATGATGTGTAATATCGAGGTAGGCTACAACACCATGGTGAAATACGGACACTTCTTTTACATTATTATAGTATCATTGTTTTGACGAGGTTTGTATAATAACTGTGATCTCGTTGCCCTCGTCAGAAGAACGTTTTTTTTTTTTTTATGCATCAGATTTTATGACGTATTATTGGATAAAATATATTATCATGGGAATGATACTGATATAACTAAAAGAGCAGTTTACTGCCTCACAGCCAGAACAATAGCTAGCCTGGCCATATCTCTACCACACATGCATGGGTGAAAGGATGTGTAAGTGTTAAATCGCATTCCAATCTGAAAATGTTTCTGCCACAAATGCATAGATGAGGGAAAGTGATAGTGCCTGATTACTCCTTTACCTGGTCACATCTCCATCACATAGAAGTTCATGGGTTACCGTAGTAGTGCACATACAAATTTTAACCTGCCCCGTCCCGACCAATTTTCCACCACTGACTCCCCCCAATCCTGGTCAATTTTGGAAAAAAAAAAATTTTTGGCTCAAACCTCCACTTTTGGTGAGAAACATCGAAAATTCATAGAAAAATGGCTCACCTGAGGTTTAAAATACTCTATACAGGTTCTATGGGAGGGTAACTATTCCACATCACTCATAAACGGTGTTTATTTATTTACTTGGTACAAATTTATATGTAGTACGAGAGTATATTGGTTTTCACACAGTAATATAGGCAATATAAGCATTGTTTCACTCACCAAACACATCAACATACCTGACCTTTTTTGGTGACATTACCTGATCATAATTTGACTGTTTATTCCTCTAATGCTACAAAAACTTTGTCCTCCACATTGTCATCAGTTGGGGAATCACTCTGGCCTTGAATTTCGTACCGTGGCACAACGTGTCTTTACTGGCCAGGTCGCTGGTAACAGGTGAATTGCCGAGACAATGGCATGCAGGGGGTAGGTCATGCGGGGCAAGGCATTGACTCTGCCTGACATCTTGTAGAGGAAGGTGTCCCGTGTATAAGTACCAAAAATCACGCATGAAATTTGAAAATTGTGCAAAATAGGGACCTTGCAATTGCTGCGCATTTATATACATCAGCGGGAGTCACAGTCACAAAACGTGTGGATGTATTTATACGTCAACGGGAGTCAGCAGGTTAAAAGGCTTAAGCTCAAAAGGACGAGGACATAATCATGTGCTGGTTCAGTTTGCCCCATGTCCTACTTTTAGTGGAAATAGCATGCAGCACTCATGCACACATACATACACATATACCTCCACACATGCTTATGCACATGCACACATGCACGCACATACAAACACATGCAAGCACACACACACACACACACACACACACACACACACACACACACACACAACCTGCACGGATTTTGGGTAGGGAGGGGCGTGGGGGACGTATGTCCCCATATTTTCGGCAGACCAATGAATATTTATAATAAATGAACTATGACAGCAAAATATATGTATTAAGTATCTCATATAAATGCTTTCATGGAATCATTTCGATTAAGAGAGAGATTTGGTGATAAACTGTGGAGGGTTTGACAACGAGTTATCAAGAGTTCATATTGTAAATCCCCAAAGAATCATCCCACTGTCTTTCAGAGTACTGCATTCATCTCTGGCCAACCCCTACCCACATCCACTCAACCCCCTGTGACACCCACACATAGGCCTTCCCCCTCCCCACACACACACAACACCCAAGCATATGTTTCTTTGTGGTAATATAATGTTCTTCACTGTTGCCCAGTTTTTGTTGCTTTCTGCATTTAAAATCCCATCTTGTAATTAGTAGAGGTTGGACCCACTTGTTCCTTGCACATGTATTAAATCTTCACATCCTCAAGTACGATGGCGTGTTAATACTCAGTAAGATTTTAAGTGGTAGACTTATTATTGGGGTGTTCGATAATAGTACTGAATAAACCTCTGCCATCTTGAGGTCATTCGTAACTTATATAACAATGATTGGTGGTAGTCAGATAAGTATTATTATGTAATCATGCAGTAGGGGACATTGTTATTTTATGAAGTGATTATGCTAAAAAGTAGGATTCTGGATGTCGGTTAGGGCAACCACTGTCTTAATAAGTGGTGGTCTTTGGGTATTGAGCCCATGACCTGTTGTCTGTATAGTTATTGTATTAAAAACCACAAGCACTGACACTTCTGGTAGTCATTAGAATAAGTGGTGCCCATAACTCCTTATCTACCAATCGCATCGGTAACAGCTTACTATGTGACGAAAAATAACTGTGCGTTTTTTTTTTCTTTTATTATTCCGACTCAGTGATAATGGAAGGTTGTCATGTTAGACTTTCTTATTGTATTGTACTGCCATCTATTTTGATAAGATTTTCTGACTTTGGCATATGTAATATGCCGAGAAAGCCTCCCTGCCAATCCCTAACTGTTACCCATAGGCTGTTTATTTAGATTAGGAAAGAAGTTTCGTATTATAAGATGTTTTCCTTAGCCGGGCAATACCAGATAATAATTCATAGTAATGAACGAGGTAATAAAGATTTTCTTTGTAAAAGATACGGTCGTGAGCCAGGCAAATATACTTGCAATGAAATTTTAATCATTTGGCAAAACTGCAACAATGAAAATGTAAACACCTGTTTATATCCAATCAAGGTAAAGAGAATAATGAGAGGTAGAGTCACCATCCCCGGCTCGCGCAGAGTGTGACGTCAAGGATAATAAGACAGAAAGAGAGAGAATGGGAGCGGGAAAGAAAATGAATGTAATGGTGTAGCCTACTAATGTAAACTGACGATTTCCGGATCAATTGGTAGGTGTATAGTGTTGCTATACTTTCAACCAGTGATCTCTGTCAATATTTTCAGTTGTTTTTCTCATAATCAGCTAGCTTATAGACATCTGTGACGTCGGATCTGTGTCTGTATGACCCTTTATAGTACATTCCTATATTCTCTGAAAACAGAGAGTTCTTCATGAAGACATATTTTATAATATCTCAAAAACATACCATTAGCCTTTTCATTGCCCTTTATGCAGTTTAGGATGCAGATAAGAGTAACCCTCATAGGCCAGGGAGCTCATAATCACAGGGCAGGCAGGTGAGCAACTGGCCTCATTATCAAGTGGAGACCCTCAGTCTGGATTATCCGTGACGTCATGCACAGACCGAGACACGTTTTTGCTCCCCGTCCCCCCCGGTGTGAAACTACCTTATATTCTCTTTACCTTGTATCCAATGTCAAGTGCCAACAACGTGTTGCTACGCGAAGATTCCCAAGACGAAGTCCCACTATCATCCATGCCGTGTACAACAATGTTTGTAATTGCTGATGTCAGGTTATGCAGACTGTCTATTCCTCTGTTATGATACTTTCACTGCGAGATGTTAATGGTGCACATCGTTAGTATAGCATATAAAGGTTTTATTCTTGACAAATAATCCAGATCAATACAGGATAGAGGTACTGTCACCACTTGGATCCTCTGACCACAATCTCATCAAAGCGTCATTAGTTAACCCTCCCACACCTCCTCGTTCAGAACCTGTCAGGGTGACCCGATGGCACTTTGATAGGGCAGACTGGGATGGATTTAGAAATGATCTTGCTGATGTTCCATCGCAGTCTTTCTTCTCTAGTGATCCTAGTTCTACCCAGTCCCACATTTGCGACTTAATACTAGCTGGTATGGATTTATTCATACCAAGTCAACAGTTCACTAAAAGATCGAACTCTCCAAAATGGTTTGATGGCAACTGTACCAGAGCAACAGCCCAAAAGTCATTAGCATATAACGTACTTAAAATAAAAAACATCTGAATCACTCTCCCAATTTAAAATTACTAGAAATCATGAAAAAGCTGTATTAAATCTATCTAAATCAAACTTTCTTAAAAAGCAAACATCAAAACTACTTAACAGCCCTAATGACAATACAATATTCTGGTCAACTCTTAATTCTTTCAATAATAACTTTAACAAGTCATCTTCCATTCCCCCACTAAAATCTTCCGATGGCAACATTACAAATGACTCACGTGGGAAAGCAGATATCCTTGCCAGAACCTTTGCCAGAAACTCTACCATAGACGATACCAGCCAGAATGTCCCAGTACTGGAACTTGATTCTCCCGAAATTGCCCCACTTAAAATACAGACAAGATTCGTAAAATC
This sequence comes from Coenobita brevimanus, assembly GCF_032717465.1. Lineage (NCBI taxonomy): Eukaryota > Metazoa > Arthropoda > Malacostraca > Decapoda > Coenobitidae > Coenobita > Coenobita brevimanus. The sequence goes on from NC_137046.1 coordinate 17,039,934, forward strand.
CATCCTAGACAATTTACCTACCAACAAAGCTCCAGGCCCAGATGGAATTCCGCCAATTGTTTTGAAAAAGTGTTCCCCTAAACTTGCCTCTGTCCTAGCTAAATTATCCAGACTATGCATACGTACTTCTTTATTCCCAAATTCATGGAAAGAAACCAATATCCACCCAGTCCCGAAGAAAGGAAGTTCGTCTGACCTCTCCAATTACAGACCAATAGCTGTCACATCTTCTCTTGGTAAGGTATTTGAAACTTTAATTAATAAGCACATTGTTAAACATCTTGAATCCAACAACTTAATTAGTGATAAACAATATGGTTTTCGCCACGAAAGATCCACCATTGACATACTCAATCTCTTAACTCATACCATTCATCAATCAATTGAACTTTTTGGAGAAACTCATGCAGTAGCTCTTGATATCTCTAAAGCTTTTGACAGAGTATGGCACCTTTCCCTGCTGTCCAAACTCCCTTGCTATGGACTAACGTCTTTTGTTCCTTTGATTTCTTCATGTCTTAGTGACAGAAAAATAAGAGTAAAAGTAGATGATGTATATTCGAATTTCCACTCAATTAACGCCGGCGTGCCGCAGGGATCAGTTCTGGCGCCAATCCTGTTTCTGTTTCATATTAATGATCTCTTATCTGTCACCCACAATCCCATTCACTCATATGCAGATGACTCAACACTACATAGATCATTCACACTCAGACATCCATTTACAAAGTCTAATATCTCTACCTCTGAACTCAGTACAGCCATCTCCATAAATCAAGATCTATCTACAATCAGTGAATGGGGACAAAACAACCTTGTCTCTTTTAATGCTAGTAAAACTAAATATATACAGATTACTAATAGACAGATATTGCCAGATTCGTACATTACCTTCATTGCTACTAATATTGTCATCTCCAAAAGTATTGAAATTCTTGGCATCTCACTTAACAGTGCCCTCAGCTGGACCTCTCATGTCAGATCACTTGTTAAAACCGCCTCAAAGAAAATTAGATTATTGTAGAGTCCGTAACTTCTTCGCTGATGAGCAGTTAGCTACAATTTATAAGAGTCATGTACTCTCTCAGCTTGAATATTGTTCACCCTTGTGGAATGGTTGTGGACAGGTTGCTTTAAGACAACTAGACAAAATTCAGAACAAAGCTGTTAGAATCATTAACAACCCTGCCATTACATATAAACTACCTCCCCTGCAAGTAAGAAGGAATGTTGCCTCCCTTGCATTATTTTACTGATATTTTTGTGGCAAATGCTCAGACGAAGTTGCGTCCATGGTGCCACCTCTCTATGCCTTCCCTCGTGCTACACGGGCATCTGGTAGCGCTCATGACTGGAATGTCACTCAGCCATATTGCAGAACTTCTACCTATCAGAATTCTTTCATTCCCCGAACTGCATCTCTCTAGAACTCGCTTCCCCAGAGTTGTTTCCCTCCAAATTTCAACCCACAACTGTTCAAGTCTAACTGTTACAGATATTTTATGAACAGAGGACACCAGTAATCTGGTGTATGGATTATTTTTGTTTTACTCATTTGTTTTTCCTTCCTCCGTTCTGTTATTTATAAAAAAAAAAAAATACTTACGTGGTTTTTCTAACTTAGCCCAGCTCTCTGTCTTACCTTCCTGTCTACTGTATTTCCATTCCTACCCTCCTACCTACCTTCCTCCCTGCCTACTCTGCAACCTACTGCCTCACCTACCAACCACTGCCTCACCTACCAACCATCCTGCCTACTTCCCTGTTTACCCCCTCCCTGTCTCCTCACCTACCTACCATTCTACCCATCTCCCTACCAACCCACCTACCAATTTCCTCACCTACCTTCCATCCTACCTACATCCCTGCATCATCCTATGTACCTCCCTGCTTACCTAATACCAATTTTCTCACCTCCATCCCTCCCTGCCCACCCTCTACATACTTCCCCACCTACCTGCTATCCCAGCTACCTTCTTGCCAACCCCATACCTATCTCTTCACCTGCCTACCTACCATCTCACCTGTCTCCCTTTCTAAACCCTACCGATTTCGTCACTTGCCTACCATCGTACCTACCTCCATGCCTCGTCCCTTCCTATCATCCTCCCAGTAGACTGTAGCACCAGTCGAACAGGGCAGTACTCCCGAGGTTGATGGCAAGCTGGTGATAGGGAGAGCTGGAGCTCCCGTTTCACCAGCCCTCAGGACCTGATCCTGACCATCTCCCTTTTCTGAACATTTTCAGTGCATTCATTTACACAGAGAGTAGGCCAGCATGCTCTCATAATACCTCTACCTTCAACTGTCTACACCACACTACATGCGCATAACATATCACATCTTCTATTCACATCTTTAGTAATGGCCGCTGCAATCTTACAATCAAATGAGGTGGTACCTCTGATTACCACCACCGGCAGGGTAGGGCTGGAGGCACAGGGTCCTCCCAGTCGCCATCAAGCGACTGTGCCGGCAGCGACTGTTGCTATTTCCGGGAATGCTCGTCGGCGAAGAGGTGACGGTGCGGCCTTATTCTTTACCAACATCCGCGGCCTTACCACAAATTTGAACTCAGTTCATTTTTTCCTTCAGTCCATATCCCCTTTGGGCCTTTTCCTCACAGAACCACAAATCTCACCCTCTACCGATATATCTCCATTTTGTTTTCCCGGTTACCATCTCCTTACAAACTTTCGAAACAAGGGCGGCACCTGTTGTTATATCAAATCCCAATATGCAGTTGATACTATTTTAAACTTCACTTCATCCAGTTTTGATTACTCATTATATAAATTATATTGCCAAAACATTACCAAATATATCTGTGTAGTTTATCGTTCCCCCAATGCTTCTTCGGAACCCAGTGTATTTGATTCCATATCCACTCAGTTGAGTAACCTTGACCTTGCCCTTGGCAATGAAATTACCATTTTGGGTGATTTTAACATACACAATGTTGAATGGTTATTGCATTGTGCCCGGACTGACGACGCTGGTCTAGAATGCGAGGTGTTTGCGGAATCGTTTAATCTCACCCAGTTGGTAAAGCAACCAACCAGAATACCTGATAATCCTAACCATAATGCCCATCTCTTGGATTTATTCTTAACAAATAATCCAGATCAATATAGGATAGAGGTACTGTCACCACTTGGATCCTCTGACCACAATCTCATCGAAGCCTCATTAGTTAACCCTCCTACACCTCCCCCACTCTGAATCTGTCAGGGTGACCCGATGGCACTTTGACAGGGCAGACTGGGATGGATTTAGGAAATTATCTTGCTGATGTTCCATGGGCAAAGTCTTTCTTCTCTAGTGATCCCAGTTCTACCCAGTCCCACATTTGCAACTTAATACTAGCTGGTATGGATTTATTTCATACCCAAGTCAACAATTCACTAAAAGACTCAAACTCTCCAAAATGGTTTGATGGCAATTGTGCCAGAGCAACAGCCCAAAAGTCATTAGCATATAACTCTTAGCTTAAAATCAAAAACATCTGAATCACTCTCCCCAATTTAAAATTGCCATAGAAATCATGCAAAAGCTGTATTAAATCTACTCTAAATCAAACTTTCTTCAAAAGCAAGCATCAAAACTACAAAACAACCCTAATGACTTAAGCTAGAATATTCTGGTCAATTCTTAATTCTTTCAAGTCATCTTCCATTCCCCCACTAAAAATGTTCAGATGGCAATATTACAAATGACCCACGTGGGAAAGCAGATATCTTTGCTAGTACCTTTGCAAGAAACTCTACCATAGATGATACCTAGCCAGAATGTCTCGGTACTGGAACTTGATTCTCCCGAAATTGCCCCACTTAAAATACAGACAAGATTCGTAAAATCCATCCTAGACAATTTACCTACCAACAAAGCTCGAGGCCCTGATGGAATTCACGCCAATTGTTTTGAAAGTGTTCCCCCTGAACTTGCCTCTGTCCCTAGCTAAATTATTCAGACTATACATACGTACTTCTTTATTTCCAACTTCATGGAAAGAAGCCAATATCTACCCAGTTCCTAAGAAAGGATTGTCGTCTGAACCCTCCATTTACAGACCAATAGCTGTCACATCTTCTTCTTGGTAAGGTATTTGAAACTTTAATTAATAAGCATATTCGTTAAACATCTTGAATCCAACAACTTAATTAGTGATAGACAATACGGTTTTCGCCACGAAAGATCCAATTCATGTGACATACTCAATCTCTTAACTCATACCATCCATCAATCAATTGATCTTTTTGGAGAAACTCATGCAGTAGCTCTTGATATCTCTAAAGCTTTCGGCGGAGTATGGCACCTTTCCCTGCTGTCCAAACTCCCTTGCTATGGACTAGCGTCTTTTGTTCCTTTGATTTCTTCTTACCTTAGTGTCAGGAAAATAAGAGTAAAAGTAGATGATGTATATTCGAATTTCCACTCAATTAACGCCGGCGTGCCACAGGGATCAGTTCTGGCGCCAACCCTATTTCTGGTTCATATTAATGATCTCTTATCTGTCACTCACAATCCCATTCACTCATATGCAGATGACTCAACACTACATAGTTCATTCACACTCAGATATCCATTTACAAAGTCTAATATCTCTACCTCTGAACTCAGTACAGCCATCTCCATAAATCAAGATCTTATCTACAAGCAGTGAATGTATCAAAAAAAAAAAAACAAAACAACCTTGTCTCTTTTAATGCTAGTAAAACTAAATATATACAGCTTTACTAATAGACAGGTGGCTTACCAGATTCGTACATTACCTTCAGTGCTACTAATATTCCCATCTCCCAAAAGTATTGAAATTCTTGGTATCTCACTTAACAGTGCCCTCTAGCTGGAC
>NC_137046.1:17044885-17367385 GCF_032717465.1 Coenobita brevimanus
ATTATTTCAAACACAGTGTGTCCAGGCATCTCAATGGAATGGATATTTGTGTGTTTACTTTTCTTTGGAAGGAACTGACAGAGTTTTGATTTATGGCGGTCACATACAAATCAGTCCTAGTCATTCTAAGAACGAGACTTCAATTCCCATCTCTCGATGTATAGCTGTTGTTGTTGTTGTGTAACTCTGGTCTGTCTGGCCAAGCAAAGCCATGAACCACAGTCAAGCGATCGCCTCTGCAGGGCTGTCCCGTGCAGTGATGGGGTGAAACTAGGATATCTGGCCTTGAGGTGCATTTAGTCTCGCTAAGCCACTAGCTTTATAGGCAGCAGTTTAATTAGTACAACAGTTACCTTTGTAACAATATTTTCATATAAAATTTATTTAAACACAAGTATGCATACTCGTAATGTTATTCCAAACTAGATTTTCGGCATTGATTTTTATTAGCGCCATATTTACTAATAGCGAATACTTTAATACACTGAGGTGGTTTGGCCATGTGGCGTGGATGGAGGGTGAAAGACTGACGAAGAGAGTGTATGTGAGTGAGGTGGAAGGGGGCAGAGGGAGGAGGAGGCCGAGGATGAGATGAGGGGATGGGGTGGAGAGGTATATGAGAGAGGGGGGTGTGAGTTGGGAGCAGGGCAGTGAAATGGCGAGGGACAGGGTGACGTGGAGGCGATTTGTTTGTGGCCACCCCGAAATGGATTGAGGCGTCTGGCAATAGATAGATAGAATAGAATACGTGCATGTTAGAAAGGACGGGAGCCCCTCGAAGAACCACCCAGGCTGAAGATTCTGTTATTGTCGCGGCAGCAGAGCCAACTCCCCTTACGAACGCGGTGCCCATACGGGACAGTCTTCAGTTAGATGTGTCTGCGCTGACTATCAGGCGAAGGCTGCATGACGCTGGTATACACCATAGAATTCCAGCAATGAAGAAACGCCTGACACAACAACACAGAGAGGGGAGGTTAGCCTTTGTTCAACGCTACTTCCAGGAGAACCTAGACTTTTGGTCGCGAGTCATGTCCACGGATGAGAAGCGTTTCTCCTCCACCTCGCGTGGTAGGGTTCACTGTTGGAGGAGAAACAACACCAGGTATATGATATTGCCATTTTTATTACTGATAAAGTTCCCTACTCTTATTGCCCCCCTCCAGGCTCTGTCTTCGTTGCAGTCATCTGTTTTCTATCACTCTGTTACAGTGATTAACCGATATTCAGACTTTTACGTAAGGAATAGGTCAATACTGAAGCTGCCTTCCGCAGTCTGCATACCCCTCCATCCTTGATTTCCAGTCTTTTAAAGGGAATATGACCAGGCATCTAAAATAATCAGGATCCCTTATTTTTGGTTTTATTCTGTTCATATTGTCCTGGAAAAAGATATGATTCCTTCTACTCTTTGCCTCTGTTTTCTTTGTATAAAGACAGTGCCAAGAAAAAAATGTGATCAGTACTAAATAGTATAAGGTTAGGGGGACATGTCATCACCTAGTATTGTCTCATGGCTGCAGTAATTAAAAAAAAAAAGTAAATATATATTTAACATGCAGATACGAGAGGGTCAACATTTGTGATGAGGCACGATCGGGTCACGTTACCTGTAACATCTGGGGATACCTGATCCTACATGCCCTGGGTGACTTGCCCAGCAATGAGGGGCGTTATACTGCTGACCAGGATGTTCATATCCTGGAAGAACGTTTCCTGCCATCTTGACGCGCAAAGGGTTTTCCGTTCCCAGATGGACCTATTATTTTCATGCATGACCGGTGCCCCATCCACACAGCACGTGTAGTACAGCAGTGGTTTCAGAGATAAGACACACTTCAGCTCTTAGACTGGCTCGCCAAAGGGGCCGATCTAAATGTAACAGAACACGTTTGGGCTGAAATGGTTAATACCTGGCAGCCATGACTGACGAGAGGACAAGAAATGAACTGCTCAACCACGTAAACGATCAGTGGGAACTTTGCCGGCGCAACATGATTTCATCAGTGGCCTTGTAAGCTCCATGCCTGACAGGTTGCAAAGCAGTGATTGAGAAAGAGGGAAGATGGACCCGATATTGATATGAAAAGTTAGGCAACTGTTATCATTATATTAAGGATATGTATATATAGATAGACAGATATAATAGAGATACAATAGAAAGATACAATAGATAGATAGAGAGACAATAGAAAGATCGATATAATAGAGATACAATAGAAAGATATAATAGATAGATAGATAGATAGATATAAGATAGAAATAATATAGGTTAGAGATAGAGAGATAGATATTAGATAAATAGATAGAGTACAGATAGATATAATAGACATAGATATAGATAGATAGGAATAATATAGATAGATAGATATAATAAAGATATACATATGATAGACTGCAGATAGTTAGATACGGTACACATAGACAGCTATAGATATAATATAGATAGATGTAGATATAATATAGATAGACAGATATAGATACAATATAGATCATATATATATATATATATATATATTATCTCATCAGCCGTTTGAGTGTCCAATGCAGGACCGGCCTATCCCTACCGAAGTAGGGACGATACAGCCAATGTATCTCTAACAAGTGGCTTAGGTTGTCTAACAGAGATTGTATGTAGGGTGAGAAGTGCTTGTAAGTGTAATTGTTGTGTTAGAGTGGCTTTGGATGTGTTTGTAGTCTGTGAACCAAGTGTAATCGGCCCGCTCAAGTCGGCTGGGTGCAAGCATACTTTAGTATGTGACACTGGTCCAACCACAGCACCCCTTGTTCCGCTAATGCAGTACGTGGCCAGAAGAACGCTCTCAAAGTTTATTATAAACCCTGGCGGGGAGCGAACCCTAGTTCTTCAGTGTACGAAAACGCACACTTTACCACTGTACTACAGAGGCTCAAATATATATATATATATATATATATATATATATATATATATATATATATATATATATATATATATATATATATATATCCCGACTTCGGTCGGGATAGGCCGGTCCTGCAGTGGATACTCAAATGGCTGATGATGATGATAAAACAGAAATAAAAATGAAATTGTCTATTTTTGTTTGAAAACATCTGTATAATTATCCTTATATATTTTCCACCGCCTACGCGAAGCAAGGTCACTCACACGTAATAAATATAATGTGTTCCTTGGCCTTCCCACACAAACAGGACGGATGAAGTAAGCTATTTCAGTGTCTTTACCTCCATATGCGACTTGTTAATGCGTCGGTGGTGGTGGTCGGTGGTCGCAGCGGCGGCGCTGGTGATGGATTGTGGGTGGTGGTGGGTGACGACGGTGGTGGTGGGTGGTGGTAGGTGGCGGAGACGGTCGTGATGGTGGCTATTATTGTTATTGTTGTTGTTCTTGTGTGTTTGTGTTTACGTTTGTGTGTGTGTGTGTGTGTGTGTGTGTGTGTGTACGTTTGTGTATGCGTGTGTGTGTGCGCGTGTTTCAGTGGGAGAATAGTCAACTCATAAATTACTTATTGATTCATATCAGACTTCTTCATTTCCCTCTATTTGTGTATTGTAACTTGTTATTTGTATACATATTTTCATCACAACCGCATTTTGTCCACGTATTTCCTTCATTAATATGTAATCATACTTGCCAATATCTATATAAATAACCGTTTCATCTCAAATTTCGCATTCGTCGTGTGACTGAAACTCTTCCGGTATTTTCTGCTCTGTCTGTGGTGGCGAGAGGTTCGGGGTATTAACATGTCGTCCAGAAAGAGCGGACCGAGGCTTGAGCCTTCCACTTTGGGTGTAGTACGAACTTCTGAACGGAGCTGTACAGTAAATTTGAGGGGTGGCCTCAGAGAATGTAATTCAGACATTGATGAATTATATATATATATATATATATATATATATATATATATATATATATATATATATATATATATATATTGTACGGACTTGATGGTAGGTTACTAAAAGAGGTGAAAAGTTTTTATGTAAATAGTAAAGCGTGTGTAAGAGTGGGAAATGCTGTGAGTGATTGGTTTCCCGTGAGAGTGGGGCTGCGATAGGGATGTGTGATGTCGCCATGGTTGTTTAATATTTACATGGACGGTGTTGTAAGGGAGGTGAATGCAAGAGTTTTAGGTGGAGGTCTGAGTCTGGTGAATGTTGATGGTGGAGCGTGGAATATGAAGCAGCTGCTGTTTGCAGATGATACTGCACTGGTGCCTGATTCAGAGGAGAGATTGAGACAGTTGGTAGAGGAGTTTGGAAGGGTGTGTGAAAGGAGGAAATTGAAAGTAAATGAGAACAAGAGTAAAGTGATGAAGTGTACGAGGTTGGCAGATGGTAGGGGGATGAATATAGTTTTGAATGGCGAGTTGCTTGAGGAGGTAGACTGTTTTAAATATCTAGGGTCACATGTTGCTATGGATGGAAGAATAGATGCAGAAGTAAAGTTTAGAATAAATGAAGTAGGAAAGATGCTGGGAGGAATGAAAAAGTGTTAAATGTTGTTCGCTTAGACTGGATGTAAAGAGAAGGCTGTATGAGGGTGTTGTGGTACTGACTGCGTTATATGGGGCTGAAACATGGAATATGGGTGTAGCAGAGAGGAAAAGTTTGAATGTAATGGAGATGAGGTGTCTGAGGAGTATGTGTGGAGTGACGCTTATGGATCGAGTGTGAAATGATGAAGTGCAAAGGAGAACTGGAGTTGTTCGGGAGACGGCTGGTAGAGTTGAGCAGAGGGTGTTGCGATGGTTTGGGCATATGGAGAGAAAGGATAATAAGCGATTGGTGAAAAAGATAACTAGATCTGATGTGAGAGGTGTAGGGCTGAGAGGAAGACCACGAATAGGATGGATGGACAGTGACGCTGGATGCAAGAGCGACGTCTGTTGAGCAAGGAAGAGTGACTGTGCGTGACAGAAATAAATGAAGAGATAATGTGAATGAATAAGTGATGACGCAGCCTGTTCTGGTGTCAACATCTTTTTCCATATGAAGTTGTAGTATCACACATTTTACATAATAATTTTTAAAGCTGTTTAGTCATAATTAACAGTGTGTAATGAAGTGTGAATGATGAACAACCAAATAACATTTCGCTGCTAGCTGTGGTATAGAAGAAGGTGGATGGCAGACCACAAGTGCCACCCTGTTTCAATTATAAAAAGAAGGTTAGGAGAAGTGAAAAGATATCTGAATAGTGCGTAAGTGTAAAGTCCTGGGGAACCATTTATTATGTTGGCATATGTGAATGTACTTAATGCCATTTAATAGAGGTGTATAATGTGCTAGTAGAGTTGTCATTTATCTCTACTTTTTGCATAAGCCCAGAGTATATGTAGATGCTCGGCACCTCACTTTTTAGCTGACCTCAGCACTGCGCCCTAGTCGGCTCGGTGAGCGTACAGCGTCAGAACCCGTTTTACAGTTTTAAAGGGAGGTTGTATCGCTCTTACATATCTCTCGGGTCGCAGTTATATTATTCTGTACCCAATAAAGAGAGATTTAATCTGCTCATTTCTGTCACCTTACGCTACCACTTAATAACAGACCAGTTTTCACCTTCTCGTGGCAGAGGATTTAGGTGGGAAGTGTCGGGCAGTGACGGCGAGTAGCTGACGTGTACTACAGACAGTGTCGTCGATCCAACACGGTGGTCTAGTTATACTAAACAGCAGAACACTTAATATGTAGTCAACTGCTACTCCATAACGGCTACATTAAATTGGTGGCCAGCAGTGCGACGATACATTTTATTGGTGCTAGCGGTGGCACGATATTTAGTGCTAGCCGTGTACCGATATATTAAATTGGTGGCAGCGGTGAGATACGATACGTGCTAAAGGGATTTATGCTGTGAACCAGTAACCCTTGCAATCGCTCGTTCCTGAAGGTGAAACAGAAAATCTTACTCTACTGTTGTAAGGGGACTAATTACCAGTGAGTTAAGTGGAGCAGATAAACTGGAGTGGTGCGTATTAATTCCTCCCATTATTCTGCCAGTGCGAGATTCCTATCTTAAGCACAAACTGGCAGTTATCTCGCCTTGTGGTGTGCGAGATATCTCCATCTTCAAACGCAAACTGGCAAGAATCTCGCTCTCGTGTGTGAGAGGCGAGATAAGGAGAGTTCAAGCCAGTGCGGTGAGGAGTGGGTCAACTAGCGACTTCTAGCAACTCCAGAGGCGCGGACGGCCGAAGCGAGCCGAGGGGGAGCCGAGAGCGTCGGGCCAGGCGTGGTGCAGGGCGAACCAGTTGCTTGCTAACTCCCACAGCGAGCGGGCTGTCGTGTATGGTTGGAGGAGTCTGGTGGAGTGTGGAACGTGGAATGTGGAACATCATCCTGGACTTTCATATCTAGGTAGTGTCCATGCATTAGTAATCCACACACACACACACACACACACACTTGAATCAACACACTTTAGTTAGTTGATGAGTGGAAATAAAGATTTCTCAGAATTCCCTTGAAATAAATATACTTTCTGTGTATTTTATATGTGTTCCATTCTCTGTCACTTACCATAACTATCCTTTTTTATGTCAGTTTATCTTCTTGTAACTGGGAGGGGAATATTACTGACAAGGTTGGATGGATACAGTGAAAAAGTGGGGACATAGAATTAGGGAAATAGAGATTAACCCCACTAGACTCAGTAATTTTATGAGTGGGTTGATACATCAAATAAAAGTGCTCAGACATATTAAATGAGTGAAGGACATATTGAGGATCAAGGTGATGAGGATATTTCTGAAGGACAGGATGAGGATTTGAACGTTTTGCATTTGCGTTCTGGTCATACTTATTCAACAGTCCCAGAGCAATCAGTTAGATCCAAAATGGCCACTAGTCTTCCTAATGAGGGTAATCCTAGTGAGGAGACTGTGGAAGTTGAGACTACAACAGTACCTTTGGTCACTCAGGATATGCAAAATCCAGTCATTATTGATAGTACTACAACCACTCACATACCTGTGTATACTTCAGATGTTTTCAGTACACCACAAGGTTTTGGACAGAATTTATTTTCTGTTCCTTCTTCAAATGCATGGGGTATAAACACAGATGGTATTGGCATGCGAACCCAGAATCCTAATCAATGGGGCATGAATACTAATATTGACATGCAAACCCAGAATCCTAATCAATGGGGCATGAATACTAATATTGACATGCAAACCCAGAATCCTAATCAATGGGGCATGAATACTAATAATGGCATGCAAACCCAGAATCCTAATCAATGGGGCATGAATACTAATATTGACATGCAAACCCAGAATCCTAATCAATGGGGCATGAATACTAATATTGACATGCAAACCCAGAATCCTAATCAATGGGGCATGAATACTACGGTAATATTGACATGCAAACCCAGAATCCTAATCAATGGGGCATGAATACTAATATTGACATGCAAACCAAGAATCCTAATCAATGGGGCATGAATACTAATATTGGCATGCAAACCCAGGGCCCTTATCCAAATACCTGGGGCATGACTAACAATATGGGCGTGCAAGGTCAGACTAACCCTCCTCCTTTGTGGCAGATACCTGTACCTAATCTGGCTACTGATATAGTACAGCAGCATCCTAACTGTACTGAAAGTCAGGCTTTGGCGAAGGCAGGCATATGCTATGCAGAAGCTAGCAAAGCCTTGCAAACTTCGGGCTGGAGAGATACAGTTACTAGTTCTCCACAGCAAAGGACCAAGGCTGTTAAGCCAGAGGTGAAAAGATGGTGTGTCATACATGGGCATTGTCCTCATGAAACGGACTGTTGCCCCTTGTCATCGAAAAGAGGAAGAAACTAGGGAACCCAGCTAGTTCGGGGGAAGCTCAGGGCCGCGCGCAGAAGTAATTAAAATAGTACAATCCACCGATGCGTGTGTGGCAGCTATTACTAAGGTGGACTTATTATCTATTCCTTGGATCATAGGGAAAGGCCAAGTGTCCCTGATCGTAGATACAGGGTCATGTACAAACATTATTTCTAGTAAAGCGCTGGAAAGACTTAAAAGTGAAATGCCTCTAACAAACTGGACATTATCACCACCTGATGTAATGTTGACAGGTGTGACAGGGAGTAGAATGAAGATTGTAAGCCAGGTGCTGTTGACACTGAGGGCAGATAAACGATCTCCTGTGTTGCGTGCTACGTTTTATGTGGTTGAGGATTTTCCTCTGCCAGCTGATGGGCTGTTAGGCTTTGAGACCATGGAGGAGTATGATATAGTAATACACCCTCAAAGACATTCCATTTCCTTTAATGGGAAAGAGTTTGTAGGCCTTAATCCCTCAGCAACACGAACTGGAACTGGCATCCAATCAGGAGCCGTCCAACCAGTTGTGACCCCGACAAGTGAAGCGTCAAGGGAGTCCCCGGAAGCACACGAAGCGGAGGGTATGGACTGGAAGAAAGTCAGGGCTATAGTGAGTGGTAATCACCACTTACCCAGTCGAACTGTCTGTAAAATTCCTGTCCGAGTACCTGACGTGTCGGTGGGAACTGATGTAGCATGCTTAACTGAGACTGTGAAACATAAGGCATTGTCGCTGGAATCGACTCTGACTAGCGTTGGCCAAGACCAGAAGACGCCCCTCTTCATCGCAAATATGAGTGGTGGCGCAGTTAAGCTCAGAGATGGTTGTTATATAGGCGACTTGATGTGCTATGGTGCCCCATAAAGGAAGTCGACGACGTGCCGGTGATCTCTCCTGTAGTTACATCTCAAGCAACGACTCAGTCGGAACCCATACGTCTGGCTAAGGAAAAACAGCTGGAGCAATACGTGAAGGTCACGGATAATGTAGACCATAAAACACGACTCCTAGCCCTCCTTAGAGAATTTTCCGACGTAGTAGCACTTCCAGGAGAAGTGCTGGGTAGGATGGATAGGGTGAAGCATCATATTGGTTTGTGCCCTGGTACAAATCCAGTTTATGTGCCCGCATATCGTCTACCGCACAGCCAAAGGGAAGCAGTGGATGAGGAAGTTGAAAGGATGCTTCGTGATGACGTTATCCAGCCTTCCTCCTCGCCTTGGAATGCACCACTCTTTCTAGTGCCTAAGAAGGACGGTGGTGTGAGACCTGTTGTGGATTTTCGGCAAGTGAACAAGGTAACAGTACCGGATCGTTACCCGATTCCGCATCTGCGAGACTTACTTCAATCATTAGGTAAGGGAAATACTGTGTTTACTTGTCTGGATCTAGCGTCAGGGTATTGGCAGGTGGAGCTGACCGAAGAGTCGCGTCCCATTACTGCTTTTAGCACTCACCGTGGGCACTTTGAATTTCTCCGGATGCCTTTTGGACTGAGTAATGCTCCTTTAACATTTCAGCGGATGATAAACCAATTGTTTGGCGAGATGTTAGGGCAAGACGTCTTAGCGTATCTAGATGACCTAATCATCGTGAGTAACAATGTTAACAGTCATTTTAACACGTTAAAACGAGTGATGGAAACCTTGAGATCCGCAGGTCTGAAATTAAGCTGTCAAAGTGTGAATCTGACATCCAGTATTAGATTTTTAGGACACCTAGTTGATGGTAATGGCATCAAGACTGTGCCGGACAAGGTAAGGCCAATGTTAAATTTTCCTACACCACAGATGTTAAATTTTCCTACACCACAGATAAGATCGTTCCTAGGCCTCACTGGCTTTTATAGGAGTTTTGTCCACAGGTATGCCATCATAGCATCACCTTTAACGACGCTACTTAAGAAGGACGCTGCATGGAAATGGGGACCCTCGGAAGAGAAAAGCTTCAACGAGCTCAAACAAGCCATGTCAGAAACACCCGTATTAGAGTTTCCTGATTATACTCAACCCTTCTATCTGTGCACGGATGCCTCAGGTCTGGGTTTGGGAGCGGTGTTACAGCAGAAGGATGAGCAAGGAAAGACACATACCATAGCATATGCTAGTAGGGCTCTAAGACCCCCAGAGAAGAACTATTCGACGACACATTTGGAGACATTAGCAGTCGTGTGGGCGTTAGGACATTTCCGGGATATTATCTTTGGCTACCGGATAATTGTTTTAACTGACCATGCACCCATACGCGACTTGTTTAAAGGGAAAAACTTGCACGGTAAGGTTGCGCGTTGGTTTGGCAAGGTAATGGAGTTTGATCCAGAGGTCAGATATTTACCAGGCCGTCAAAATGTTGTAGCCGACGCGTTGAGTAGAAACATTGCTGCTACCATAGCCGAGGATGTTGCTCTTGCTGAGTATTCCTCAGACACGGTAAAAGCGGAACAACGTAATGATGCGATGTGGTCTCAAGTCATCTATGCCTTGGAGTCTGGCGACGAGACTTGTCTACCTGAACTCCCAGTACCAATGACTCACTTCCATCTTCAACAGGGTCTTTTGTATAAGCAACCCCCAGGGAAGGACACTGCATATCAGTTGGTTGTTCCTGCTACCTTACAGCAAGCCGTGCTACAGTTAGTTCATGACGTACCTCAAGCGGGTCATCCCGGTCGCGATAGATGCATACGTGAGGCGAGAAAGAAATACTATTGGCCGACCATGAGGAAGGACATAGAAGCCCACGTCAGTCAATGTGTCAAATGCGCGGAAATACGAGGAACGACGGGACTTCCGACTCCCATCTTAGAGTATCCTCTACTGGAAAAACCCTGGGATACAGTCTCCATTGATCTCTTAGCGTTGCCGAGAAGTCGTCAAGGTTCAAGTTATGTACTGGTGGCAGTGGACCATTTCTCACGATTCACTGTTTTAGCACCTTTACAGACGAAAACTTAAGAGGAGGTGGCGCATGTTTTGTGACTTCAGTGATTTGTCCATACTCTACACCTAAGGTATTGCTCAGCGATAATGGCAGTGAATTTCGTAACCAGGTGTTACAAGAAATCTGTCGTATGTATGGAGTAAAGCAAGTTTTTGTAACGCCTTACAGTCCTAAGAGCAATGGCCTGGTGGAGAGAACAAACAGGAAGATACTGGAAGTCTTGAGACCAGTAATAACCTCAAATCAGGAGAATAACTGGGAAGACTGGTTACCACATGTAGCGGCGACCATCAACTCCTCAGAAAATTCATCAACTGGGAAGTCTCCTCATTATATCCTTTATGGAGAAGAGAAAGTGTTACCCTACGATTTGTTGGCTGGACCTCCTACTCCAGTATACAACGAAGAAGACTACGCAAAGGTACAGTTGTTGAAATTCCAACGTATACACAGTGAAGTGCGGAAAAGATTAAAAGCCTCAAGAGCGGAGATGATGGCGAAACAACACAAAAGTAGTCAAGAAAAGACGTTACAGGCAGGCCAGAAGGTCATGATCCACAACCCTGAGAGAATTTCCAAGCTCAGACCTAAGTTCCGCGGACCATATACCGTTGTGGAACGAGGACGTGGAAATACTTATAGAATAAAGGATGAAGCTAATGGAACTCAGGAGGTAGTACATGCTGATAGGATCAAACTAGTAAGTCAAGAGCTAGGCCTATCGTCTGATGTGTTGTCCCCTCTGTCTTTGTCGCAGTCTATGTCGTCATCCGTACCTGTCCCTAACCAAGAGTATCGCAGCAAGCTATGATCCCACAACAAGAGTGATTAAGGGAGTATCTACTCTTGCAGAAAAAAAAAATGTGGCTGTGGCTCATACTCCTCGTGCGTTGCTTGGGGTGGACCTATGGAAAGACATCGGACATGGACACGACTGCGTTAATGCCAGGAGCACTGAAGAGCCCACTTGGAGAAGTCGTGGTAGTGGAAGATGCAGTATGCGTCTACTATCCAATGGAAGGCTATCTCCAAACGCCAGATATTGTTAAGGAGGTCTCCAAGGGCTTGTCGAATCTCAGACAGCAACTATTGGAAGTGGGAAAGATGTTTAATCGAAACCCACGATTGACGAACTCTGACACTGAAGCTTTGGAACGAACCTTGCATGGAATTGTTGAGCTTCAGACTAGGCATATAGACAGGCTCACCGACAGGCTCACCAACAGGCTCACTAACTTGCATGTTGCTTTACCTAACGTACACTCTGATCTTTCCAAGCATGTCCATGCACATACTAAGAGAGGACTTGTGGATTTTCTAGGAATCCTGTCTCAACAACTCTTTGGTACGGCATTAGATAAGGATGTAGTGCAATTGGGTAGACAGATGCATGACTTGACACTGGCCGCTAAAGCCAATAATAGATTAATCATGCATGTGTATAAACAGTTAGATGAGTTCACTAACAAAGCTAATGAGATAATTAGGACTACCAACCATCTAGTAGAGCTTGTGAACAACATCCAAATTAACTTACCAACCCTAGCTAACTTGGTGTTATTCGCTGAGTACTTACATGCTCTCGACGAGTCAACCACTGCTTTGGAGAAGCATGCAGCCAATATGGTGGACGGCTTAATCGATGCAAGTTTGAACAGGGTTAATGCTTTATTGCTGCCTACTAATATATTACCAAATGCACTTGATATAGCTATGTGGAAGCATGGACTTATGCCACTCTTTGATCTGAGTCAACTGGAATATTATTACCCATTGTTAGAGGCCCAGTTGACCCATGAAGGCATCCTGATATTGGTACCTATGAGGAATGCTGTAACATACCAGGCATGGCGGTTCATTTCCTTCCCTTTTGCTACTGCTAATAATACACTTGTTGTTATTGAAGAGGGTCCAGAGGTGCTAGTTGTCTCAGATGACAAGAAATATGTAGCAGAAACGACTGTGGATGAATTTGAGAAGTGTAAGGCCTCATTTCTTGATCTCCATGTATGTCCTGCTTTCCATTTTGTCTTCGTACCATTAAAGGTAGAGGAGTGTAAAAGGGCCTTGTTGGACACAAATACTTCCTCTGCTCTGCAACGTTGCACCTTCCAACCCATTCAGTTGAAGTCAGATTTCCATGCTCATATTCATGCGAAACAGTACTTTTACTTTCCTGAGACAGAGGCTGTAACTGTGATTTGTGCCTCACAGAATCAATTCCTTACTGTAAAGGGGTACTATGTTGCACCTGATTTTTGTGAGTTACACAGTAAAGAGATAGCAGTTCTGCCTAGCAAGCATCATCTAGCTTTGACAGTGAACTTCTCATCCCAGTTACGACCCTTTTTGCCTTCATTCAATGTTACTTCCTTGAATGTGAACAGGCTGTCTCATGTATTAAAGGAGCTTACCTTCCTCTCCCACCTGAACAGGACTGATTTAGAGCCTTATGTACTGTCCTATCTTCCTTCATACCTTTCTCCTTCCTATTTTGGTCCTGGCGTTGGTCTTCTACTTATTGTGGTCTTGTCCTGTGTTTGTGGTTTAGGCTACTATTTAAGGCGCCATTAAGGAACCCACTGATACCACGTGTCCGTACTCGAGGATTGCAAGTGGATGTTCCTGAATAGTTAGCTACCCTACACTCTCGTTAGGCTACACGGTAGTTAGGACAACAATGTCGACGAGGACGTCAATGGTGTGGCCGAGCGATGTTCTGGTGTCAACATCTTTTTCCATATGAAGTTGTAGTATCACACATTTTACATAATAATTTTTAAAGCTGTTTAGTCATAATTAACAATGTGTAATGAAGTGTGAATGATGAACAACCAAATATCATTTCGCTGCTAGCTGTGGTATAGAAGAAGGTGGATGGCAGACCACAAGTGCCACCCTGTTTCAATTATAAAAAGAAGGTTAGGAGAAGTGAAAAGATATCTGAATAGTGCATAAGTGTAAAGTCCTGGGGAACCATTTATTATGTTGGCATATGTGAATGTACTTAATGCCATTTAATAGAGGTGTATAATGTGCTAGCAGAGTTGTCATTTATCTCTACTTTTTGCATAAACCCAGAGTATATGTAGATGCTCGGCACCTCACTTTTTAGCTGACCTCAGCACCGCGCCCTAGTCGGCTCGGTGAGCGTACAGCGTCAGAACCTGTTTTACAGTTTTAAAGGGAGGTTGTATCGCTCTTACATATCTCTCGGGTTGCAGTTATATTATTCTGTACCCAATAAAGAGAGATTTAATCTGCTCATTTCTGTCACCTTACGCTACCACTTAATAACAGACCAGTTTCCACCTTCTCGTGGCAGAGGATTTTGGTGGGAAGTGTCAGGCAGTGACGGCGAGTAGCTGACGTGTACTACAGACAGTGTCGTCGATCCAACACGGTGGTCTAGTTATACTAAACAGCAGAACACTTAATATGTAGTCAACTGCTACTCCATAACAGCTACATTAAATTGGTGGGCAGCAGTGCGACGATATATTTTATTGGTGCTAGCGGTGGCACGATATTTAGTGCTAGCCGTGTACCGATATAAGCCCTGAGGGGATAATCTCCTGCATTTGGTTTGCTCAGCTTTCAGGTCAAGTGCGGGTAAGGGGATGGGTCTGTTATGATGTGGCAGGGGTAAACCAGCTCTGCTGTCGAGCCCTGCTGTGGATGTCACTGATTGCACTGCGCAGTTGACCCTTGTGCGGTGAGGATCTGTCCATTCTCCCCTTTGGGGCTAAGATGCGAATGAATGTGTTTGAATGGATGAGTAAACGGGGAGTGTGTCGTCCTGTCTCGGCTACCTCCCTTTCCCTATATATATATATATATATATATATATATATATATAGGGTAGATTAGACTGTAGCACCAGTCGAGCAGGGCAGTACTCCCAAGGTGGATGGAAAGCTGATGACAGGGAGAGCTGGAGCTCCTGCTTCATCAGCCCTCGGGACTAGGTCCCGACCATCCCTTTTTGCTGAACTTTTTCAGTCTCAGTAACACAGAGAGTAAGCCAGTATGCTCTCCAATACAAGTTTCTCTATCAACACCAAACTACATGCACAGTACACACCACACTTCCTTTAAAAAAAAAAAAAAAAAATTGCGTCGAATAACAGCCTCGGAGTTCCCAGAGGGGGGACCATAAGTGCCCCCAGCTTCTGCCCCTCTCCCGGTGACGACTCAGGATGCCTGGAACCACTGTCTGACTCTCTTCTTTATATCTGCAACATTCGTGGCCTTACCTCCAACTTTCGCTCTGTCGAGCACCACCTCTCCTCTAAACCTCACCTTCTTTTTCTAACTGAGACTCAGATGTCTGAAGCAGACCCTTTTCTGTATCCTCCTACTTTCTCTATACTCATTTCAAAGCCAAAGGTGGATGTTGTGTATATATATCTGCAACAACTTATCTTGCTCTCGTGTTCCTGAACTCGATTCTTCTGAATTCTCTACACTCTGGCTTCGGCTTTCATGTCAGTCTCTGACTATATCTGCATTGTTTACTTATCTCCTAATTCTACTATCAAAAATTCTTTGACTATCTTACTTCTATGATGGAACACATTCTATCCATTTCTCCTTTCTCTGAAATCTCCATTCTATGAGATTTCAATGTTCACCACCAACTTTGGCTCTCCTCTCCTTTCACTAATCCAGCTGGTGAACAAGTCTACACCTTTTCTATCCTTAATGACCTAGAGCAGCTTGTACAGCACCGTACCCATATCCCTGACCGCCTTGGAGAGAGCTCCAACATACTTGACCTCTTCCTCACAACTACTCCTTCTGCTTACACTGTTAATCTTTTCTCTCCATTCGGCTCCTCCTATCACAACCTTATCACCTTAACCTGTCCTATCTCTTCGGTACAGCCTGCGGACCCTCCAAAGAAACGTCGTCTGTGGCACTTTGGAGCTGCGGATTGGGAGGCCCTCAGGCAGTACTTCTTTGATTTTCCCTAGAATGATTATTGCTTCCATGGCTGGGAGCCATCTGGGTGTGCCTTGTGCATTACGGAGGTTATTCTCTCGGGCATGGAAGCCGTATATTCCTTTCTCATATCCTTTGACTAATGGACGAAAGCCTTGGTTTAATCACGCTTGTTCTAATGCTGTCCTCAACAAGGAGAGGGCCTATTAAAGGTACCGGAGCCAACCCACCCCTGAATCACATCTTTTATACGTTTCTGCCCGGAATCATGATAAGTCTGTTCTTCTCTCTGCTAAAGATAATTTCATCTATACTAAATGCTTTCATCTCTCTAACTCGAATTCTTCCCGCTCCTTCTGGCACCTTCCCAAAAATCTTTCTAACAACTTTACCTCATCATCCTTCCCTCCTCTTTTCTACTCTGATGGCTCTGTAGCTATTTCTTCTACTGATACAGCAGATCTCTTCGCTCAGACTTTCTCCTCCAATTCCACCTTAGACGATTCCTGTGTTGTTCATCCATCACTTTCCCACTCTGACTTCCTCATGGCTGACATTAAAATTTATTCAGCTAATGTATTTTCTGCTATCACAGGCCTCAATACTAATAAGGCACATGGGCCTGATGGAGTCCCTTCTGTTGTTCTCAAGAACTGTGCTTCTGTGCTTACACCCTGCCTAGGTAAACTCTTTTGCCTTTGTCTATCAACTTGTACCTTTCCTTCTTGGTGGAAGTTTGCTCTCATTCAGCCTGTCCCAGAGAAGAGTGACCATTCCCAACCCTCTAACTATAGTCCAATTGCTTTAACATCCTGTATCTCAAAAGTTTTCGAGTCTGTTCCTAACAGAAAAATTTTAAAGCATCTCTCCTATCACAACCTTCTTTCTGATCGTCAGTAAGGGTTCCGTCGGGGACGTTCCACAGGCGATCTTCTCACCTACCTTTCAGACTCCTGGTCATCCTCCTTTCGGGACTTTGGCGAAATCTTTGCCATTGCACTTGACATCTCAAAGGCTTTCGATCGAGTCTGGCATAAATTTTTAATTTCCAAACTGCCTTCTTACGGTTTCTATCCTTCTATTTGTGCCTTCATCTCTAGCTTCCTTTCTGGTCGTTCTATAGCCGCTATTGTCGACGGCCATCGTTCTTCTCCTAGATCTATTAACAATGGTGTTCCTCATGGCTCTGTCCTATCACAAACTCTCTTCCTTTGTTCATCAATGACCTTCTAAGCTGTACATCTAACCCTATCTACTCATACGCTGATGACTCCACTCTGCATCATCCTTGAACATGCTTGGGGTTTCATTTACTCGGGACTTATCTTGGAAAGATCATATTGCATCTCTTGCAAAATCTGCCTCCAAGAGATTGGGTGTGCTAAGCCGACTCCGTTCCTTCTTTACCCCTGCACAATTGTTGACTCTATACAGTGGTTTTATCCGCCCCTGCGTGGAGTACAACTCTCATGTGTGGGGGGGCTCCCCACATACAGCTCTTCTCAATAGGGTGGAGTCAAAGGCTTTTCGCCTCATTAACTCACCTCCTCTTACTGACTCCCTTCAACCTCTGTCTCTTCACCGCACTGTTGCATCTTTATCTCTTTTCTATTGCTACTTCAATGGTCACTGCTCCTTTGAACTGTCTGCATGGATTCCTCCACCTCAACGACGGGTGCGTAGCACCCGTCTAGCAACAAACTCTCATCCCTTTTCTGTCCAACTCTTTAATGCAAGAGTTAACCGTTACTCCCAGTCCTTCATATATGGAATAGGTCAACTCTGGAACTGTCTCCCTCTGTCTGTATTTCCTGCTTCCTGTGATCTCCAGTCTTTCAAACGCTGTATGTCCAGGAATCTCGAAATGATCGGATCTTGAATTTGGCTCTCTCTTGTATTTTGTTTTTCTCTTGGAAGGAACAGTTTTGCGGGGTCGTTGCCTTTGGTTCCTTCTTCCTCACATTATATATATATATATATATATATATATATATATATATATATATATATATATATATATATATGTGTGTGTGTGTGTGTGTGTGTTCTTCTGTCTGTCTGTCCGTTCTCATGGAAATCGAGGTGGATGCATATAGAACTCCCTAAACAGCTTGAACTGGTGTGGTGTGGTTGGGCAGCTTGGGTGGGTAAGTGGGTGGGTAGGATGGGTAGGTGAGTCGGTGATGAGAAGATGGATTGGTAGGGCAATTGGTGGGAGCGTGAGTCGGGTGGGTAGGAAGGGATGTTGGATGGGTGGCTAGTGAGAAAATAGGACTATGGTATGAACAGATCGATAGGAAATATTTCCCTGGAGAAAAAGGCCAAGGAGGAACATAGGTTCAGTGAGTAAAATGGGACCCCAGGGGTCTTCTTCCACAGAGGGGTTGGCCACCCAGGGTTCCAGACAATGCCGGTATGATCATTGGGGTTTACTTGGGCAACGCCGGGTACCGCTACTAGTCAAGGATATTGAACAATGATCCTCCATGGATAGTCTCTTTTCTCCACAGCTTTATTTTGGACCCGTAAAAGACTACCTTCACCACAGCAAATCTTGACCTATAGTATCATTGCATCCCAGATACAGGGAAACATGGAGTTGGATCCTTACAAGCAACTCTGATCAGTACCCATTCCTATGGCAAAGGGAGCAATCAACACCCTTGTTACACTGAATGAAAGTATTGTCAACGTGAATCTTGAATAAACGTCCAGGATATCATTCAACCATGAAGAAAGACACAACTGGCATTTTTTTTATGCGAGGAAGAAGGAACCAACGGCCGTAGGCCCACCATTATTGTTCCTTTCAAGAGAAAAACAAAATACAAGAGACAGCCAAATTCAAGATCTTTACTGAGGCCACGATGGAAGAAGCAACTATCCCTCCATGCAAAGGGTTATTGTATACAGTACGTGTTATGAGTTATAGGAGGAGGATATTAGTCGGCTCAAACGCACCCAGATGACAGTGATTAGACGGATGCATTGAGCATCTTTGAATGACATGTTTTGGGGGAGCGATTAGAGCTGTGAATGAAGGATAGGAGGTTAATGTATTGGTGATGTTTTGAGATGGGAAAATTCAAGATGGTTCGAGCATGTGTAGAGGTTGGAGGATAATAACGGTGCAGAAGGTGAGAGGGGTGAAAGTTAAGGGTGGAGTTCTGAGAGGCAGATGGGAAAATATCTGGGACGAGGTCACACAGTTTAACCTCAGGAATAGGGAATTGAATAGACTAGCAGCTAGAGATCGAACAGCGTGGAGAGCCGCCATCAGGTAAACCATGCCGACGCAGGCAAGTATACTAGACCATTTATAAATGAAACGAAACGGCCCGAATGGTGCCAATCAATACAATACAGTATTGTACGGTGTATCTTGACTTGTCTCCAATATCGAGGGCATATGACAGTTTACTGCACACATTTTCTCGACTCGTGAGCTAAAATACACACACACACACACACACACACACACACACACACACACACACACACACACACACACACACACACACACACACACACACACACACACACACACACACACACACACACACACACACAAGGAAAGTGGTCAAAATAAACTTCACGTAACACGGGAAAACGGCCACACAAGGTTCAAGAAGGAAACATCACTGGATGACGATGATTGCTGGTAACTCCAGCAGAAAGTAATATAATACTGAACTCAGCGAATGCAACCAGGAAGAGCTAACTACTCCAATACATATTTTTGTCTCCCTCACCCTTCTCATTTTATGGAGTTCTCGTTAGCAAAACCCCAGCACCAAACCAAGCCCAGCTTTCCTTGTGCCAGCTCGTATGCACAGCAATATCCCACGCACCTTCACCTTCAGGCCACTTCATACTCACTTTTCCTTTCCAACAGGGGTACTTCACAGCTCCCTGGTTCATCTCACAACCATCAACTTTCCAGGCCACTTCTTGCTCGCCAAAACGCCAAGCACTTCACCAAAAATACCAAGGACCCAGTCGGAACCCTTTTGCTCTGTGAGTTTTGACTTATATCAAAAAGTGTGCAGCCTCAGACGGGAAAGTGTCACAAGAACCGGTAAAGAGCGAATAACTGCGCTCTAAGGTGGAAAATATTATTGAGCTCATTGCTGAGGAACAGCCACCATTCACTGAGGCCATACTTACACTCATAGATAGGTGATCCTTCCTCGTGGGCACACACACACACACACACACACACACACACACACACACACACACACACACACACACACACACACTGAAATGAATGAATGGCCTCAACTCTGTCACCTGGATTATGAAAAATATTTTAACATCCATCGTATATTGTGGATCTTATCTGGAAAAAAAAAAAAAAGTACAGAAACAGCATTAAAATACTTTGCACTAAAACCCCTAAACGAGAAACCAGTTGTTGTGCCTCATTGTTAGTGTTACTGTTGCTTGCTCCCCTCACCTCCGTCCCCTAAGCAGTTTTATTAAGCACTCTTTCATTGAAGTCCCTGGACGCCCCTCCCACCTGCCGTCCCAACTATCCTCCATTTGTATTTAGATTACCTCTGCCCTTGCACCCCCCCTTCTCTCCCTCTAGGCCTTTTTTCTATTTAACTAAGTCTTTCTCTTCCTCTCTATTTCGTACTTTACTTTTTTTTTTTTTTTTTCCGAGTCCCCTTCCCCTCTCTCATTACATTCTCAGTTCAACCTCACTTTTTTTTTTTTTTTTTTTCAACTAACCTTATTTTGCACTTCGACATTTCTACATATATGCTTCTCTTTAACTTGGCTTTTGCCATAACACACATATTTCTGTGTTGTTTGTTCCGTTAATCAAGCAACCAAACTAGTTAGATTTAAGCCTAAATAATATGGGTATACCTAATTTCTTTCGTAAAAAAAATTATTATGTGTTCCCAACTCTTCGCACTTGCCTAAATTGAGGTCTCGTACATTCTGTGTCAGAGATGGGGACCATTCTTTGGGCAAAGCTCACAAAGATCGATAAGCCCTGACTTGGAAGTAGTCTCTCGATAATTTTGATGTAAAATTATAAGCACACACCAAGTGTGCAGTATAAATATATGCTTTTGTATTTTATGTTTGATCAATAATTTTATGATCTTACTATTTCATAGCCCGGAATGAGCCGGGAAGACATATTCTATATTGTAGTGTATAGCCCATGATATCGGTAACGGAGAAAAGAATTGCCATTTAATTACTTAGCTTTATTTATTATTTATTTTTTTTGCGAGGAAGAAGGAACCAAACGCCAGGAGGCCGCAAAATGTTCTCTCCAAGAAAAAACAGGTAAGATAACAGGGAGCTAAATTCAAGATCCATTCATTTCAAGATGCCTGGACACACTGCATTAGAAAGACTGGAGATCATAGGCAGCAGGAAATACAGACAGAGGGAGCCAGGTCCAGAGCTAACCTGTTGCATACAATAAGGACTGACAGTAACAGTTAACTCATGCATTAGAGAGTTGGACAGAAAAGGGATGAAAGTTTGTTGCTAGACCCGCCGTAGTGGTGGAAGGATGCAAACAAACAGTTCAGAGGAGCAGTGATCATTGAAGTAGCGATAGAAAAGAGATAAAGATGCAACAGTGCCGTGAATTGACAAAGGTTGAAGGAAGCCAGTAAGAGAAGGAGAGTTAATGAGACAAAAAGCCTTTGAATCCACCTTGTTGAGAAAAGCTGTATGAGGGGAGTCTCCCCACATTTGAGAGATGTACCCTAGTCAGGGACTAATAAAATCCATGTAAGGTGTAAAAAACTGTGCAATGGCAAAGAAGGCGTGGAGTTGGCTAGTACACCTAAAACCTTGTAATCAGATTTTACAAGAAAGATAATATGATCTTTCCAAGATAAATCTCCAGATAATGAAGCCCCAGGTACGCTTGATAACAATGCAGGATTAAGCTGTATTGTTAAAAATTAAAGGATACTCTTGCGGAAGATTTTGTCGGGTTGAAAGATATATGAGCTGAGCTTTTGATGCATTAGAAACAAGATTACTTTTCCCCCAATCAGCGATATGAGCCAAGTCGGACATTAGGATTACATGTGCAGCTTACAAGGTCATTGGTGAATAGAAGAATGAGTATAGAAACCTGAGGAACACCACTATGATAACTCTAGGAAAAGAGCGGTGGCCGTCAACAACAGCAGCTAGAGAATGACCAGAACGAAAGCTAGAGATGAAGGCACGGATAGAAACAGTAAGACGGCAGTTTGAAAATTATAGATTAATGCCAGATTCGATCGAAAGCCATTGAGATGTCAAGTGCAATAGCTAAGTTTTCGCCGAATTCCAGAAAGGAGGATGACCAGGAGTCTGAAAGGTAGGTGAGAAGATTGTTAGTGGAGCGTCCCTGCTGGAACCCACACTAACGATCAGAAAGAAAGCTGTGATAGGAAAGGTGTTTTTTTTTTTTTTTTTTTTTTTTTTTTAGGAATAGACTCAAAAACTTTAGAAATACAGGATGTTAAAGCAATTGGGCGATAGTTAAAAGACTGGGAATGGCCACCCTTCTTTGGGACAAGCTAAATGAGAGCAAACTTCCAGCAAGGAAAAGTACAAGTTGACAGACAAAGGTGAAAGAGTTTACCTAGGCGGAGTGTAGGCACAGAAGCACAGTTCTTGAGGACAACAGGAGGGACCCCATCAAACCCATATGCCTTGTTCCTATTAAGGCCAGTGATGGCAAAAAATACATCAATTGAGAAACTTTAATGTCAGCCATGAGGAACTCAGAGAGAGGAAGTGGAGGAACAGCACAGGAAATGTGTAAGGTGGAGTTGTAGAAGGAACACTAAGCTAAGATTTATGTTTTACCAGTGGAAGAAACAGCTACAGAACCATCAGAGAGGAAAAGAGAAGGAAAAGATTATGGTACAATCGTTAGTTAGGTTTTTGGTAAGGAGCCAAAAGTGGCGGGCAGAATTTGAGTTCGAGACTTCAGAGCATTTGGTAGAATGAAATTATTTGTAGCAGTGCGAAGACAAGACTTAGCATGATCCGGGGCAGAAACCTAAAAGAGATGAGATTCAGTGGTAGATTGTCTCCGGTACCTTTTGCAGGCTTGTTCAAGCTGTTGAGTTCATAGTATTTTGTACGAAGGAAACTGTTTTTAGCAGAACGAAAAGAAACTTTGCACGATTCTGGGCAGAAACATAAAAGAGATGAGATTCTGGGGTGGACTGGTTCCATTTCCAATTGTCAAAATCGATTCACAACTGCTGCTTATAGAGCGCAAACGAACGAATAAGAGGAGATATGCAAATCTTTCCTCCGGCTTAACTGCGCAAATGTCCTCAGAGACAGTGAAGCAAAGTAAACATTGATGTTCCAGGAAAATGGCAAAAGGTTTCAGCTTTTGAACAAGCGTGATTAAACCATGTTTTTTTTTTTTTTTTTTTTTCATTAGTCACAGGATATGAGAAGGAAATGTATGCTTCCATACCTGAGAGAATAACTCCTGTAATGTGCAAGTTACACCCAGATAGCTCTTGGAAACAATAATCATTCCAGGGACAATTAAATAATTACTTCCTGAGGGACCTTCTAATCAGCAGCTCGCAAGTGCCGATGCCTCCATTTCTTGAGAGGTTCCACAGGTCTTTCTAGAGTGATAGGAAACGTCAATATGATTAGGTTGTGATCGGAGGAACCTAATAGAGAAAAGATTAACACTGTAAGCAGAAGGATTTGCTGTAAGGAAGAGATCAAGTATGTTGCAACTCTTTCCAAGGCGGTCAGGAGTATGGATTGGTTACTGCAGAAGCTGCTCTAGGTCATTAAGGATGAACAAGATGTATGTTTGTCCACTTGGTGGATCACTGAAAGGAGAGGAAAGCCAAAGGTGGTGGTGAACATCGAAATCATCAAGAACGGAGATTTCAAAGAAAAGAGAAATTGATAGGATGTCTTCCATCTTGAAAATAAGATAGGCAAAGAATTTCCCATTGTCACTATAATTAGGGGATAAGTAAACAGCACAGATATATTTAGTCAGAGAATGACAGGATATCTGAAGCCAGTGAACAGAGAATTTAGAAGATTCAAGTTCAGGTACACGACAGCAAGATAAGTTGTTGCGTACATATAAACAACAGCCACCTTTGGCTTTGAAATGAGTATCTAGAAAGTAAGAGGATACAGAGAAGGGTTTGCTATCAGTTGCCTCAGACAGTTGAGTCTCGATGAGGAAGAGAAGGTAAGGTTTAGAGGAGGGGAGGTGGTGTTCAGCAGAAAGTAGTTACAGGAATGGCTGTGAATGTTGAAGAAATGAAGAAGTGAGTCAGACAGTGGTTCCTGGCATCTCGATTGGTTGTCTCCTGGAGAGGGGTGGATGACAGGGTGTTTGTTGACCCCCTCCCCCCGGGGATTCCGCAGCTTGGTGTTGGGATGACAATATTAGTTTCACTTTTGAAAAGAAAGTTTAGTGCATGTAGTTTGGTGTTGAAAGATAGAGGAACTTATACAGGGAAGAATATTGGCCTACTCTCCGTGTTACTGAAATACTGAGAAGGTTCAGATTATGGGGATTGTCAGAAGCTAGTCTCGAGGGCTCTGAAACGGGAGCTCCGACTCACCCTGTCATCAGCTTTCCATCTACCTTGGGAGTAGCCTACCGCCCTGGTCGACTGGTGCTAGAATCTACTCCCTGTATGTATGTCTATTTCTGTCAACAAGTTTTTGAGTAGCTGTTAAATAAAACGACACCTGTCCATCTGTAATTGACCAACCAAGAGATAAATCGCTTATGCTGCCCCTCCCCCCTTATTCTGTGTGTGATTGCAACAATATATTATGTTTATTCCTCGTCTTACAGTTCCTTGAGACAAAGCACCTAATTATGCTTTTATAATCTTTAATCATTCCAAATTTCCAGGTTATATGTTTGAATAGAAGGGACCCTCAACTTATACAAAAATGTCCTTTAGAAACCGATCACTTTATTATTCATCATCCACGACAACTTACCAATAGAAGCTCTGCCAGTAAAATATTCGGTTTTTTATCTTTCTAGGAACTGTAATTTTCTGGACGACCTATCCTAGATACGAGATATTTTTGTAATGCATACTGTATTTTGTCTCCTTCGTTAATTCCCAGTAGCCACTTTCTGAAGACTTGTAGTTACTGTAGCTTGCTATTTTCCTTGGATTCATGGATCTGTCGATGACATGGAAATGTCGTTGCAGGACTACAAAGAAGTGTTGTTTATCCAATTTCTCCAGATTAAAACATGAAGGATTAGGATGTGCTGATGGGGCGACTGGAATATGTCGTGACCTGCCTGCATGTTAATTGTGGTAATGAGTATGGATCATGTTTCCCAAGAGTTAAACTGAGCATGCAGGTATTCAGTGACACTAGTTTAGAAGTAAATTTCAGAGGCTGGGTCGGATATACTGTGTCTGCATGAATGGGGAATAATTTGATATAAGCCAAGACCATAAGCTGCTGCCAGTAAAATACCATGCAACGGGGGTACCTGGGGTAACCTTTATTGATTTATTTTTGTTATAGTGAGACAGTTCTGTTTAGTTTAGGAAGAACCTCATATGATGAAGAAGTTAATGGAGATTCTATCAACGTCCTCACTACACGGTCTCTTGACAGCTGAATGCAGTTGTCTGGAGAGTGCAAAAGTTAAATATAAGTTTAATTTTATTTACGGGGTTATGATATTATTGATTAAAGTCGCAGTGCTTGATTAAGTGAATGAATGAACACATGAGTCTGTCTCAGCAAATTACATAGCGTAAATTTACCAGTTCACTTACTGTAGAACCTCGACTCTGTCATATATACCCCAGAAAACAGAGAAGAAAAAGGAATTTGAAGCAACTGTTCGCACACGCATTATCGTACAGATAAACAAGATATGCAGTGTGATGATGCACGTGGTTAGTCACTATATATTTATCTCGCTGTCCGGGGGTGCAGGAGGTTGCCTCGTGACCTGCCTGCATGTGATACGGGCGGCCAGAAATATCTCTGAGTTGACCCTTGCGCTATGGGAATGGTAGGGTGTCACACTTAGTGGAGTCTGTCGGGCAATGGAGAGGCAAGCTGATAAGATTCGTGGAGTGTGGATTTTTGTTCCAGTCGGTGGAATACACAATGAGCAGCAAACGGATTGTTTTTTCCCCTGCAGTTCTTTCTTCAGAGGATGTGCGTTAGATATAAGCAGCCTTTGATAGGGGGTGGTGGATCTTCTCAGCCTTTCTCCCACAGTTCCTTTGGATCGGGTTAAAAACAGCAGTCTCGTCACATGAGCATAATTCCAGTTTATGGTTCGATTAATTAATAATCTTACAATAGGAATTAGGCACATTTCCTCGGGAGAACCCCTCTCTTCCATTCCAGTCCCCGCAAGATCAACACCTACAATACTTAAAAGCTGGACTCGACATGGTTAGAACCTCCACAGCAAGTAAGTCGATGCCCAAAACCGACCGATCTCCCATCAGATTGGTTAAGCAACCATGGCACTTCCCTGTATACCTGTCTGTAGAGACACCTTCATCCCGTAAGGTGTGGCCACAAACAAATCGCCTCTATTTCAGCCTGTCCTCTGCAATCAAGCTGTCCCCTCTCCAACTCACAAGCCTCTACTTCATATACATAGCTCCACTCCATCGTTCCATCTGATCCTCCGCTTCCTACTCCCCCTCCCTATTTGCCCTTCATTGACATACAGTATTCTAGTCAGTCACTCATTCTCTATCCTCTCAACATCTCCAAACCATCTCGAGAACTCTTACCAACGCTTTTAATCACATCCACGCCAACACCACAATGATCCTTCATTTCCTCATTTCTATGTCTGTCTCTCCACGAAGCTTCACATGTCCCTCTCTGATAATTCCTTTACACTGCCCTCACTCTTGACATGTGTCTTTCCAGCAGGGTCCAAGATTCTTTTTCATACTTTAGAGCAGGATCACAGTAATGTCATGCAGCACTTTTTTCTACTTAATCGTCTCCCTATCCCTTATCACAGCTTTCAGTGAACCAGCAACCTTTTTTCCTTGTTGTAAATTTTCAGCCAGGTCATCTTCCGAACTTCTATCCTTACATATCATACTACTTAAATAATTACAAACGCTCACATTCCCAATTTCCTCATCATCCAGCCTCACTATGCATTCTGGGACTTCACTCCTACAATAGACCATAACTTTGCTTAGGTACATTGACTTTAAGATTTCTTTAATTTTCTTACATTCACTCCTCATCTCATTCACCAAGCTTTGACATTTACGTTCATCTTAACAATACGGTATATCAACAAACAACAGTACAGGCAGTTTCCATATCCTACCATCTCTCATTAGGGACTCTCAAACATCCCTTGCTCTGCCTTGCACTCCATTTATAAAGCCATCTGTTTATGGCAGATCTACCATTTATAAATTACAATTAACTAAAATTCCACTACACTGTATCCCTCCATATTACAAACAGCTCCGACTTCGTTTTCAGAACACTATAAAGAAAAAATAATCAACTGCAAACAGTGTGTAATGGTTTAATACAACAAATACACAAACAGACATACCGACAGAGATTCATAAACTAAATTCGGAAGTATCCACGCTCAAAACGCTCCTTATTCCCCAATAACTGTTATAATGAAATCCAGTGACACTCATCTCAGCCTTCCCAAACGCAACCCAGTCAACCCTATCCCACCACCAATCGGTCAGTAAGGTTAAAAAGAAACTTGTTTAGCTTGGATAACATTGCTCCTCGTGTGTGATATGGAGATGACCTGGATGAAAATGAAAATCAAAAGGAAATGAAAAAACGTTCCCTCGTGAAGAGACTAAATGGAAGGACAGTATTTTCCCCTCACCTTTCACCAAACATTATCTGTTATCTGCCTGGACGTCCATTATTCCGCCCCATAAACCATTAGTTACCCCTGACCACATTCAACAACTGTGTCCCTTTCCCCTTTATGTCTCCCACTCCGACATTACACTATCCGTTTTTTTTTTCTTTTTTTAATTATAACCTACAAACATTGCCCTTCATTTTCCGGAGCAAAAATTAAATCAGCTGTGCTTACCCAACCTTATGCACATTTGTTTACAACTGGGAGGGAGAGACAGAGGAATTGTGAAATTGACTTTGTGGGAATATGAGTGAACAAAACAATGAAAGAATATGATTTAGTCTGAGTGAGTATGCTATTCTGTGTTTGAGAGAGAGAGAGAGAG
Organism: Coenobita brevimanus; assembly: GCF_032717465.1. Taxonomy (NCBI): domain Eukaryota; kingdom Metazoa; phylum Arthropoda; class Malacostraca; order Decapoda; family Coenobitidae; genus Coenobita; species Coenobita brevimanus. The sequence goes on from NC_137046.1 coordinate 17,072,850, forward strand.
AGAGAGAGAGAGAGAGAGAGAGAGAGAGAGAGAGAGAGAGAGAGAGAGAGAATTAGCGAGAATGATAATATGAGTTCAAAAGTGAGTCAGTGTGTGAAAATTAGTGACTGAGTATGTGAGATAGAGTGAACGTGTAATAGAGTTAGAGTGAGGTAGATTTTGAAAATGTAAAGAGTGAATGCCAGTGAAGAATGTGGAAAAGGGAATCTGTCCCAGAGTGTGTATGCGTGATAGAATGAGGAGAATGCAGACGAGTGAATAAAGCCGAAAGAATGTAAAAATGAGTGTGAGTGAAAGAACAGTTGTGAGAGACTGGAAGAATGAAAAAGTAGGCAGTGTAAGGCTGGAAAAATGTAAGTCAATGAGAGTGAATAAGTTAGTGAGGGAATGAACGAATGTATGTATGTTGGGGGGAGAAAGAATAAGGCGAGACTCGGGGAAAGGTAAGTGACTGAAACAGTGAAAATGTTACAGACAGATAAAGTGTGAAAGACTGTGACAGTGTGTGTGTGTGTGTGTGTGTGTGTGTGTGTGTGTGTGTGTGTGTGTGTGTGAAAGTGAGTGATGGTAAGTTGCGGTAAGTGAGAACGTGAGACTGGGCCAATGTGTTACCCAATGTGTAGGAGATAGAGCAATTATGTATGTGAGTCAGGGTAAGGAAACATATGAGTATGGAAAAAAAATGAGAGAGATGGAGAACAAGTTAGTGTTCAAATCGATGGCAGTGAATATACGAGCGTGAAAACTGTGAGAGTGTGAAGAGGTCTACATGATAGAGGGGGCAAAATCGTGTGCAAGTGAAAGAGCTATTAACAGTGTTAGAGTGTGTGGTTGTGTCTCTGAAACTGAATTTAATAGGCTGAGTTGAAATGAGAGAGAGAGAGAGAGAGAGAGAGAGAGAGAGAGAGAGAGAGAATACACTAATGATACGGCAACATTTCCAAACAGTTTATAAAAGTCTTATATTAATAAAAGCCAAAGCATTCGCCTACGAATGTGTATCATCCACCATCAATTTAAAAAAAAAAAAAAAAATCAGTAATTCTCTGGCAGTCGGAGGCATATCACCACTGCTTCGCCGAATTCGAAAGTCTTAGGATTTCGTTGATTACTCCTGCTAATTGAAAAATCACACTAGCATTCAGAATCCTAAAGTCAGAGGTATTATGTTGAGGAAGGTCACTGAATATGACAGGCCTTTGACGACATTCTAAAACTCTTTAAATTGCCATTGTCTCCTTTGAGTGTATGATAGAAAATATTCAATAGTGGCAAGCTAAAAGAAAAAGTTAGATGGTACTTTTTCCTGCAAAATCTTCTGGCAATCGGAGGCATATCATTGCAGCTTCACCAAAATTTATAACAAGGAAGCCATATATCCTGGGATACTGTCCACAGTTTGGATACATTTTACTCCTTTGATGCTGAGATATTTTGGGAACAGCCAAACACACATACACAAATACAGACACACACACAGACGCAGGCAACTACATTATTGCCTGGCTAGGTAGTTGATAACTAAGTAACATGGCTTAAGCTTTAATAACAGCAGCAAATACTTGAGATATTTACAGAAGAAATATGTGCAGCATGTGATGTGGTGTGTGGAAGGAAGAGAAGACGGAGGGGGGTGCAAGGAACAGCGTGGTGGACTGAAGAGGTGAGACAGGCTGTGGCACAAAAGAAGAAAGCATACAGTGAATGGATGAGAAATAGGGGCGTGGAAGAAGTTGAGAGGCGGAAAAGAGAGTTATATGTAGAATGAGAGGTGAAAAGATTAGTAAGAGAGAGTAAGAAGAGAGTGGATGAGGAATTTGGAAGGAATTTGAGTGTAAAGTGGAGGGACTGTAAGAAAATGTTCTGGAAAGAGATGAAAAGAGTAAGACAGGGTGGAAGTGAAGTTAGCAGGGGAGTGAAAGATAAAAATGGTAGATTACTAGTGGAGAAGGGAGAAAAAGTGAGCAGATGGAGAGAACACTTTAAGGAATTGTTGAACATAGAGGATGGAAGTAATGCGAGTATAAGCGGCTGGGGAATGGCTGGGAGAAGGAGGGAGGTGAGAAGACAGGAAGAAATCGGTAGGATAGAAGTTGTGGAAGCAATGAAGAAAGTTAAATTGGGGAAAGCCCCAGGAATTGATGGAGTGTGTGGTGAAATGTTGAAGCATGGGGGAGAGATAGTAGTAGAATGGATGTGGAAGATGTGCAGATTGGCCTGGGAGGAAGGTAGAGTCCTGGAGGATTGGAAGTCGGGTATAATTATTCCCTTGTACAAAGGAAAAAGGGAAAAAGAAGTGTGTGGTAATCATAGGGGCATTTGTCTTCTTAATATAATAGGAAAAGTGTATGGTAGGATACTTATTGACAGAGTTAGAGAAAGAACAGAGAAATTAGTTGGAGAAGAACAGGGAGGCTTTAGGATGGGAAGAGGTTGTGTAGATCAGATATTCATTCTTAGATCTTTAGTGGAAAAGTTTCTAGAGAAGGGAAAGAAGTTGTATGCGGCTTTCATGGATTTGGAGAAAGCATATGACAGGGTGGATAGACAAGGATTGTGGAAAGTGTTAAGAGTATATGGGGTAGATGGGAAGTTGTTGAATGCTGTGAAGAGTATGTACGATGGTGCGAAGGTTGCAGTGCGTGTGGATGGTGAACTAAGTAAATTTTTCTCTTTGAAAGTTGGGTTGAAACAGGGATGTGTCATGTCTCCATGGTTGTTCAATTTTTACATGGATGGGGTAATAAAAGAGGTACAAGGTAGGGTAGTGGATGTTGGAGTGGCCCTGGTGAGAGAGGATAGTGTTATAAACTCCCTGTACTGTTGTTTGCAGATGATACTGTGTTGTTGAGTGAAGACGAAGGGGAGCTGCAAGGCTTGGTGGATGAGTTTGGGGGAGTGTGTAAGAAACGGAATCTAAAGGTGAATGTAGGGAAGAGTAAAGTGATGGTCTTTGAGAGAGGTGAAGTCAGTGAATGTACAGCGAGGTTGGATGGTGAGGAATTGGAAAATGTGGGTACGTTTTAGTACTTGGGTAGTGTGATGAGTAAGGATGGAGGTTTGGAGGGTGAAGTGTGTGAAAGGGTACAGCAGGGAAGAAATGTTGCTGGTTCTTTGAAAGCAGTGATAAGAAACAGGGAAGTGAACATGGGAAGTGAAAAAGTTACTACATGACAGTATTGTGATACCAACTCTAACGTACGAAAGTGAAGCTTGGACGTTGTTGAAAGGACACAAGTCAAGAGTGAGAGCAGTGGAAATGAGTTATTTAAGAGGAGCCTGTGGAGTCACATGGAGAGACAGGCTGACGAATGAGGATATAAAGGAGCGTTGTGGTGTGGATGTGGATGTGATAGGAAGCTTTGTGAGGAACTCACTGAGGTGGTTTGGCCATGTGGAGAGGATGGAGGGTGAAAGACTGACGAAGAGAGTGTATGTGAGTGAGGTGGAGGGGGGAAGAGGGAGGGGGAGGCCGAGGATGAGATGGAGGGATGGGGTGGAGAGGTATATGAGAGAGGGGGGTGTGAGTTGAGAGCAGGGCAGTGAGATGGCGGGGGAAAGGGCGACTTGGAGGCGATTTGTTTGTGGCCACTCCAAACGGGATTGAGGCGTCTGGCAATAGATAGATAGATAGAACTACTTGAGTGCACCAAAACCTGATCTGTGACATTCCTTGCAGAATCTTTGTACACAAGACTGAATACTATTGATGATAGTTTCTGTTCGCAAATACTGGAAGAAAGTCATATGTATGGGGGAGGGAGTAAAGGGAGAAAAGCATTTTTGGAAGATAAAAGATTTTCACTTATTTTAATGTCAACTATAATGTAGTCGTTTCTGATGTGTTGAAACAGTTTATGACAGAACAGCTCTGAACCCCTTTGAATCCGAACTACATCATATTTTTGTCGTGGTCACCACACTATTTTTTTTTTCTAAGCCCTTTCCTTTGAGGAGATTTATTAAGACTAGAGCCAACACACTTAATTTCGAACAGCCTGTGCTGAGCTAATAAAAAATCATTTCCAGGCAACATGTTTTTAAATCACTCGATTGAGGGGATTAAAGATTCTTGGATCTAGAGAATAGAGAACACTGTAAAAACATTAACACTTCTGTTAACAGAAGGAAAACAAGCATTTAGGTATTTTCTGAAAAATGTAAACTATACTGGGTAAAACATACACAAATTCTTTAACAGGTTGCGAAAAATCCAGAAAAAAATTGATAAGTTGAAATGCAAAATGTGCTAGAATAATTATTGATACTTTTTGCCAGCAACGAGAAATATAACCTATAATTATGAGCCAATTATTGTATCTAGAATGTCTTGGAATATAATTCAGATTGTTTGGTATTACCTCAGGATCAGAGAGAGAGAGAGAGAGAGAGAGAGAGAACGAGAGAACACTTGTTTACTGCCAAGCACGCCCAAGAGACCGGAAAATGGCTGTTTCATTTGACTTCAAACCCACAAAGAATATTTCAGTATTAAAAATGACTGAATTTGTAGCCATGTAAATATTAAGTCATATTTACACAGATATGAATATGCGTTCTTAGTAAAGAAAAGGCCTTAAAAGGCCAGTTTATTAATTTGAAGTTACCCATAAAGAATTCCAAATTATTTGTGAAGTTTTAACTTCTGTAGATGTGTGGATGTGCCTAAAGTCCCTGAGAAATATTTAAAGGGGTTTAAGGGAATCATCCGTAACAGTCCTGGAGGCTCCAGAGCGGCTGCAATGGGATCATTTAAAATCAGGCGACCAGTAAATCATAAGCAATTCACCGACAGTCACGCTTCTAGGTCAGCGTACGGAAAGGTCCGACAATACGAGTAATTATGCAGCTTAGGAATAACAAATTACTACTAAATAGAGCATCAAAAGCTATAATCAAAATGAAATTAGCACCCAACTGAAAACTTTGCAAGTTTCCGTACTACAGTTTCTGGCATACCTTCCTTTCCTTTCGTACTCTGACTATTCAAGGGTTCTGCCCTTGTCTCAAACTAATTCTTTCATCCATATAAGATTTTCTGTTCCCACACATTTGTTAGCCCATGAATCTTCATGCAATGACATTCAACAAATAGGATCTGAGACATAAATTCCAATTTTTTTTGCAGCAGTAAGTTTAAAGACACTGACCTCCTTCTATGTCAAAGGTTCACTTTACCTACTGTACTTCATTTCTGTTTGTACATGGAAAGTACATTTTACTCAATGTCTTAAGTATTTTCTTCTTATGTTTCCTGAATCCCTATCCATACCTTTAAATGCGTCCCTAGGTAGGTACACGTAATATATCTGTTACATATTATTTTGTTTTCTTCTGTTTTGCATTTGCTTTTCGTCAGCAAAATTTCTTGGTACATAATTACTTTTGTCACTCTGCTCCAGCGTCTTTGCATCTTTTCTGTTAAGCCTTACTTCTCTCCCTCTTTGCTTCATTATTTACTCATTAATTTTCCTTCCTTATTTGCTATCTTGCATTTTCCCTGTCTCTTTCAACCTCAGTTTCCTCTGTCTTCCCTTTCCCTCGTTTAAATCATGGAACCAGGTAATCATCAGTCTTCCTCTTTCTCTCTCATCATTATATAGTCATATCCCATACCTTCTTTTTACTTCCTATTTCTTCGCAGTTCTCATAGTACCTCCCGATTTTCTGAGTCAAAAGGCTTCTTGGAATCCACATAGGTTGCAAGCAGACCTTGTCGAAACTCAAAATCCCGTTCCACAAGAATTCGAAGAGTGCGATACGGTCAATAGTAGACTTACTTGGCGTGATTTAGCAGAGGGTCCCTGACATGCATCAGGAGAATGTGAGCAAGAACTCTGTCCGGCACACTGAGCTCTGTAATATTGGTCTCCTTTTCCTTTCCAGATAGGGGTGACCAAACCCTTTGTCCAGTCAGGAGGAATGATATCAGTCTGCCAAACGGTTTCAGTGACTGCATGTAACCCCCTGATCATGGTCTCGAACCCAGCTTTCATCAGTTCAGCTGGGAGATTATAAACATCAGCTGCTCTACTGCTTTTCAACCTAGCCACTGCCTTCTTGATTTCTTCTACAGAAGACACAGCTTCATCAAAATTTTGGGACAGCAGTCAATGGTTGTCCACAAGCCAATAGAAGTTCTCCACTGGGAAGTTCAGCCATATACAGCTGCTGAAAGTACTCAGCCCAACGAGCTCTATACTCACTTGCTCCCTAAACAAGGTGGCCATCTGCTGTCCAAACAGAGTTAACCCAAGAGGTGGATCTGGAGTGGAGCTTCTGGGCTCGGTAGGTAGGTCGAAGGTCATTTGCATGAAAATGGCCTTCCACCTGTTCAGCAATTACCCTGACATTACTCTCTTTGTCTTTTCTCAGTGAAACTCGTGCCCATTCAGGCAGAAGTTTGTGCTATTCCTGATCCCCAGCCAGTCTGACAGAACTACTTTCCTCAAAATGGTCAACTTCCCCCTCGACATGAATCCCCTCCTTGATCACGGACAGTCCCAAGTACACTCATCAGCTTCTGGCAGGGTAGCATTATTGAAGGTATCCCATCGTTCAACAGCATCCTCAACAGGACAGAGCATTTCAAAACGATATGAGACTGCCAGTGCATACTCGTATGCACACTCCTCATCCCTGAGTTTCTCAAGATGGAACATTTTTTGGTGGTATCTTGAGAACCTTTCAGTTTGATCTGTAGTCTTAGAGTAGCAACAAGTCTGTGATCAGTAGCAAAGAACTCTGCATTCCCAAAAACCCTGGAGTCTGAAAGATTCTCCAGCGAATACTAACAAGAATGTGATCAGTCTTCTTTGCAACCCCTCCAGTATTGGGAAACCAAATCCAGTGGTGAAGATTTAGACACTGGAACCAGGATCCACCAATTCTTAACTTACGAGATTATGTGAAATCCAGAAGCTAAGAACGATTAAAATTCCTGGTACCAGATCCATGGGGACCTACACATTCCCTGAAGCCCTCCCTGTCAGTTCCAGTAACCATATTAAGGTCACCCATGACCAGGAGTGTATCCCACGAGGGGCACTATTCCACAACTGAGTTAAGTTTCGTGTAGAATAGCTCTTTTTCTTCAAGATTATTCATCTCAGTTGGGGCGTACACAGCAGTAAGAGAGATGAAGCCCAGTCTCACCAGCATTATATCCTCAGCAACCGGAGTAACTCTGTCGACACAAGATAAAGGGAGCAGCAATTGCCACAGTGACACCCTCAAGATGGGCACCATCGTCACAGACAGACCAGTAGTATGTGTAACCATTGATACTGATCTAACCATGTCCGGGTCACATCTCTTCACAGAGTGACGCTATGCCAAACCCTATGGCAAACCTCAATCGTCCCGACTCTTGTAACAACAAAGGCAGTCAGTCATCCTTTGAAAGGCTAAGAACATTTCGAGCCCCCACCCGCAGTTCCGTACGAGGGTTAAACCCACTTTTGGAGCCTTGGACTCGTGCGTCCTCTGCACCACTGCTATGTGCTATGTATACATATAGACATATATATATATATATATATATATATATATATATATATATATATATATATATATATATACATCGTGTATCCATCCCTCCATCCATAATCCAATCCTGTGTTGCCCCATAAGGAATGTTGGAGCCCAGGGCAAGGCAAGTTGGTCCTGACATTTTAGATGAGAGTGATACTCTGTGTGTATATATATATATATATATATATATATATATATATATATATATATATATATATCCAAGTGCTCCTAGGCTCTTTGGGCCCCACGCACTTGCTCCTCCAGTGGGCTCTCTCGCTGCGCGCTCGCTTTCTCGTGCTTTGCAGTTGTTTCCTTGTGCTTCTCACTCGTTTCTCGCGCTTTGCGCACGTGTTGCGACCATTTCAAGTAATTCGAGTCACGTTTATGTGGTATTCTAGTCTTACACTGTCACTTTGATTTTTTGCAGCTAACCAATTGATCGTATTATTTGAAGTTTCAGGAATGAAACCCAAGTTGTCCGAGCGTAAGGCCTAAATACACACACAGACACACAGCTACTGGAATAGCAAATTATAATTGAAGCTATGTGCAAAAATTCTTCGGAGATCGTCTCCCGAGTGATGGGAGCGGCATTTTTTAATCAAAATGCGATCGCTCATTAAATATAGTAAAAGTTTTTCAATCTTGATGGGACCAAGTGTTTTCACATCAGCAAATTTTTTGCGATTTTTGTGCCAATTTTGGTGCGATTTGAATGTGTAGTTTTGGCTGCCCAAAATACATACACATACACAGACACACGGCTAGTGCTATACTATATCATATACATATATATGAAGGGTGTTCAGTAAATATGTAGCAAAAATCATGAAGTGTATTACAGAGACGATACTGAATGCAAATTCCTTAATGAACATATTGCAAAATCTCAATAGTTTGGAAATTAAAGCATTTCACAGATCTATTAAGGATGTGTTGGAGTCTGGGGATGGTAAATGAGACGTCCATCATTTACAGCGAGATTTATTAACAATATAATACAATATACCAGTCATTGATGGATTATGTTATTCACATTTACAGCAAATGTTCACAAGTCCGGCCTCCTTGCTCAATGCATGCTGCAGCCCATTCCAGAAGTGGCTGTAGCACACGTTCCAAAGCCCCAGGACTGTTGTTGATATGTGCCACACTGACCTGAACATGACGCCACAATTCCTCACAATTTGGAACCCCTGTGGCATACACCTCGCTTTTCATGTGCTCCTGTAGGAAGAAGTAGAGGAGACTGATGTCAGGTGACCCAGGTGGCCACGGCACTGGACCACCTCGCCCGATCCATTGTCCAGGAATCATAGATTTTAGGTAATACCTTGTTATTCTGGCATAATGGAGTAAAACACCTATGGAGATACATTAAACACGAAATGTGTGCCACAGAGGTTCCAAACCGTGAGGAAGTGTGGTGTCGTGAGTAGGACAGTGTGGCACTTATCAGCAACAATCCCGGGGCATTGGAACGTGTGCTACAGTCACTTTTGCGACGGGCTGCAGCATGCATTGAGCAATGAGTCCTGAGTTGTGCACATTTGCTGTAAAGCATGTTGTATAATACTGTTATTAAATTTCACTGTAAATGATGGACGTCTCATTTACAATCCCCTGACTCCAACACATCCATAGCAGATCTTTGAAGTGCTGTTACTCCCAAACTACTGAGATTTCGCAATATACTCATTCAGTAATTTGCATTCAGTATCATCTCCGGAATACATCCCCTGCTTTTGGCTACATATTTACTTAACTCCCTATCCACTCGTACGTTGATGATTCCACCCTTCACCTTTCCATTTGGTTCCTGCAACGTCCATCTCAGCAGTTCCTTAAACAAACAAGGGATGAGGCTATGGCACACCTAATGTCTGACTTGGCTGGTATCTCTGACTGTGATAAATATAATCTTGTTGTTTTTAATGCATCAAAAACTCAGTTTTTACACCTATCAACCCGACAAAATCTTCCACAGGTGTACCCACTAATGTTTAATAATTGTCAGCTTAATCCTGCATCATCTTTGAACAGGCTTGGGGTTTCATTCACTCGGGACTTATCTTGGAAATATCATATTAATCTCTTGTACAATCTGCTTCCAAGAGATTGGGTGTGCTAAGCCGACTCCATTGTTTCTTTACCCCTACACAATTATTGACTCTATACACGGGTTTTATCCACCCCTCTGTAGGGTACAAGTCTCATGTGTGGGAAGGCTCCCCGCATACAGCTCTTCTCAACAGGGTGGAGTCAAAGGCTTTTTGTCTCATTAACACTCCTCCACTTACTGATTCCCTTCAACCTCTGTCTCTTCACCTCGCTGTTGCATCTTTATCTCTTTTCTGTTGCTACTTCAACGGTCACTGCTCCTCTGAACTGTCTGCTTGCATCCCTCCACCTCTACGACAGGCGCGTAGCACCCATCTAGCTGCTAACTCTCATCCTTTTTCTATCCAACTCTCTAATGCAAGAGTTAACCGTTACACCCAGTCCTTCATTGATGAAACAAGTCAACTCTGGAACAGTCTCTTTCTGTCTGTACTTCCTGCTAGCTATGAGCTCCAGTCTTTCAAACGTAGTATGTCCAGGCATCTCGAAATGATCGGATCTTGAATTTGGCTCTCTCTTGTATTTTGTTTTTCTCCTGGAAGGAACAGTTGTTGCCGGCTCGTGGCCTTTGGTTCCTTCTTCCCTGCAATATATATATATATATATATATATATATATATATATATATATATATATATATATATATAGAGAGAGAGAGAGAGAGAGAGAGAGAGAGAGAGAGAGAGAGAGTGAGTTAGATAGATAGATTGATAGATTTTATTGATCTACCAGAAGACCCGCCAATATGTCGTAAAAATACCCCCGGTAATACCAATACACCCGTCCTATATGATGCAGCTCTAGCGTGTATTCAGTATGGACGGTGGGTGTTAGCGCCAAAGTGGTGACATGTAGAGGTGTATGGCATGTAGGAGGGCTACTGGGCCTTGGGAGCAGGCTGAGAAGCCGATGTCCTGAGTCGGACACATAAAATATCTGTCTATCTATCTATCTATATATTCTCTCTCTCTCTCTCTCTCTCTCTCTCTCTCTCTCTCTCTCTCCAAAATCAGCATTGGTAATAGCCCTATACTTTGGCTATAATTATTTTATACACACCTACGTTATATTTTACCTTCATAGGCTATTCTGTGAGGTAGTCAGTATGAAATGTGACAATCCATATCCAGTTGCTCTCGTTTGGTGCCTACACCCTTATTCCTTACAGGGTATCCATCATCATTCTTTGAACACTGAATGTTTCCCATTGTTCGCAGGCCCATGTGTTTGAAAACCCAGTGCTTTATCATCTAATAACTTCGCCATATACTTCTCCAACCTGCTGCTGTAGTCAGCACTTTACTACATCGAACAAACATATCAAACAGTTACGTTCTTTCGCACCTGATACCTCACACTCTCGCCTGGCTTCACACACCTCAAATTCCTTTTACGACACACCTATCTTAGTTGGATCTTGCGGTAAGTTACACTCGGCCCACTTCACCCTCCCTCACTAGTGCTCGGATCTTCCTTGTCACTCTGCGGGCGTGGGAGTAGAAAACATGAAACTGTTATGGGATTGTTAAACCTGGAGTTATACAGGAAGTAGGATGATAGATCAGATAAATGGCATCCGTGATCACTGTACTTGTGTGCAGGGTAGGCATCAGGCGTATAAACGAAGTTGCGTAAATATATGAAATGTCAGTGATAGTGCACTAAACAGGAGTGAGGGTAGTCAGCAGCAGAACTCGGAGAAGGTGACAAGTGAAAGGGGAAGAAAGACTACAGAGACATCTTAAAAAATACCGAACTTGGACAATTCTCATCGCTATGGTGCTTCTGTCTCCTGTATAGCCACTGTATGTGTGGTTAGCTGATGTAATAATTATGTTTGGCTAACAGATCCCAAGGATTATCAAGGCATATATTTTTGAGCAGCTGGTGGTGGAATGATAGTACACCTAACTCGTAACTGGGAGACCTTGAGCCCGATTGTCGGGCCGGTCAGACTGTTGAACAACGTGTGTTTCCCCTTTTGACCATGTTCGCTCAACAGGATAATTGGAGACCTGGACTGTCGAATTCTAGGTCAAGATTGAAACTTAGCATAAATCGTCAGCCTTCGTGTGAAGTCTATTACATTAATCTTAAATATTGTTCTTTATCCATTCTCACTGAACCACCCATGTCACAAGACTTGAGGTGACAACGCAGCACATTGGTGAACGTTGTTCATTAGTGTTTACTGTTAGGTCTGTAATAGTGATAAATGGATAGGCACAAAAGCAGGCGGGATAGGAACAGAATATTACTGACTGGGAAGGAAGGAAACAGCTCCCGGGCATACAGAGAACATCTGGACGCGAAAATTATTCCAGCATAATGTGAATAACGAGATTACGAAAGAAAAGGCTTTTCTAAAGTGCTTTAACAATGGAAAGAACATAGGATTAGCTATTTTTTCATCTATCATCAAATACTTTAATACATCAGCAGAGTAGGGCTCCGGGGCTAGGATTGTTAGTTAGGACATTGAATGTTAGATGAAACTGACCGGTCGCTCGTCCCTCAGCAGCACTGTGTGAAATACATTACAAATACATCTCTGATGTAATAATCTATGGACTGTGTTCGGTTGGAATATCTTAACCCAGTGTAGTTAATGTTTTGCTTGGCTACAAAAATGTTTAATTTGTCAGTCATTTTACAGTAACCTGAAGGTTGTACTACATAAAATGAGTTGATGTTGATCGCCTCCACCAACAACAATGAAATCAGTGGAAGAGATATAGGAAAAAGGTGAAAATGATAAGCTCTGAATCAATGATTTAACAAGATTAACCCCACCCCCCCCAAAAAAAAAAAGAGGAAAAGGAGAGAAAAACAAACTCGAAAAGAAAAATCACTAAAACGGACGGACAGAGAAGACAGAGAAACAAAAAGCCTGACTCAAATTTCAATTACATTGCGGGAATTTGACTAGAATTTCAAAGGGGAAGCTGTCAAAAAACAAAAAACAAAAAAAAAAGACAAGGAGTGGCGGGAGCGCTGCTGGGAAATAAAACATTGGCCGTGGCCGAAATTGGAAGGGCGCTGCTTCAGCTCAGAATCTGAGAATATTGGAGGTTTGGACGATTTTTGTCTCAAAATGATGGGAATGTTGGACATGTTGGCTGGAATAATAGCAACGAGAATGGTTTATTGACATATTAGTAAATGATAATACCACATATATATATATATATATATATATATATATATATATATATATATATATATATATATATATATATATATATATATATATATATATATACAGTATACCGAGTATCCATGCATCCATCCATAATACAATCCTGTGTTGCCTCATAAGGAATGTAGGAGCCCAGGGTAAGGCAAGTTGGTTCTGACATTTTAGATGAAAGTGATACACCGTATATATATATATATATATATATATATATATATATATATATATATATATATATATATACGCTACGGGCTCCGTGGGCCCCTCGCACTTGCTACTGCGGAGGGGTCACAGGGCTCTCTTGCGCTTCTCGTCCTTCTCACTCGTTTCCTCGCGCTTCGGGCACGCGTTGCGACCACTTCAAGTAATCCGTGTCACGTGTATATGGTGTTCTTCTCTAACGTTGTCAGTTTGATTTTCTGCAGCTAACCAATTGATCGTATTATTTGCGGCTTCGGGAATGAAACCCCAAGTTGTCTGAGTGCAACTCCGAAATACACACACAGACACACGACTACTGGTATAGTATATTTTATTTGTAGCTATTTGCAATAAATTCTACAGAGATCCTCTGCCGAGAGACGGGAGCGGCCATTTTTGGGCCCAAATGTGATCACTCATTAAATATAGTAAAAGTTTTTCAATCGTGATGGGACGAAGTTTTTTCACATCAGCAAATTTTTTGTGATTTTTGTGCCAATTTCAGTGCGATTTGAATATGTAGTTTCGGTTGTCCAAAGTACACACACACACACACACACACACACACACACACACACACACATACTAGTGCTGTACTATATTTTAAAATATATATATATATATATATATATATATATATATATATATATATATATATATATATATATATATATATATATATATATATATATCATCATCAGCCATAACTAGTCCACTGCTGAACAAAGGCCTCTCCCAACCTTTTCCACGAATTCCTTGACTGAGCCAATCTTTGCCACGTTTTCCCTGCAAATTTCTGTATCTCATCTCTCCATCTCCTGTCTGGCCTTTCTGCTACGCTTACATTCTCTTGGTGTCCAGTCAGTAAGCCTCTTGCTCCATCGGTTATCCCTTATTCTTGCTATATGGCCTGCCCACCTCTATTTCTGTTCCTTTATAACCCCCATAATATCTTTGACTTTAGTCTGCTCTCTCACCCAAGTTGTTCTTTTCCTGTCTCTTAAAGATATTCCCAACATTGACCTTTCCATTGCTCTCTGAGAACGGATTATTTTTTTTTCCATTGATTTTGCGGATTTTTTTTTTTTTCCCATCGATTTTGCTAGTTTCCAGGTCTCACAACCATACGTCATAGCTGGAATTATGCATTCGTTATATACTCTTCGTTTCATACAAACTGGCAAGCTGCTTTTCATAATGTCTCTATCTTTACGGAAAGCTTTCCTTCCAATTGTAATGCGTCTATTTATTTCGCTATCATGATCTTTCGTTAATTTTAGTACTTGTCCCATGTAGTAGTACTCCTCAACTTCAAGAATTTCATCGCTTATTCTGATGACGCTCTTTGGTGTTTGTGGATTAAACATTACTTTAGTTTTACTTCGGTTCATCTTCAGTCCTACTTTCAGACTTTCTCTGTTCAGGTCATTTAACATTTCTTGCAATGCCTCCGTTGTTTCTGAGATTAGGACAATGTCATTTGCAAATCTTAAATGGTTTAGCTTTTCTCCATCAATGTTCACTCCTTTGTTTTCCCAGTCTAGCTTTCTGAAAATACTTTCTAGGCAAGCTGTAAATAATTTTGGTGAAATTGTATCTCCCTGACGCACGCCCTTCTCAATCTTTATTTTTCTGAGTCCTTATGTAATTTAACTGTAGCGGTTCCCTCTTTATATATGTTTCCGAGCAGGTTTACGATGTTCTCATTCACTCCTAGTTCTCGCAATGAATTTATAATCGCTATGTGCTCCACTGAGTCGAAAGCCTTCTCGTAATCAACAAAACCTAAGCACAGTGGTTTACTCGTATTATATTGTATAGTTTTCTCAATTAGCTGGTTCATTGTATGTAGATTATCAATGGTCGAATATCCGCATCGGAATCCTGCCTGTTCACGAGGTTGGTTTTCCTCCAAAGTTGTTGTTATTCTGTTCGTAAGGACTTTGGTGAAGAGTTTGTAAATGACTGATAATAAGCTAATGGGTCGATAGTTACTAAAAACTTTTGAGTCACCTTTTTTGTAGAGTAAAATAACTATTGCATTACACCATGCTTTGGGAATTTTCTTCTGTTTTATACAGTGGGTAAATAAGTGAGGAAGCCTATTTTGTAATTCTACTCCGGCATCCAAAAGTAAATCTGTTACTATTTCATCTTCTCCCATAGCCTTCCCTCTTTTCATATTTTTAAGACAAATATTTACTTCGTCTGGTGTTATCTCAGGTATTTCACTTGTGTCAACTGAAAAGTTAGCTATTTGTACTACTGTCTTTGACGCATACAGTTCTTTGTAAAATTCTTCAACTCTCTTCACCGTCTTATCTCTGCATTTAATGATTTCACCGTTTTTTTTTTGTTTCAGTTGCCTTCCTAGTGCCATTTTGCTTTGGGCCTGTTTCAGACTTTTTCCATTTTTTATGGTTTCTTTGATCTGATTCATGTTTCTCTTTGTTTTTTCTTCTCTTTGTCTTTTGTTGATAAGCTTATTTAATTCTGCTCGTTCTATTTCGTCTTGCTTTGTCTTTACTTTCATTTCCTTTCGTTTTTTCATAAGCTCGAGTGTCTTTTCTGAATATTTCTTGGCTTTGGTTGTATTAGGTTTTCCTACTACCTCTGCTGATTCTCTTAGCTCTTTTGTTAGTCTGTCATTCAGCTCATCAATGTCACATTCAGCATTACTTAGAGCCTGAAATCTGTTCCTTATTTCCAACTGAAAGGCTGCTTTCTTTTCGTTTACTATTATTGGGGATATCTTTTTATCTTTAATCACCTTCTATCTTTCATTTCTGAAATTGAATCTGGCTGTGCAACCCACCATTCTATGGTCACTTCCAATATATACTTTGTTGATAACTGTGACATTTGTGATCGTTTTATTTTTATCTGCTATAATGAAGTCCCTTATCAGAGCTTTCAGTGAACCAGCAACCTTTTTTCCTTGTTGTAAATTTTCAGCCAGGTCATCTTCCGAACTTCTATCCTTACATATCATACTACTTAAATAATTACAGACTCTCACAGTCCCAATTTCCTCATCATCCAGCCTCACTATGCATTCTGGGACTTCACTCCTACAATAGACCATAACTTTGCTTAGGTACATTGACTTTAAGATTTTTTTAGTTTTCTTACATTCACTCCCTGTCTCATTCACCAAGCTTTGAAATTTACGTTCATCTTAACAATACGGTATATCAACAAACAACAGTAAAGGCAGTTTCCATATCCTACCATCTCTCATTAGGGACGCTCAGACATCCCTTGCTCTGCCTTGCATTCCTTTTATAAAGCCATCTGTTTATGGCAGATCTACCATTTATAAATTACAATGAACTAAAATTCCACTACACTGTATCCCTCCATATTACAAACAGCTCCGACTTCGTTTTCAAAACACTATAAAGAAAAAATAATCAACTGCAAACAGTGTATAATTTTTTAATACAACCAATACACAAACAGACATACCGACAGAGATTCATAAACTA
Source organism: Coenobita brevimanus (assembly GCF_032717465.1). Lineage (NCBI taxonomy): Eukaryota > Metazoa > Arthropoda > Malacostraca > Decapoda > Coenobitidae > Coenobita > Coenobita brevimanus. Next base: position 17,089,389 of record NC_137046.1, read on the forward strand.
AATTCGGAAGTATCCACGCTCAAAACGCTCCTTATTCCCCAATAACTATTATAATGAAATCCAGTGACACTCATCTCAGCCTTCCCAAACGCAACCCAATCAACCCTATCCCACCACAATCGGTCAGTAAGGTTAAAAAGAAACTTGTTTAGCTTGGATAACATTGCTCCTCGTGTGTGATACGGAGATGACCTGCATGAAAATGAAAATCAAAAGGAAATGAAAAAACGTTCCCGCGTGAAGAGACTAAATGGAGGGACAGTATTTTCCCCTCACCTTTCACCAAACATTATCTGTTATCTGCCTGGACGTCCATTATTCCGCCCCATAAACCATTAGTTACCCCTGACCACATTCAACAACTGTGTCCCTTTCCCCTTTATGTCTCCCACTCCGACATTACACTATCCGTTTTTCTTTTTTCTTTTTTTAATATATAACCTACAAACATTGCCCTTCATTTTCCGGAGCAAAAATTAAATCAGCTGTGCTTACCCAACCCTATGCACATTTGTTTACAAGTGGGAGGGAGAGACAGAGGAATTGTGAAAGTGACTTTGTGGGAATATGAGTGAACAAAACAATGAAAGAATATGATTTCTGGTTAGTACTTGGATGGGTGACCGCCTGGGAACACCAGATGCTGTTGGCATCCCTACGTGTCAAGTGGGGTTGGTGGAGGATTAGTGCCCCACCCTGTAAAACAATTAACTCTAAGCCCTTGGCCACCCCGTCTGGGATACATGGCGTCTGGCAATGAATGAATGAATGAGTATGCTATTCTGTGTTAGAGAGAGAGAGAGAGAGAGAGAGAGAGAGAGAGAGAGAGAGAATTAGCGAGAATGATAATATGAGTTCAAAAGTGAGTCAGTGTGTGAAAATTAGTGACTGAGTATGTGAGATAGAGTGAACGAGTAAATGAGTTAGAGTGAGGTAGATTTTGAAAATGTAAAGAGTGAATGCCAATGAAGAATGTGGAAGAGGGAATCTGTCCCAGAGTGTGTATGCGTGATAGAATGAGGAGAATGCAGACGAGTGAATAAAGCCGAAAGAATGTAAAAATGAGTGTGAGTGAAAGAACAGTTGTTAGAGACTGGAAGAATGAAAAAGTAGGCAGTGTAAGGCTGGAAAAATGTAAGTCAATGAGAGTGAATGAGTTAGTGAGGGAATGAACGAATGTATGTATGTTGGGGGGAGAAAGAATAAGGCGAGACTCGGGGAAAGGTAAGTGACTGAAACAGCGAAAATGTTACAGACAGATAAAGTGTGAAAGACTGTGACAGTGTGTGTGTGTGTGTGTGTGTGTGTGTGTGTGTGTGTGTGTGAAAGTGAGTGATGGTAAGTTGCGGTAAGTGAGAACGTGAGACTGGGCCAATGTGTTACCCAGTGTGTAGGAGATAGTGCAATTATGTATGTGAGTCAGGGTAAGGAAAAATATGAGTATGGAAAAAAAATGAGAGAGATGGAGAACAAGTTAGTGTTCAAATCGATGGCAGTGAATATACGAGCGTGAAAACTGTGAGAGTGTGAAGAGGTCTACATGATAGAGGGGGCAAAATCGTGTGCAAGTGAAAGAGCTATTAACAGTGTTAGAGTGTGTGGTTGTGTCTCTGAAACTGAATTTAATAGACTGAGTTGAAATGAGAGAGAGAGAGAGAGAGAGAGAGAGAGAGAGAGAGAGAGAGAGAGAGAGAGAGAGAGAGAGAGAGAGAGAGAGAGAGAGAATACTGTACACTAATGTTACGGCAACATTTCCAAACAGTTTATAAAAGTCTTATATTAATAAAAGCCAAAGCATTCGCCTACGAATGCGTATCATCCACCATCAATACAAAAAAAAAAAAAAAAAAAAAATCAGTAATTCTCTGGCAGTCGGAGGCATATCACCACTGCTTCGCCGAATTCGAAAGTCTTAGGATTTCGTTGATTACTCCTGCTAATTGAAATATCACACTAGCATTCAGAATCCTAAAGTCAGGGGTATTATGTTGAGGAAGGTCACTGAATATGACAGGCCTTTGACGACATTCTAAAACTCTTTAAATTGCCATTCTCTCCTTTGAGTGTATGATAGAAAATAGTCAATAGTGGCAAGCTAAAAGAAAAAGTTAGATGGTACTTTTTCCTGCAAAATCTTCTGGCAATCGGAGGCATATCATTGCAGCTTTACCAAAATTTATAACAAGGAAGCCATATATCCTGGGATACTGTCCATAGTTTGGATACATTTTACTCCTTTGACGCTGAGATATTTTGGGAACAGCCAAACACACATACACAAATACAGACACACACACAGACGCAGGCAACTACATTATTGCCTGGCTAGGTGGGTGATAACTAAGTAACATGGCTTAAGCTTTAATAACAGCAGCAAATACTTGAGATATTTACAGAAGAAATATGTGCAGCATGTGATGTGGTGTGTGGAAGGAAGAGAAGACGGAGGGGGGTGCAAGGAAGAGCGTGGTGGACTGAAGAGGTGAGACAGGCTGTGGCACAAAAGAAGAAAGCATACAATGAATGGATGAGAAATAGGGGCGTGGAAGAAGTTGAGATGCGGAAGAGAGAGTTATATGTAGAAAGAAAGAGAGAGGTGAAAAGATTAATAAGAGAGTAAGAAGAGAGTGGATGAGGAATTTGGAAGGAATTTGAGTGTAAAGTGGAGGGACTGTAAGAAAATGTTCTGGAAAGAGGTGAAAAGAGTAAGACAGGGTGGAAGTGAAGTTAGCAGGGGAGTGAAAGATAAAAATGGTAGATTACTAGTGGAGAAGGGAGAAAAAGTGAGCAGATGGAGAGAACACTTTAAGGAATTGTTGAACATAGAGGATGGAAGTAATGCGAGTATAAGTGGCTGGGGAATGGCTGGGAGAAGGAGGGAGGTGAGAAGACAGGAAGAAATCGGTAGGATAGAAGTTGTGGAAGCAATGAAGAAAGTTAAATCGGGGAAAGCCCCAGGAATTGATGGAGTGTGTGGTGAAATGTTGAAGCATGGGGGAGAGATAGTAGTAGAATGGATGTGGAAGATGTGCAGATTGGCCTGGGAGGAAGGTAGAGTCCTGGAGGATTGGAAGTCAGGTATAATTATTCCCTTGTACAAAGGAAAAAGGGAAAAAGAAGTGTGTGGTAATCATAGGGGCATTTGTCTTCTTAATATAATAGGAAAAGTGTATGGTAGGATACTTATTGACAGAGTTAGAGAAAGAACAGAGAAATTAGTTGGAGAAGAACAGGGAGGCTTTAGGATGGGAAGAGGTTGTGTAGATCAGATATTCATTCTTAGATCTTTAGTGGAAAAGTTTCTAGAGAAGGGAAAGAAGTTGTATGCGGCTTTCATGGATTTGGAGAAAGCATATGACAGGGTGGATAGACAAGGATTGTGGAAAGTGTTAAGAGTATATGGAGTAGATGGGAAGTTGTTGAATGCTGTGAAGAGTATGTACGATGGTGCGAAGGCTGCAGTGCGTGTGGATGGTGAACTAAGTGAATTTTTCTCTTTGAAAGTTGGGTTGAAACAGGGATGTGTCATGTCTCCATGGTTGTTCAATTTTTACATGGATGGGGTAATAAAAGAGGTACAAGGTAGGGTAGTGGATGTTGGAGTGGCCCTGGTGAGAGAGGATAGTGTTATAAACTCCCTGTACTGTTGTTTGCAGATGATACTGTGTTGTTGAGTGAAGACGAAGGGGAGCTGCAAGGCTTGGTGGATGAGTTTGGGGGAGTGTGTAAGAAACGGAATCTAAAGGTGAATGTAGGGAAGAGTAAAGTGATGGTCTTTGAGAGAGGTGAAGTCAGTGAATGTACAGCGAGGTTGGATGGTGAGGAATTGGAAAATGTGGGTACGTTTTAGTACTTGGGTAGTGTGATGAGTAAGGATGGAGGTTTGGAGGGTGAAGTGTGTGAAAGGGTACAGCAGGGAAGAAATGTTGCTGGTTCTTTGAAAGCAGTGATAAGAAACAGGGAAGTGAGCATGGAAGTGAAAAAGTTACTACATGACAGTATTGTGATACCAACTCTAACGTACGAAAGTGAAGCTTGGACGTTGTTGGAAGGACACAAGTCAAGAGTGAGAGCAGTGGAAATGAGTTATTTAAGAGGAGCCTGTGGAGTCACATGGAGAGACAGGCTGACGAATGAGGATATAAAGGAGCGTTGTGGTGTGGATGTGGATGTGATAGGAAGCTTTATGAGGAACACACTGAGGTGGTTTGGCCATGTGGAGAGGATGGAGGGTGAAAGACTGACGAAGAGAGTGTATGTGAGTGAGGTGGAGGGAAGAGGGAGGGGGAGGCCGAGGATGAGATGGAGGGATGGGGTGGAGAGGTATATGAGAGAGGGGGGTGTGAGTTGGGAGCAGGGCAGTGAGATGGCGGGGAAAAGGGCGACTTGGAGGCGATTTGTTTGTGGCCACCCCAAACGGGATTGAGGCGTCTGGCAATAGATAGATGGATAGAACTACTTGAGTGCACCTAAACCTGATCTGTGACATTCCTTGCAGAATCTTTGTACACAAGACTGAATACTATTGATGATAGTTTCTGTTCGCAAATACTGGAAGAAAGTCATATGTATGGGGGAGGGAGTAAAGGGAGAAAAGCATTTTTGGAAGATAAAAGATTTTCACTTATTTTAATGTCAACTATAATGTAGTCGTTTCTGATGTGTTGAAACAGTTTATGACAGAACAGCTCTGAACCCCTTTGAATCCGAACTACATCATATTTTTGTCGTGGTCACCACACTATTTTTTTTTCTAAGCCCTTTCCTTTGAGGAGATTTATTAAGACTAGAGCCAACACACTTAATTTCGAACAGCCTGTGCTGAGCTAATAAAAAATCATTTCCAGGCAACATGATTTTAAATCACTCGATTGAGGGGATTAAAGATTCTTGGATCTAGAGAATAGAGAACACTGTAAAAACATTAACACTTCTGTTAACAGAAGGAAAACAAGCATTTAGGTATTTTCTGAAAAATGTAAACTATACTGGGTAAAACATACACAAATTCTTTAACAGGTTGCGAAAAATCCAGAAAAAAATTGATAAGTTGAAATGCAAAATGTGCTAGAATAATTATTGATACTTTTTGCCAGCAACGAGAAATATAACCTATAATTATGAGCCAATTATTGTATCTAGAATGTCTTGGAATATAATTCAGATTGTTTGGTATTACCTCAGGATCACTCAAATGAGTGAGAGAGAGAGAGAGAGAGAGAGAGAGAGAGAGAGAGAGAGAGAGAGAGAGAACACTTGTTTACTGCCAAGCACGCCCAAGAGACCGGAAAATGGCTGTTTCATTTGACTTGAAACCCACAAAGAATATTACAGTATTAAAAATGACTGAATTTGTATCCAAGTAAATATTAAGTCATATTTACACAGATATGAATATGCGTTCTTAGTAAAGAAAAGGCCTTAAAAGGCCAGTTTATTAATTTGAAGTTACCCATAAAGAATTCCAAATTATTTGTGAAGTTTTAACTTCTGAAGATGTGTGGATGTGCCTAAAGTCCCTGAGAAATATTTAAAGGGGTTTAAGGGAATCATCCGTAACAGTCCTGGAGGCTCCAGAGCGGCTGCAATGGGATCATTTAAAATCAGGCGACCAGTAAATCATAAGCAATTCTCCGACAGTCACGCTTCTAGATCAGCGTACGGAAAGGTCCGACAATAATCATGCAGCTTAGGAATGACAAATTACTACTAAATAGAGCATCAAAAGCTATAATCAAAATGAAATTAGCACCCAACTGAAAACTTTGCAAGTTTCCGTACTACAGTTTCTGGCATACCTTCCTTTCCTTTCGTACTCTGACTATTCAAGGGTTCTGCCCTTGTCTCAAACTAATTCTTTCATCCATATAAGATTTTCTGTTCCCACACATTTGTTAGCCCATGGATCTTCATGCAATGACATTCAACAAATAGGATCTGAGACATAAATTCCAATTTTTTTTTTGCAGCAGTAAGTTTAAAAACACTGACCTCCTTCTGTGTCAAAGCTTCACTTTACCTACTGTACTTCATTTCTGTTTGTACATGGAAAGTACATTTTACTCAATTTCCTAAGTATTTTCTTCTTATGTTTCCTGAATCCCTATCCATACCTTTAAATGCGTCCCTAGGTAGGTACACGTAATATATCTGTTACATATTATTTTGTTTTCTTCTGTTTTGCATTTGCTTTTCGTCAGCAAAATTTCTTGGTACATAATTACTTTTGTCACTCTGCTCCAGCGTCTTTGCATCTTTTCTGTTAAGCCTTACTTCTCTCCCTCTTTGCTTCATTATTTACTCATTAATTTTCCTTCCTTATTTGCTATCTCGCATTTTCCCTGTCTCTTTCATCCGCAGTTTCCTCTGTCTTCCCATTCCCTCGTTTAAAACATGGAACCAGGAAATCATCAGTCTTCCTCTTTCTCTCTCATCATTATATAGTCATATCCCATACCTTCTTTTTACTTCCTATTTCTTCGCAGTTTTCATAGTACCTCTCGATTTTCTCAGTCAAAAGCCTTCTTGGAATCCACATAGGCTGCAAGCAGACCTTGTCGAAACTCAAAATCCCGTTCCACAAGAATTCGAAGAGTGCGATACGGTCAATAGTAGACTTACTTGGCGTGATTCAGCAGAGGGTCCCTGACATGCATCAGGAGAATGTGAGCAAGAACTCTGTCCGGCACACTGAGCTCTGAAATACTGGTCTTCTTTTCCTTTCCAGATAGGGGTGACCAAATCCTTTGTCCAGTCAGGAGGAATGATATCAGTCTGCCAAACGGTTTCAGTGACTGCATGTAACCCCCTGATCATGGTCTCGAACCCAGCTTTCATCAGTTCAGCTGGGAGATTATAAACATCACCTGCTCTACTGCTTTTCAACCTACCCACTGCCTTCTTGATTTCTTCTAGAGAGGGCACGGCTTCATCAAAATTTTGGGACAGCAGTCAATGGTTGTCCACAAGCCAATGGAAGTTCTCCACTGGGAAGGTCAGCCATATACAGCGCTCAAAGTACTCAGCCCAACGAGCTCTATACTCACTTGCCCCCTACACAAGGTGGCCATCTGCTGTCCAAACAGAGTTAACCCAAGAGGTGGATCTGGAGTGGAGCTTCTGGGCTCGGTAGGTAGGTCGAAGGTCATTTGCATGAAAATGGCCTTCCACCTGTTCAGCAATTACCCTGACATTACTCTCTTTGTCTTTTCTCAGTGAAACTCGTGCCCATTCAGGCAGAAGTTTGTGCTATTCCTGATCCCCAGCCAGTCTGACAGAACTACTTTCCTCAAAATGGTCAACTTCCCCCTCGACATGAATCCCCTCCTTGATCACGGGCAGTCCCAAGTACACTCATCAGCTTTTGCCAGGGTAGCATTATTAAAGGTATCACATCGTTCAACAGCATCCTCAACAGGACTGAGCATTTCAAAACGATATGAGACTGCCAGTACATACACGTATGCACACTCCTCATCCCTGAGTTTCTCAAGATGGAACATTTTTTGGTGGTATCTTGAGAACCTTTCAGTTTGATGTGTAGTCTTAGAGTAGCAACAAGTCTGTAATCAGTAGCAAAGAACTCTGCATTCCCAAAAACCCTGGAGTCTGAAAGATTCTCCAGCAAATACTAACAAGAATGTGAGGAGTCTTCTTTGCAACCCCTCCAGTATTGGGAAACCATATCCAGTGGTGAAGATTTAGACACTGGAACCAGGATCCACCAATTCTTAACTTACGAGATTATGTAAAATCCAGAAGCTAAGAACTATTGAAATTCCTGGTACCAGATCCATGGGGACCTACACATTCCCTGAAGCCCTCCCTGTCAGTTCCAGTAACCATAATAAAGTCACCCATGACCAGGAGTGTATCCCACGAGGGGCACTATTCCACAACAGAGTTAAGTTTCGTGTAGAATAGCTCTTTTTCTTCAAGATTATTCATCTCAGTTGGGGCGTACACAGCAGTAAGAGAGATGAAGCCCAGTCTCACCAGCATTATATCCTCAACAACCGGAGTAACTCTGTCGACACAAGATAAAGGGAGCAGCAATTGCCACAGTGACACCCTCAAGATGGGCACCATCGTCACAGCCAGACCAGTAGTATGTGTAACCATTGATACTGATCTAACCATGTCCGGGTCGCATCTCTTCACAGAGTGACGCTATGCCAAACCCTATGGCAAACCTCAATCGTCCCGACTCTTGTAACAACAAAGGCAGTCAATCATCCTTTGAAAGGCTAAGAACATTTCGAGCCCCCATCCGCAGTTCCGTACGAGGGTTAAACCCACGTTTGGAGCCTTGGACTCGTGCGTCCTCTGCACCACTGCTATGTGCTATGTATACATATATATATATCTAGATATATATCTATATCTATCTATCTATATATATATATATATATATATATATATATATATATATACACCGTGTATCCATCCCTCCATCCATAATCCAATCCTGTGTTGCCCCATAATGAATGTTGGAGCCCAGGGCAAGGCAAGTTGGTCCTGACATTTTAGATGAGAGTGATACACTGTGTATATATATATATATATATATATATATATATATATATATATATATATCCAAGTGCTCCTGGGCTCTTTGGGCCCCACGCACTTCCTCCTCCAGTGGGCTCTCTCGCTGCGCGCTCGCTTTCTCGTGCTTCGCAGTTGTTTCCTTGTGCTTCTCACTCGTTTCTCGCGCTTTGCGCACGTGTTGCGACCATTTCAAGTAATTCGAGTCACGTTTATATGGTATTGTAGTCTAACACTGTCACTTTGATTTTTTGCAGCTAACCAATTGATCGTATTATTTGCAGTTTCAGGAATGAAACCCAAGTTGTCCCAGCATAAGACCTAAATACACACACAGACACACAGCTACTAGTATAGGAAATTATAATTGAAGCTATGGGCAAAAATTCTACGGAGATCGTCTGCCGGGTGACGGGAGCGGCATTTTTAAATCAAAATGTGATCGCTCATTAAATGTAGTAAAAGTTTTTCAAACTTGGTGGGACCAAGTGTTTTCACATCAGCAAATTTTTTGCGATTTTTGTGCCAATTTTGGTGCGATTTGAATGTGTAGTTTTGGCTGCCCAAAATACATACATACACACACACACACACACACACACACACACACGGCTAGTGCTATACTATATCATATACATATACATGCAGGGTGTTCAGTAAATATGTAGCAAAAATCATGAAGTGTATTACAGAGACGATACTGAATGCAAATTCCTTAATGAACATATTGCAAAATCTCAATAGTTTGGAAATTAAAGCATTTCACAGATCTATTAGGGATGTGTTGGAGTCTGGGGATGGTAAATGAGACGTCCATCATTTACAGTGAGATTTATTAACAATATTATACAGTATACTAGACATTGATGGATTATGTTATTCACATTTACAGCAAATGTTCACAAGTCCGGCCTCCTTGCTCAATGCATGCTGCAGCCCATTCCAGAAGTGGCTGTAGCACACGTTGCAAAGCCCCAGGACTGTTGTTGATATGTGCCACACTGACCTGAACATGACGCCACAAATCCTCACAAATTGGAACCCCTGTGGCATACACCTCGCTTTTCATGTGCTCCTGTAGGAAGAAGTAGAGGAGACTGATGTCAGGTGACCGAGGTGGCCACGGCACTGGACCACCTCGCCCGATCCATTGTCCAGGAATCATAGATTTTAGGTAATAACTTGTTATTCTAGCATAATGGAGTAAAACACCTATAGAGATACATTAAAAGCGAAATGTGTGCCACAGAGGTTCCAAACTGTGAGGAAGTGTGGTGTCGTGAGCAGGACAGTGTGGCACTTATCAGCAACAATCCCGGGGCATTGGAACGTGTGCTACAGTCACTTTTGCGACGGGCTGCAGCATGCATTAAGCAAGGAGTCCTGAGTTGTGCACATTTGCTGTAAAGCATGTTGTATAATACTGTTATTAAATTTCACTGTAAATGATGAACGTCTCATTTACAATCCTCTGACTCCAACACATCCATAGCAGATCTGCAAAGTGCTGTAACTCCCAAACTACTGAGATTTCGCAATATACTCATTCAGTAATTTATATTCAGTATCATCTCCGGAATACATCCCCTGATTTTTGCTACATATTTACTTAACTCCCTATCCACTCGTACTTTGATGATTCCAACCTTCACCTTTCCATTTGGTTCCCGCAACGCCCATCTCAGCAGTTCCTTAAACAAACAAGGGATGAGGCTATGGCACACCTAATGTCTGACTTGGCTCGTATCATCTTGTTGTTTTTAATTCATATAAAACTCAGTTTTTACACCTATCAACCCGACAAAATCTTCCACAGGTGTACCCACTAATGTTTAATAATTGTCAGCTTAATCCTGCATCATCCTTGAACATGCTTGGGGTTTCATTCACTCGGGACTTATCTTGGAAAGATCATATTACTCTCTTGTACAATCTGCTTCCAAGAGATTTGGTGTGCTAAGCCGACTCCGTTGTTTCTTTACCCCTATACAATTGTTGACTCTATACAGGGGTTTTATCCACCCCTCTGTAGGGTACAAGTCTCATGTGTGGGAAGGCTCCCCACATACAGCTCTTCTTAACAGGGTGGAGTCAAAGGCTTTTTGTCTCATTAACTTTCCTCCACTTACTGATTCCCTTCAACCTCTGTCTCCTCGCCTCACTGTTGCATCTTTATCTCTTTTCTGTTGCTACTTCAACGGTCACTGCTCCTCTGAACTGTCTGCTTGCATCCCTCCACCTCTACGACGGGCGCGTAGCACCCATCTAGCTGCTAACTCTCATCCTTTTTCTATCCAACTCTCTAATGCAAGAGTTAACCGTTACACCCAGTCCTTCATTGATGCAACAAGTCAACTCTGTAACTGTCTCTTTCTGTCTGTACTTCCTGCTAGCTATGAGCTCCAGTCTTTCAAACGTAGTATGTCCAGGCATCTCGAAATGATCGGATCTTGAATTTGACTCTCTCTTGTATTTTGTTTTTCTCCTGGAAGGAACAGTTGTTGCAGGCTCGTGGCCTTTGTTTCCTTCTTCCCTGCCTTATATATATATATATATATATATATATATATATATATATATATATATATATATATATATATATATATATACAGTATATATATATACAGTATATATATATATATATATATATATATATATATATATATATATATATATATATATATATATATATATACATATATATATATATATATGTATATATATATATATATATATATATATATATATATATATAGAGAGAGAGAGAGAGAGAGAGAGAGAGAGAGAGAGAGAGAGAGATTGATAGATTTTATTGATCTACCAGAAGACCCGCCAATATGTCGTAAAAATACCCCCGGTAATACCAATACACCCGTCCTATATGATGCAGCTCTAGCGTGTATTCAGTATGGATGGTGGGTGTTAGCGCCGAAGTGGTGACATGTAGAGGTGTATGGCATGTAAGAGGGCTACTGGACCTTGGAAGCAGGCTGAGAAGCCGATGTCCTGAGTCGGACACATAAAATATCTGTCTATCTATCTATCTATATATTCTCTCTCTCTCTCTCTCTCTCTCTCTCTCTCTCTCTCTCTCTCTCTCCAAAATCAGCATTGGTAATAGCCCTATACTTGGGCTATAATTATTTTATACACACAGTGAGACACCTACGTTATATATTACCTTGATAGGCTATTCTGTGAATTAGTCAGTATGAAATGTGACAATCCATATTCAGTTGCTCTCGTTTGGTGCCTACACCCTTATTCCTTACAGGGTATCCATCATCATTCTTTGAACACTGAATGTTTCCCATTGTTCGCAGGGCCATGTGTTTGAAGACCCAGTGCTTTATCATCTAATATCTTCGCCATATACTTCTTCAACCTGCTGCTGTAGTCAGCACTTTACTACATCGAACAAACATATCAAACAGTTACGTTCTTTCGCAACTGATACCTCACACTCTCGCCTGGCTTCACACACCTCAAATTCCTTTTACGACACACCTATCTTAGTTGGATCTTGCGGTAAGTTACACTCGGCCCACTTCACCCTCCCTCACTAGTGCTTGGATCTTCCCTGTCACTCTGCGGGCCTGGGAGTAGAAAACATGACACTGTTATGGGATTGTTAAACCTGGAGTTATACAGGAAGTAGGTTGATAGATCAGATAAATGGCATCCGTGATCACTGTACTTGTGTGCATGGTAGGCATCAGGCGTATGAACGATGTTGCGTAAATATATGAAATGACAGTGATAGTGCACTAAACAGGAGTGAGGGTAGTCGGCAGCAGAACTCGGAGAAGGTGACAAGTGAAAGGGGAAGAAAGACTACAGAGACATCTTAAAAAATACCGAACTTGGACAATTCTCATCGCTGTGGTGCTTCTGTCACCTGTATAGCCACTGTATGTGTGGTTAGCTGATGTAATAATTATGTTTGGCTGACAGATCCCAAGGATTATCAAGGCATATATTTTTGAGCAGCTGGTGGTGGAATGATAGTACATCTAACTAGTAACTGGGAGACCTTGAGCTCGATTGTCGGGTCGGTCAGACTGTTGAACAAAGTGTGTTTCCCCTTTTGACCATGTTCGCTCAACAGGATAATTGGAGACCTGGACTGTCGAATTCTAGGTGAAGATTACAACTTAGCATAAATCGTTAGCCTTCGTGTGAAGTCTATTACATTAATCTTAAATATTGTTCTTTATCCATTCTCACTGAACCACCCATGTCACAAGACTTGAGGTGACAACGCAGCACATTGGTGAACGTTGTTCATTAGTGTTTACTGTTAGGTCTGCAATAGTGATAAATGGATAGGCACAAAAGCAGGCGGGATAGGAACAGAATATTACTGACTGGGAAGGAAGGAAACAGCTCCCCGGCACAGAGAGAACATCTGGACGCGAAAAATATTCCAGCATAATGTGAATAACGAGATTACGAAAGAAAAGGCTTTTCTAAAGTGCTTTAACAATGGAAAGAACATAGGATTAGCTATTTTTTCATCTATCATCAAATACTTTAATACAACATCAGCAGAGTAGGGCTCCGGGGCTAGGATAGTTAGTTAGGACCTTGATTGTCAGATGAAACTGACCGGTGGCTCGTCCCTCAGCAGCACTGTGTGAAATACATTACAAATACATCTCTGATGTAATAATCTATGGACTGTGTTCGGTTGGAATATCTTAACCCAGTGTAGTTAATGTTTTGCTGGGCTACAAAAATGTTTAATTTGTCATTCATTTTACAGTAACCTGAAGGTTGTACTACATAAAATGAGTTGATGTTGATCGCCTCCACCAATAACAATGAAATCAGTGGAAGAGATATAGGAAAAAGTTGAAAATGATAAGCTCTGAATCAATGATTTAACAAGATTATCCCCCCCCAAAAAAAAAAAAAAAAAGAGTAAAGGAGAGAAAAACAAACTCGAAAAGAAAAATCACAAAAACGGACGGACAGAGAAGACAGAGAAACAAAAAGCCTGACTCAAATTTGAATTACATTGCGGGAATTTGACTAGAATTTCAAAGGAGAAGCTGTCAAAAAAAAAAAAAAAAAAAAAAAAAAAGACAAGGAGTGGCGGGAGCGCTGCTGGGAAATAAAACATTGGCCGTGGCCGAAATTGGAAGGGCGCTGCTTCAGCCTTTTTTGGGCCCAAATGTGATCACTCATTAAATATAGTAAAAGTTTTTCAATCGTGATGGGATGAAGTTTTTTCACATCAGCAAATTTTTTGTGATTTTTGTGCCAATTTCAGTGCGATTTGAATGTGTAGTTTCGGTTGTCCAAAGTACATACACACACACACACACACACACACACACACACACACACACACACCAGTGTTGTACTATATTTTATATATATATATATATATATATATATATATATATATATATATATATATATATATATATATATATATATATATATATATATATATATATATGTCATCGGCCAACACTAGTCCACTGCTGAACAAAGGCCTCTCCCAACCTTTTCCACGAATTCCTTGACTGAGCCAATCTTTGCCACGTTTTCCCAGCAAATTTCTGTATCTCATCTCTCCACCTCCTGTCTGGCCTTTTTCTGCTACGCTTACAATCTCTTGGTGTTCAGTCAGTAAGCCTCTTGCTCCATCGGTTATCCCTTATTCTTGCTATATGGCCTGCCCACCTCCATTTCTGTTCCTTTATAACCCCCACAATATCTTTGACTTTAGTCTGCTCTCTCACCCAAGTTGTTCTTTTCCTGTCTCTTAAAGATATTCCCAGGATTGACCTTTCCATTGCTCTCTGAGAACGGATTTTTTTTTTTTTCCATTGATTTTGCGGATTTTTTTTTTCCATTGATTTTGCTAGTTTCCAGGTCTCACAACCATACGTCATAGCTGGAATTATGCATTCGTTATATACTCTTCGTTTCATACAAACTGGCAAGCTGCTTTTCATAATGTCTCTATCTTTACCGAAAGCTTTCCTTCCAATTGTAATGCGTCTATTTATTTCGCTATCATGATCTTTCGTTAATTTTAGTACTTGTCCCATGTAGTTGTACTCCTCAACTTCAAGAATTTCATCGCATATTCTGATGAAGCTCTTTGGTGTTTGTGGATTAAACATTACTTTAGTTTTACTTCGGTTCATCTTCAGTCCTACTTTCAGACTTTCTCTGTTCAGGTCATTTAGCATTTCTTGCAATGCCTTCGTTGTTTCTGAGATTAGGACAATGTCATTTGCAAATCTTAAATGGTTTAGCTTTTCTCCATCAATGTTCACTCCTTTGTTTTCCCAGTCTAGCTTTCTGAAAATACTTTCTAGGCATGCTGTAAATAATTTTGGTGAAATTGTATCTCCCTGACGCACGCCCTTCTCGATCTTTATTTTTCTGAGTCCTTATGTAATTTAACTGTAGCGGTTCCCTCTTTATATATGTTTTCGAGCAGGTTTACGATGTTCTCATTCACTCCTTGTTCTCGCAATGAATTTATAATCGCTATGTGCTCCACTGAGTCGAAAGCCTTCTCGTAATCAACAAAACCTAAGCACAGTGGTTTACTCGTATTATATTGTATAGTTTTCTCAAATAGCTGGTTCATTGTATGTAGATTATCAATGGTCGAATATCCGCATCGGAATCCTGCCGTTCAGGAGGTTGGTTTTCCTCCAAAGTTGTTGTTATTCTGTTCGTAAGGACTTTTGTGAAGAGTTTGTAAATGACTGATAATAAGCTAATGGGTCGATAGTTACTAAGAACTTTTGAGTCACCTTTTTTGTAGAGTAAAATAACTATTGCATTACACCATGCTTTGGGAATTTTCTTCTGTTTTATACAGTGGGTAAATAAGTGAGGAAGCCTATTTTGTAATTCTACTCCGGCATCCAAAAGTAAATCTGTTACTATTTCATCTTCTCCCGGAGCCTTCCCTCTTTTCATATTTTTAAGACAAATAATTACTTCGTCTGGTGTTATCTCAGGTATTTCACTTGTGTCAACTGAAAAGTTAGCTATTGGTACTACTGTCTTTGACACATACAGTTCTTTGTAAAATTCTTCAACTCTCTTCACCATCTTATCTCTGCATTTAATGATTTCACCGTTTTTTTCTTTCAGTTGCCTTCCTAGTACCATTTTGCTTCGGACCTGTTTCAGACTTTTTCCATTTGTTATGGTTTCTTTGATCTGATTCATGTTTCTCTTTGTTTTTTCTTCTCTTTGTCTTTTGTTGATAAGCTTATTTAATTCTGCTCGATCTATTTCGTCTTGCTTTGTCTTTACTTTCATTTCCTTTCGTTTTTTCATAAGCTCGAGTGTCTTTTCTGAATATTTCTTGGCTTTGGTTCTTTTAGGTTTTCCTACTACCTCTGCTGATTCTCTTAGCTCTTTTGTTAGTCTGTCATTCAGCTCATCAATGTCACATTCAGCATTACTTAGAGCCTGAAATCTGTTCCTTATTTCCAACTGAAAGGCTGCTTTGTTTTCGTTTACTATTATTGGGGATATCTTTTTATCTTTAATCACCTTCTATCTTTCATTTCTGAAATTGAATCTGGCTGTGCAACCCACCATTCTATGGTCACTTC
This sequence comes from Coenobita brevimanus, assembly GCF_032717465.1. Lineage (NCBI taxonomy): Eukaryota > Metazoa > Arthropoda > Malacostraca > Decapoda > Coenobitidae > Coenobita > Coenobita brevimanus. Next base: position 17,105,537 of record NC_137046.1, read on the forward strand.
CAATATATACTTTGTTGATAACTGTGACGTTTGTGATCGTTTTATTTTTATCTGCTATAATGAAGTCCCTTATCAGAGCTTTCAGTGAACCAGCAACCTTTTTTCCTTGTTGTAAATTTTCGGCCAGGTCATCTTCCGAACTTCTATCCTTACATATCATACTACTTAAATAATTACAGACTCTCACATTCCCAATTTCCTCATCATCCAGCCTCACTATGCATTCTGGGACTTCACTCCTACAATAGACCATAACTTTGCTTAGGTACATTGACTTTAAGATTTCTTTAATTTTCTTACATTCACTCCCCATCTCATTCACCAAGCTTTGAAATTTACGTTCATCTTAACAATACGGTATATCAACAAACAACAGTAAAGGCAGTTTCTATATCCTACCATCTCCCATTAGGGACGCTCAAACATCCCTTGCTCTGCCTTGCACTCCATTTATAAAGCCATCTGTTTATGGCAGAGATACCATTTATAAATTACAGTGAACTAAAATTCAACTACACTGTATCCCTCCATATTACAAACAGCTCCGACTTCGTTTTCAGAACACTATAAAGAAAAAATAATCAACTGCAAACAGTGTGTAATGGTTTAATACAACCAATACACAAACAGACATACCGACAGAGATTCATAAACTAAATTCGGAAGTATCCACGCTCAAAACGCTCCTTATTCCCCAATAACTATTATAATGAAATCCAGTGATACTCATCTCAGCCTTCCCAAACGCAACCCAGTCAACCCTATCCCACCACCAATCGGTCAGTAAGGTTAAAAAGAAACTTGTTTAGCTTAGATAACATTGCTCCTCGTGTGTGATATGGAGATGACCTGCATGAAAATGAAAATCAAAAGGAAATGAAAAAACGTTCCCGCGTGAAGAGACTAAATGGAGGGACAGTATTTTCCCCTCACCTTTCACCAAACATTATCTGTTATCTGCCTGGACGTCCATTATTCCGCCCCATAAACCATTAGTTACCCCTGACCACATTCAACAACTGTGTCCCTTTCCCCTTTATGTCTCCCACTCCGACATTACACTATCCGTTTTTTTTTTTTCTTTTTTAAATATATAACCTACAAACATTGCCCTTCATTTTCCGGAGCAAAAATTAAATCAGCTGTGCTTACCCAACCCTAAGCACATTTGTTTACAAGTGGGAGGGAGAGACAGAGGAATTGTGAAAGTGACTTTGTGGGAATATGAGTGAACAAAACAATGAAAGAATATGATTTAGTCTGAGTGAGTATGCTATTCTGTGTTTGAGAGAGAGAGAGAGAGAGAGAGAGAGAGAGAGAGAGAATTAGCGAGAATGATAATATGAGTTCAAAAGTGAGTCAGTGTGTGAAAATTAGTGACTGAGTATGTGAGATAGAGTGAACGTGTAAAAGAGTTAGAGTGAGGTAGATTTTGAAAATGTAAAGAGTGAATGCCAGTGAAGAATGTGGAAAAGGGAATCTGTCCCAGAGTGTGTATGTGTGATAGAATGAGGAGTATGCAGACGAGTGAATAAGCCGAAAGAATGTAAAAATGAGGGTGAGTGAAAGAACAGTTGTGAGAGACTGGAAGAATGAAAAAGTAGGCAGTGTAAGGCTGGAAAAATGTAAGTCAATGAGAGTGAATGAGTTAGTGAGGGAATGAACGAATGTATGTATGTTGGGGGGAGAAAGAATAAGGCGAGACTCGGGGAAAGGTAAGTGACTGAAACAGTGAAAATGTTACAGACAGATAAAGTGTGAAAGACTGTGACAGTGTGTGTGTGTGTGTGTTTGTGTGTGTGTGTGTGTGTGTGTGTGTGTGTGTGTGTGTGTGTGTGTGTGTGTGTGTGTGTGTGATGGTTAGTTGTGGTTCGTAAGAATGTGAGACTGGGCCAATGTGTTACCCAGTGTGTAGGAGATAGTGCAATTATGTATGTGAGTCAGGGTAAGGAAACATATGAGTATGGAAAAAAAATGAGAGAGATGGAGAACAAGTTAGTGTTCAAATCGATGGCAGTGAATATACGAGCGTGAAAACTGTGAGAGTGTGAAGAGGTCTACATGATAGAGGGGACAAAATCGTGTGCAAGTAAAAGAGCTATTAACAGTGTTAGAGTGTTTGGTTGTGTCTCTGAAACTGAATTTAATAGGCTGAGTTGAAATGAGAGAGAGAGAGAGAGAGAGAGAGAGAGAGAGAGAGAGAGAGAGAATACACTAATGATACGGCAACATTTCCAAACAGTTTATAAAAGTCTTATTTTAATAAAAGCCAAAGCATTCGCCTACGAATGTGTATCATCCACCATCAATTAAAAAAAAAAAAAAAAAAATCAGTAATTCTCTGGCAGTCGGAGGCATATCACCGCTGCTTCGCCGAATTCGAAAGTCTTAGGATTTCGTTGATTACTCCTGCTAATTGAAATATCACACTAGCATTCAGAATCCTAAAGTCAGAGGTATTATGTTGAGGAAGGTCACTGAATATGACAGGCCTTTGACGACATTCTAAAACTCTTTAAATTGCCATTCTCTCCTTTGAGTGTATGATAGAAAATATTCAATAGTGGCAAGCTAAAAGAAAAAGTTAGATGGTACTTTTTCCTGCAAAATCTTCTGGCAATCGGAGGCATATCATTGCAGCTTCACCAAAATTTATAACAAGGAAGCCATATATCCTGGGATACTGTCCACAGTTTGGATACATTTTACTCCTTTGATGCTGAGATATTTTGGGAACAGCCAAACACACATACACAAATACAGACACACACACAGACGCAGGCAACTACATTATTGCCTGGCTAGGTAGGTGATAACTAAGTAACATGGCTTAAGCTTTAATAACAGCAGCAAATACTTGAGATATTTACAGAAGAAATATGTGCAGCATGTGATGTGGTGTGTGGAAGGAAGAGAAGACGGAGGGGGGTGCAAGGAACAGCGTGGTGGACTGAAGAGGTGAGACAGGCTGTGGCACAAAAGAAGAAAGCATACAGTGAATGGATGAGAAATAGGGGCGTGGAAGAAGTTGAGAGGCGGAAGAGAGAGTTATATGTAGAAAGAAAGAGAGGTGAAAAGATTAGTAAGAGAGAGTAAGAAGAGAGTGGATGAGGAATTTGGAAGGAATTTGAGTGTAAAGTGGAGGGACTGTAAGAAAATGTTCTGGAAAGAGATGAAAAGAGTAAGACAGGGTGGAAGTGAAGTTAGCAGGGGAGTGAAAGATAAAAATGGTAGATTACTAGTGGAGAAGGGAGAAAAAGTGAGCAGATGGAGAGAACACTTTAAGGAATTGTTGAACATAGAGGATGGAAGTAATGCGAGTATAAGTGGCTGGGGAATGGCTGGGAGAAGGAGGGAGGTGAGAAGACAGGAAGAAATCAGTAGGATAGAAGTTGTGGAAGCAATGAAGAAAGTTAAATTGGGGAAAGCCCCAGGAATTGATGGAGTGTGTGGTGAAATGTTGAAGCATGGGGGAGAGATAGTAGTAGAATGGATGTGGAAGATGTGCAGATTGGCCTGGGAGGAAGGTAGAGTCCTGGAGGATTGGAAGTCAGGTATAATTATTCCCTTGTACAAAGGAAAAAGGGAAAAAGAAGTGTGTGGTAATCATAGGGGCATTTGTCTTCTTAATATAATAGGAAAAGTGTATGGTAGGATACTTATTGACAGAGTTAGAGAAAGAACAGAGAAATTAGTTGGAGAAGAACAGGGAGGCTTTAGGATGGGAAGAGGTTGTGTAGATCAGATATTCATTCTTAGATCTTTAGTGGAAAAGTTTCTAGAGAAGGGAAAGAAGTTGTATGCGGCTTTCATGGATTTGGAGAAAGCATATGACAGGGTGGATAGACAAGGATTGTGGAAAGTGTTAAGAGTATATGGAGTAGATGGGAAGTTGTTGAATGCTGTGAAGAGTATGTACGATGGTGCGAAGGTTTCAGTGCGTGTGGATGGTGAACTAAGTAAATTTTTCTCTTTGAAAGTTGGGTTGAAACAGGGATGTGTCATGTCTCCATGGTTGTTCAATTTTTACATGGATGGGGTAATAAAAGAGGTACAAGGTAGGGTAGTGGATGTTGGAGTGGCCCTGGTGAGAGAGGATAGTGTTATAAACTCCCTGTACTGTTGTTTGCAGATGATACTGTGTTGTTGAGTGAAGACGAAGGGGAGCTGCAAGGCTTGGTGGATGAGTTTGGGGGAGTGTGTAAGAAACGGAATCTAAAGGTGAATGTAGGGAAGAGTAAAGTGATGGTCTTTGAGAGAGGTGAAGTCAGTGAATGTACAGCGAGGTTGGATGGTGAGGAATTGGAAAATGTGGGTACGTTTTAGTACTTGGGTAGTGTGATGAGTAAGGATGGAGGTTTGGAGGGTGAAGTGTGTGAAAGGGTACAGCAGGGAAGAAATGTTGCTGGTTCTTTGAAAGCAGTGATAAGAAACAGGGAAGTGAGCATGGAAGTGAAAAAGTTACTACATGACAGTATTGTGATACCAACTCTAACGTACGAAAGTGAAGCTTGGACGTTGTTGGAAGGACACAAGTCAAGAGTGAGAGCAGTGGAAATGAGTTATTTAAGAGGAGCCTGTGGAGTCACATGGAGAGACAGGCTGACGAATGAGGATATAAAGGAGCGTTGTGGTGTGGATGTGGATGTGATAGGAAGCTTTATGAGGAACACACTGAGGTGGTTTGGCCATGTGGAGAGGATGGAGGGTGAAAGACTGACGAAGAGAGTGTATGTGAGTGAGGTGGAGGGGGGAAGAGGGAGGGGGAGGCCGAGGATGAGATGGAGGGATGGGGTGGAGAGGTATATGAGAGAGGGGTGTGTGAGTTGAGAGCAGGGCAGTGAGATGGCGGGGGAAAGGGCGACTTGGAGGCGATTTGTTTGTGGCCACTCCAAACGGGATTGAGGCGTCTGGCAATAGATAGATAGATAGAACTACTTGAGTGCACCTAATCCTGATCTGTGATATTCCTTGCAGAATCTTTGTACACAAGACTGAATACTATTGATGATAGTTTCTGTTCGCAAATACTGGAAGAAAGTCATATGTATGGGGGAGGGAGTAAAGGGAGAAAAGCATTTTTGGAAGATAAAAGATTTTCACTTATTTTAATGTCAACTATAATGTAGTCCGTTGTGATGTGTTGAAACAGTTTATGACAGAACAGCTCTGAACCCCTTTGAATCCGAACTACATCATATTTTTGTCGTGGTCACCACACTATTTTTTTTTCTAAGCCCTTTCCTTTGAGGAGATTTATTAAGACTAGAGCCAACACACTTAATTTCGAACAGCCTGTGCTGAGCTAATAAAAAATCATTTCCAGGCAACGTGATTTTAAATCACTCGATTGAGGGGATTAAAGATTCTTGGATCTAGAGAATAGAGAACACTGTAAAAACATTAACACTTCTGTTAACAGAAGGAAAACAAGCATCTAGGTATTTTCTGAAAAATGTAAACTATACTGAGTAAAACATACACAAATTCTTTAACAGGTTGCGAAAATCCAGAAAAAAATTGATAAGTTGAAATGCAAAATGTGCTAGAATAATTATTGATACTTTTTGCCAGCAACAAGAAACATAACCTATAATTATGAGCCAATTATTGTATCTAGAATGTCTTGGAATATAATTCAGATTGTTTGGTATTACCTCAGGATCACTCAGAGAGAGAGAGAGAGAGAGAGAGAGAGAGAGAGAGAGAACACTTGTTTACTGCCAAGCACGCCCAAGAGACCGGAGAATGGCTGTTTCATTTGACTTCAAACCCACAAAGAATATTTCAGTATTAAAAATGACTGAATTTGTATCCATGTAAATATTAAGTCATATTTACACAGATATGAATATGCGTTCTTAGTAAAGAAAAGGCCTTAAAAGGCCAGTTTATTAATTTGAAGTTACCCATAAAGAATTCCAAATTATTTGTGAAGTTTTAACTTCTGAAGATGTGTGGATGTGCCTAAAGTCCCTGAGAAATATTTAAAGGGGTTTAAGGGAATCATCCGTAACAGTCCTGGAGGCTCCAGAGCGGCTGCAATGGGATCATTTAAAATCAGGCGACCAGTAAATCATAAGCAATTCACCGACAGTCACGCTTCTAGATCAGCGTACGGAAAGGTCCGACAATAATTATGCAGCTTAGGAATGACAAATTACTACTAAATAGAGCATCAAAAGCTATAATCAAAATGAAATTATCACCCAACTGAAATCTTTGCAAGTTTCCGTACTACAGTTTCTGGCATACCTTCCTTTCCTTTCGTACTCTGACTATTCAAGGGTTCTGCCTTTGTCTCAAACTAATTCTTTTATCCATATAAGATTTTCTGTTCCCACACATTTGTTAGCCCATGGATCTTCATGCAATGACTTTCAACAAATAGGATCTGAGACATAAATTCCAATTTTTTTTTGCAGCAGTAAGTTTAAAGACACTGACCTCCTTCTGTGTCAAAGCTTCACTTTACCTACTGTACTTCATTTCTGTTTGTACATGGAAAGTACAGTTTACTCAATTTCCTAAGTATTTTCTTCTTATGTTTCCTGAATCCCTATCCATACCTTTAAATGCGTCCCTAGGTAGGTACACGTAATATATCTGTTACATATTATTTTGTTTTCTTCTGTTTTGCATTTGCTTTTCGTCAGCAAAATTTCTTGATACATAATTACTTTTGTCACTCTGCTCCAGCGTCTTTGCATCTTTTCTGTTAAGCCTTACTTCTCTCCCTCTTTGCTTCATTATTTACTCATTAATTTTCCTTCCTTATTTGCTATCTTGCATTTTCCCTGTCTCTTTCAACCGCAGTTTGCTTTGTCTTCCCCTTCCCTCGTTTAAACCATGGAACCAGGTAATCATCAGTCTTCCTCTTTCTCTCTCATCATAATATAGTCATATCCCATACCTTCTTTTTACTTCCTATTTCTTCGCAGTTCTCATAGTACCTCCCGATTTTCTGAGTCAAAAGGCTTCTTGGAATCCACATAGGTTGCAAGCAGACCTTGTCGAAACTCAAAATCCCGTTCCACAAGAATTCGAAGAGTGCGATACGGTCAATAGTAGACTTACTTGGCGTGATTTAGCAGATGGTCCCTGACATGCATCAGGAGAATGTGAGCAAGAACTCTGTCCAGCACACTGAGCTCTGTAATACTGGTCTCCTTTTCCTTTCCAGATATGGGTGACCAAATCCTTTGTCCAGTCAGGAGGAATGATATCAGTCTGCCAAACGGTTTCAGTGACTGCATGTAACCCCCTGATCATGGTCTCGAACCTAGCTTTCATCAGTTCAGCTGGGAGATTATGAACATCAGCTGCTCTACTGCTTTTCAGCCTAGCCACTGCCTTCTTGATTTCTTCTAGAGAAGGCACAGCTTCATCAAATTTTGGGACAGCAGTCAATGGTTGTCCACAAGCCAATGGAAGCTCTCCACTGGGAAGTTCAGCCATATACAGAGCTCAAAGTACTCAGCCCAACGAGCTCTATACTCACTTGCCCCCAACACAAGGTGGCCATCTGCTGTCCAAACAGAGTTCACCCAAGAGGTGCATCTGGAGTGGAGCTTCTGGGCTCGGTAGGTAGGTCGAAGGTCATTTGCATGAAAATGGCCTTCCACCTGTTCTGCAATTACCCTGACATTACTCTCTTTGTCCTTTCTCAGTGAAAATCGTGCCCGTTCAGGCAGAAGTTTGTGCTGTTCCTGATCCCCAGCCAGTCTGACAGAACTACTTTCCTCAAAATGGTCAACTTCCCCCTCGACATGAATCCCCTCCTTGATCACGGGCAGTCCCAAGTACACTCATTAGCTTCTGCCAGGGTAGCATGCTTAAAGGTATCCCATTGTTCAACAGCGTCCTCAACAGGACTGAGCATTTCAAAACGATATGAGACTGCCAGTGCATACTCATATGCACACTCCTCATCCCTGAATTTCTCAAGATGGAACATTTTTTGGTGGTATCTTGAGAACCTTTCAGTTTGATCTGTAGTCTTAGAGTAGCAACAAGTCTGTGATCAGTAGCAAAGAACTCTGCATTCCCAAAAACCCTGGAGTCTGAAAGATTCTCCAGCGAATACTAACAAGAATGTGATCAGTCTTCTTTGCAACCCCTCTAGTATTGGGACACCAAATCCAGTGGTGAAGATTTAAACACTGGAACCAGGATCCACCAATTCTTAACTTACGAGATTATGTGAAATCCAGAAGCTAAGAACTATTGAAATTCCTGGTACCAGAGCCATGGGGACCTACACATTCCCTGAAGCCCTCCCTGTCAGTTCCAGTAACCATATTAAAGTCACCCATGACCAGGAGTGTACCCCACGAGGGGCACTATTCCACAACAGAGTTAAGTTTCGTGTAGAATAGCTCTTTTTCTTCAAGATTATTCATCTCAGTTGGGGCGTACACAGCAGTAAGAGAGATGAAGCCCAGTCTCACTAGCATTATATCCTCAACAACCGGAGTAACTCTGTCGACACAAGATAAAGGGAGCAGCAATTGCCACAGTGACACCCTCAAGATGGGCACCATCGTCACAGCCAGACCAGTAGTATGTGTAACCATTGATACTGATCTAACCATGTCCGGGTCGCATCTCTTCACAGAGTGACGCTATGCCAAACCCTATGGCAAACCTCAATCGTCCCGACTCTTGTAACAACAAAGGCAGTCAATCATCCTTTGAAAGGCTAAGAACATTTCGAGCCCCCACCCGCAGTTCCGTACGAAGGTTAAACCCACTTTTGGAGCCTTGGACTCGTGCGTCCTCTGCACCACTGCTATGCGCTATGTATACATATATATATATCTATATATATATCTATATCTATCTATCTTTCTATATATATAGATAGATAGATGTATATATATATATAGTTACATATATATAGATATATATAGTTATATATATATATATATATATATATATATATATATATATATATATATATATATATATATATACACCGTGTATCCATCCCTCCATCCATAATCCAATCCTGTGTTGCCCCATAAGGAATGTTGGAACCCAGGGCAAGGCAAGTTGGTCCTGACATTTTAGATGAGAGTGATACTCTGTGTATATATATATATATATATATATATATATATATATATATATATATATATAAAAGTGCTCCTGGGCTCTTTGGGCCCCTCGCACTTGCTCCTCCGGTGGGCTCTCTCGCTGGGTGCTCGCTTTCTCGTGCTTCGCAGTTGTTTCCTTGTGCTTCTCACTCGTTTCCTCGCGCTTTGCGCACGTGTTGCGACCATTTCAGGTAATCCGAGTCACGTTTATGTGGTGTTCTAGTCTAACACTGTCACTTTGATTTTTTGCAGGTAACCACTTGATCGTATTATTTGCAGTTTCAGGAATGAAACCCAAGTTGTCCGAGCTCAAGACCGAAATACACACACAGACACACAGCTACTAGTATAGGAAATTATAATTGAAGTTATGGGCAAAAATTCTACGGAGATCGTCTGCCGGGTGATGGGAGCGGCGTTTTTTAATCAAAATGTGATCGCTCATTAAAAATAGTAAAAATTTTTCGATCTTGATGGGACCAAGTTTTTTCTCATCAGCAAATTTTTTGCGATTTTTGTGCCAGTTTTTTGTGCGATTTGAATGTGTAGTTTTGGCTGCCCAAAATACATACACACACACACACACACACGACTAGTGCTATACTATATCATATACATATATATGCAGGGTTTTCAGTAAATATGTAGCAAAAATCATGGAGTGTATTACGGAGATGATACTGAATGCAAATTCCTTAATGAACATATTGCAAAATCTCAATAGTTTGGGAATTAAAGCATTTCACAGATCTATTAGGGATGTGTTGGAGTCTGGGGATGGTAAATGAGACGTCCATCATTTACAGTGAGATTTATTAATAATATTATATAATATACTAGACACTGATGGATTATGTTATTCACATTTACAGCAAATGTTCACAAGTCTGGCCTCCTTGCTCAATGCATGCTGCAGCCCATTCCAGAAGTGGCTGTAGCACACGTTCCAAAGCCCCAGGACTGTTGTTGATATGTGCCACACTGACCTGAACATGACGCCACAATTCCTCACAATTTGGAACCCCTGTGGCATACACCTCGCTTTTCATGTGCTCCTGTAGGAAGAAGTAGAGGAGACTGATGTCAGGTGACCGAGGTGGCCACGGCACTGGACCACCTCGCCCGATCCATTGTCCGGGAATCATAGATTTTAGGTAATAACTTGTTATTCTAGCATAATGGAGTAAAACACCTATGGAGATATATTAAAAGCGAAATGTGTGCCACAGAGGTTCCAAACCGTGAGGAAGTGTGGTGTCGTGAGCAGGACAGTGTGGCACTTATCAGCAACAATCCTGGGGCATTGGGACGTGTGCTACAGTCACTTTTGCGACGGGCTGCAGCATGCATTGAGCAAGGAGTCCTGAGTTGTGTACATTTGCTGTAAAGCATGTTGTATAATACTGTTATTAAATTTCACTGTAAATGATGGACGTCTCTTTTACAATCCCCTCTCTCCAACACATCCATAGCAGATCTGCAAAGTGCTGTAACTCCCAAACTACTGAGTTTTCGCAATATACTCATTCAGTAATTTGCATTCAGTATCATCTCCGGAATACATGCCCTGATTTTTGCTACATATTTACTTAACTCCCTATCCACTCGTACGTTGATGATTCCACCCTTCATCTTTCCATTTGGTTCTTGCAACGTCCATCTCAGCAGTTCCTTAAACAAACAAGGGATGAGGCTATGGCACACCTAATGTCTGACTTGGCTCGTATCTCTGACTGTGATAAATATAATCTTGTTGTTTTTAATGCATCAAAAACTCAGTTTTTACACCTATCAACCCGACAAAATCTTCCACAGGTGTACCCACTAATGTTTAATAATTGTCAGCTTAATCCTGCATCATCCTTGAACATGCTTGGGGTTTCATTCACTCGGAACTTATCTTGGAAAGATCATATTACATCTCTTGTAAAATCTGCTTCCAAGAGATTGGGTGTGCTAAGCCGACTCCGTTTCTTTGCCCCTACACAATTGTTGACTCTATACACGGGTTTTATCCACCCCTGTGTAGGGTACAAGTCTCATGTGTGGGAAGGCTCCCCACATACAGCTCTTCTCAACAGGGTGGAGTCAAAGGCTTTTTGTCTCATTAACTTTCCTCCACTTACTGATTCCCTTCAACCTCTGTCTCTTCACCTCACTGTTGCATCTTTATCTCTTTTCTGTTGCTACTTCAATGGTCACTGCTCCTCTGAACTGTCTGCTTGCATCCCTCCACCTCTACGACGAGCGCGTAGCATCCATCTAGCTTCTAACTCTCATCCTTTTTCTATCCAACTCTCTAATGCAAGAGTTAACCGTTACACCCAGTCCTTCATTGATGCAACAAGTCAGCTCTGGAACTGTCTCTTTCTGTCTGTACTTCCTGCTAGCTATGAGCTCCAGTCTTTCAAACGTAGTATGTCCAGGCATCTAGAAATGATCGGATCTTGAATTTGGCTCTCTCTTGTATTTTGTTTTTCTCTTGGAAGGAACAGTTGTTGCAGGCTCGTGGCCTTTGGTTCCTTCTTCCCTGCAATATATATATATATATATATATATATATATATATATATATATATATATATATATATATATATATATATATATATATATATATATATATGTATACAGAGAGAGAGAGAGAGAGAGAGAGAGAGTTAGATAGATAGATTGATAGATTTTACTGATCTACCAGAAGACCCGCCAACATGTCGTAAAAATATCCCCGGTAATACCAATACACTCGTCCTATATGATGCAGCTCTAGCGTGTATTCAGTATGGACGGTGGGTGTTAGCGCCGAAGTGGTGACATGTAGAGGTGTATGGCATGTAGGAGGGCTACTGGGCCTTGGGAGTAGGCTGAGAAGCCGATGTCCTGAGTCGGACACATAAAATATCTGTCTATCTATCTATCTATATATTCTCTCTCTCTCTCTCTCTCTCTCTCTCCAAAATTAGCATTGGTAATAGCCCTATACTTTGGCTATAATTATTTTATACACACAGTGAGACACCTACGTTATATTTTACCTTGATAGGCTATTCTATGAGGTAGTCAGTATGAAATGTGACAATCCATATTCAGTTGCTCTCGTTTGGTGCCTACACCCATATTCCTTACAGGGTATCCATCATCATTCTTTGAATACTGAATGTTTCCCATTGTTCGCAGGGCCGTGAGTTTGAAAACCCAGTGCTTTATCATTTAATATCTTCGCCATATACTTCTCCAACCTGCTGCCGTAGTCGGCACTTTACTACATCGAACAAACATATCAAACAGTTACGCTCTTTCGCAACTGATACCTCACACTCTCGCCTGGCTTCACACACCTCAAATTCCTTTTACGACACACCTATCTTAGTTGGATCTTGCGGTAAGTTATACTCGGCCCACTTCACCCTCCCTCACTAGTGCTCGGATCTTCCTCGTCACTCTGCGGGCGTGGGAGTAGACAACATGACACTGTTATGGGATTGTTAAACCTGGAGTTATACAGGAAGTAGGATGATAGATCAGATAAATGGCATCCGTGATCACTGTACTTGTGTGCAGGGTAGGCATCAGGCGTATGAACGAGGTTGCGTAAATATATGAAATGTCAGTGATAGTGCACTAAACAGGAGTGAGGGTAGTCGGCAGCAGAACTCGGAGAAGGTGATAAGTGAAAGGGGAAGAAAGACTACAGAGACATCTTAAAAAATACCGAACTTGGACAATTCTCATCGCTGTGGTGCTTCTGTCACCTGTATAGCCACTGTATGTGTGGTTAGCTGATGTAATAATTATGTTTGGCTAACAGATCCCAAGGATTATCAAGGCATATATTTTTGAGCAGCTGGTGGTGGAATGATAGTACATCTAACTAGTAACTGGGAGACCTTGAGCTCGATTGTCGGGTCGGTCAGACTGTTGAACAAAGTGTGTTTCCCCTTTTGACCATGTTCGCTCAACAGGATAATTGAAGACCTGGACCGTCGAATTCTAGGTCAAGATTGAAACTTAGCATAAATCGTCAGCCTTCGTGTGAAGTCTATTACATTAATCTTAAATATTGTTCTTTATCCATTCTCACTGAACCACCCATGTCACAAGACTTGAGGTGACAACGCAGCACATTGGTGAACGTTGTCCATTAGTGTTTACTGTTAGGTCCGCAATAGTGATAAATGGATAGGCACAAAAGCAGGCGGGATAAGAACAGAATATTACTGACTGGGAAGGAAGGAAACAGCTCCCGGGCATACAGAGAACATCTGGACGCGAAAAATATTCCAGCATAATGTGAATAACGAAATTACGAAAGAAAAAGCTATTCCAAAATGTTTGAACAATGAAAAGAACATAGGATTAGCTATTTATTCCTCTATCATCAAATACTATAATACAACATCAACAGAGTAAGGTTCCGGGGCTAGGATAATTAGTTAGGACATTGAATGTTAGATCAAACTGACCGGTCGCTCGTCCCTCAGCACCACTGTGTGAAACACATTACAAATACCTTTCTGATGTAATAATCTATAGACTGTGTTCGGCTGGAGCATCTTAACCCAGTGTAGTTAATGTTTTGCTGGGCTACAAAAATGTTTAATTTGCCATTCATTTTATAGTCACTTCAACGTTGTACTACATAAAATGAGTAGATGATGAGCGCCTCCACATACAACAATGGAATCAGTGGAAAAGAAATAGGAAAACGTTGAAAATGATAAGCTCTGAATCACTGATTTAATAAGATTATCCCAAACGAGAGAGAGAAAAAAAAATAGAGGAAAAGGAGAGAAATACAAACTCGAAAAAAAACAATCACAAAAATGGACGGACAGAGAAGACACAGAAACAAAAATCTGACCCATAATTGAATTAGATTACAGGAATTTGACTAGAATTTCAAAGGAGAAGCCGTCAAAAAAAAAAAAAAAAAAAAAAAAAGACAAGGAGTGGCGGGAGCGCTGCTGGAAAAGAAAACATTGGCCCTGGCGGAAATTGGAAAGGCGCGCTTCAACTGAGAATCTGAGAATATTGGAGGTTTGGACGATTTTTGTCTCAGAATGATGGGAGTGTTGGACTTGTTGGCTGGAATATTAGCAACGAGAATGGTTTATTGATATATTAGTAAATGATATTACCACTTAGATATCAGTAAGGGAATGTTGATATGGATGGCTGGTGTGTAGGTGTGGTAGGTACCATGTTGGTTGGGTGGCTAGAATGTTGGTATGGGTGGCTGGGATGTTGCTGTGGGTGGCTGGAATGTTGCTGTGGGTGGCTGGAATGTTGGTTGAGTGACTGGAATATTAGTGTGCCTGGCTGAGATATTGGTTGGGTAGTTGGTAGTATGATGGTGTGGTTGGCTGGTTTGTAGGTAAATGACTTATCAGTAATTGTTACACGTGTGTTGTCTAGAGTGCAAATTAACAACTAGAATATGTGTGGTGTTTGGAATGTCAACCAGTTAATCCATAAGAAGGTAAGGCCAGGAAGTAGTCATCCACATGCAAAAATAGTAGCAGTTGTAGCCTCAGTCTCATATGAAGACTGAAGCCAAAACTACTGCAGGCGTAATTAGTCTCTCATGCAGTCCACCATTCTCCTCTTAGGGGACAAAAAGGAAGCTGAGTTATCTTTGTATAGCTAGGCAGCTCCACAGCCCAGGTTTATCAATGCCCCCAAATGAAGGCGCACCTTTTCAGTGCCTTCTTGTGCTGGAATGGATAGCACTGACGATCACTTTAGATTAACCACCATCACTACGACACCAGACTAGGCTGAGTAATAGCCAGCGGTTGCAAGAATATCATAATTTATGGAATGGCTAATGGGTAATCCCTGCACTGAGACTCATCATCAATTCTCTGAACAAAATCGTTCATTATTATCAAGAATAACTTAAATACATCTCCATAATGAGTTATATATATATATTTGGTCACATGTATTACAGGCATTCTTAATAATCTATGTCTACAACTGGACAGACTCATTTACAAAATTATGTACGATCATGTTTTTGAAGAACTAAATTAACATTTCAAGGACTTTGTTTCCCGTCTGAATATTTTGAACGTCGTCCAACTCGATGCTACATCTAATATCCTCGAGAAAGATCCTGGAACCATTTCAAGTCAATTTGGGGTCACAGAACTATAGCCGGCTAAATTATTATGAATATAATAATAGTTAAAGGGCATTAAAACAAGCAGACAAAATGCAGAACAAAGCTGTTAGAATTATTAATAACTCTGCTATTACTAATAAACTACCTCCCCTACAAGTACGAAGGAATGTTGCCTCCCTTGAGTTATTTTTACAGATATTTCTATAGCAAATGCTCAGACGAAGTTGCGTCCATGGTGCAACCTCTCCATGCCTTCCCTCGAGCTACACGGGCAGCTGGCAGCGCTCATGACTGGAATGTCACTCAGCCATACTGCAGAGCTTCTGCCTATCAGAATTCTTTCATTCCCCGAACAGAATCTCTCTGGAACTCGCTTCCCCAGAGTTGTTTCCCTCCAAACTTCAACCTACTGTTGTTCAAGTCTAACTGTTACAGATATTTTATGAACAGAGGACACCAGTAATCTGGTGCATGGATTTGTTTTTTTTTAATTCATTTGTTTTTCCTTCCTCTGTTCTGTTATTTAAAAAAAATAATACTTTGTGAGACCCGGCACTCATACTTTACCTGTTGTGGAAATGGATGTAAACCAGCTATCATCGTGAACCTAATAACTACTGCTATGAATGTGGTTGGTAAGATGCAGGAAGAGGAATAAAGAATCATATAAGCATTGAACTGTTGCCAGAGTGGCCAGCAAAAAAACTGTCAAACGTTCATTTATTCTTCAAACTCTTGAAAGTCTTGATGTGAAGTAACAGAGTTAAACAGGAGAAAAAAAAAATCCGGACTTAACCACCCGCTATCCTAGATGTTCAGACGACCAGTACAGTGCGAGTGTCTGACTTATTGTAACATAGGTTTATGTATTTAAACCTAACCCAACTTAAAAGTAACACACTGAGGAATGAAAGGAGCGAGGCGAACATGGAATGTAATACTGTAGTCGAGTCTGGTGCAGTACTGTACTTGGCTGCTCTCAGTTTCGGATATGCCTTCCATATCGGACAAAGTGTCACATAACCACTTCTCCCACGACAAGAACTTCACACACACACACACACACACACACACACACACACACACACACACACACACATTAAAAACACAATTATATACAAGGATAAATGATAATGATAAAAGGTCTTCACAGTAAGAACCATACCATTAATTAGGTCCTTTCTAATTACTAGCTGCCACACACGCACGCATCTGCCATCAATACTTATACTACCAAAGTTCTTTCCTTACCTGAAATTATTTGTCTGGCGGAGGCAAGAAGAAAGGATGTAAGACGTACTGATATTGCATAGTTAATGAATGTTGCTTCTAACCAGGTATCCAATACAGCCTTCTATTTAACAGTATAATCTCCTGTTAAAACC
The DNA here is from genome assembly GCF_032717465.1 of Coenobita brevimanus. Lineage (NCBI taxonomy): Eukaryota > Metazoa > Arthropoda > Malacostraca > Decapoda > Coenobitidae > Coenobita > Coenobita brevimanus. The sequence goes on from NC_137046.1 coordinate 17,122,144, forward strand.
AGGAATAAAGTATACCCCTAAATCTCTTTCAGGACAATTATTAACTGTTCAGTCATGCTCTATTAAGAATACACACACATACACACACACACACACACATGATTTTATGTAGCTTAGTAAGGGCCTTTCGCTTGGAAAATGTTAAGGAGCATCAATTAATCATCTTTAAACGTGAACAATTAAAGAATAATGATATTGATACTGTCAGATGATTGAATTTAATAAAGGCGTGGCCTGCGGTCGTCGATGGGTTAGTTTCCACGACAAAAATCTGTTAAGATCCCAACAAAACCTAATCAATCTTGGAGACGAGTTTCATTAGGAACAACTGGATAGAATTAAAACAAAAATAGCTATAGTTCACTCTGGCGACTGGTTAAGACAGAACAGGAAAGTAATTGATACTTGGGTTGCTGAATTTGAAAAGAGAGTTGCTGGGATTTGGGGGGTTTGACCCCAAATGTCGACCACTAAGACAAGGGCATCCCATCAGCTTGAAAGGATTCAACCGATACCATCTTAGTCGCCAAAATCGGTTCATAACTGTGGTCTGCAAAGCACAAAGAACAGGTGGACAGAAGGATGGATAGCTCATTTTCGTTCAGCTCCTCACAACCAGGACTTCATTTTCAGGTGTAATATAAGGTAATGAAAATAGCAGTAAAAAGCACCCAGTTTTTCTAACAATTGCTTATACAGTGGCAACAGAAAAGTACGAAAATTTCTCTAAGTAAAACGAGTAAATAGCCATTAATACAGAGTACTGTGCACAGTACTCCACTCACCAAAGGTTACTCACGAAAGTGAATATTACGTCTGAAAATTACGTCCACTGTCGATATAACAATTAAGAGGACAATTAAATACAGACAGGCTAATGATTTTAGTGGATAAATTTATGGTGACTGGCAACAGTTGTTTCAAATAATTGTTTTCTATACACTCTGTTTCCACAACTTTATTAATTTTTATCATAATTTAAAAACCCCTATTTGGACTTAAAAATCTAAGTAATAAGAAAAGTTGTGTATTTTTTTTTCCTGATGTTCATCTATATTACTACTACGTCTGCTGGTACTACTGATGCTGCTACTACTACAACTACTACTACTGCTGCTGGTCTCCTGCTGCTGCTATCACTACTACTACCACAACCAGGGGCGGACCCAGATAATCGGGAAAGGGGAAGGGTTGTTCTTGGGGTCAACGGACGGGCAGGGGGGGGGGGCAGGTGAAAGGATAAAAATTCCCGTTGTACGGGCCTACATTATATTAGTCTACATAAACTGCCTTCAGCCAATGTTCACTTTTCAGAGTTAATTATATGAAGTAATAATATCCATTGTACAGGCCTAGTTTTTGTTAGTCTACGTAGCCTTGAAAGCAGGCTTTGAAGCCTATGCCCAGAGTCAGTCACTAAAAAATAATAATAATAATAATAATAATAATAATAATAATTGCGGTCAACCAATGTTCAGTTTTCAACATCCAATGCTGGGGGTTCAGTTTCAAGTGTTAGTCCACAATACAGTACTATATATGACGTGCAACCTATGACCAATTAAATCATAGTTCATTTTTCATAATTTACTGGTATGGTACCCGATGGGATGCATTTGATTTTCAATATTCTGCCGTGTCCTCTGAAATTGGATTTATGAACAACATTTAGTGGTGCAATCATTTGCGTAGGTGTCGATTATTTTTTTAATTAGCCAGGGTCATATTCCCTATGGACGAACAACAGGATGAGGACATTCAGGCGATGTTCTGTCATGGTGCTCCTGTATAGATTCTCGATATATCTGAGTGCTGAATTGGCCCTCTCAACCCCAGCACTTGTCACAGTTGTCAACATCAGGAAGTGCAGAATAGCACACACGTTGGAGTGGACTCTTGAGTTGCAGTACTGATGTCCAAGTGTTTACTCAAGTGAGGCTGCCTTATCTGGTACACTTTGCCACTGAGCTTTCCATAACCTGAGCTCCTGTTCAAAAGACACAGGAAATGGCAGATCTGGTTGGTAGTACTGATGCAGCTCCTGTACATGACCTTCGGTGAGGTTTCCAAGGTTTGCAGGGATGAGCAGAAAGCCACGGCAAGCATGAACTGTTAGCTGTGGGAAGCAGGATGCCGGCTGTTCTGCCATGTTGTCTACAAATGGAACAAACACTGATCTTCTGTAGTAGTTTTCGGAATTGTTTGCCTCCACCTTACTGTGCGGTGTGTCTCATACAGTGGTACGGCATCTGGACAGAATGGTCAGCCTTTTCAGCCATCTTAGTAGCAGCCTCAAACACGCGATTGAACTCATCATCAGCATTTGTGCTGATATTCCGTATTCATTGCGAACAAAGTCGATTTTCTCATGACCTGTGTTGACATCCATGTTGCTTCCTTGCAGGAGCACACAGAGTGTTAGTGAAACCAAAACCATACAAGACAGACTGGAAGGCACACAGGAAAGTAGAACTGGTGACCTGAGACAAGAGTCCATCTGCCTCTGTGCGTGCTTTTGCATCCCATCCTGCCACTGCTGTGATTGCTCTAAGACATTCCTAAATATCTGCATGCTGCTAATCTTATCTGAACAGCCAAACGGGGGGGGCCGGGGTGTTCCCCCTGAATTCATGTCTGACTACTACTACTACTACTACTACTACTACTACTGCTGCTAATGATGATGATGATGATAATAATAATAATAATAATAATAATAATAATAATAATAAAAATAATAATAATAATAATAATAATAGTAATAATAATAATAATAATAATAATAATAATAAAAATAATGATAATGATAATAACACTAATAATAGTACTAAAAATTATACTGATGTAGATGTGCTGTTTCCTCTATGCAGTTGGAGAAAACACTGAACATACATACCCATTTCTGCGATTTGTACCAGTATTCCGACTTCGATGAAATCCTTTTACTCGCTTTCCTCCATTTCAGATCGTTTGTACTTTTCGGAGGGGGGCTGACTTCCCCAAGAGCCATAGGATGGGTCACCCTCCCCAGATATCACAATACGGATAAGGGTCCATTGTACAATATGAACTAAGTTATCAAAGCCATATGTGTAATTTAGCGAGAGGGGCTGTGTCACGGGGGGATGTAAATTTAAGAATTAAAAATACTAAATGTTACTTGAAAATAGAGACAAGGAAATGACTTGTGGAAATCAAGTAATAAGTTTTACTTTATGCCGGTTTACTTCGCCGATTCTCTAAGGACGAGAATTTATTTACTTTCTCAACAGTACACATCAGAGCCTAATTACACACAAGTGCTGTTTGTTAGTACTGTTAGCCTCTTGAGAAAGTGACTCCACCCCTGACAATCAATAACTAATGCTAATAATAATAGACAGGTTATTGCCTGTGCTTAACTCCTGGCTGGCACAATGGATTTAAGTTTGATACAAAAGAACTAGCCTAAGTACCAGCTATGAATAATATAAAGAGTTTGTGCAATGTAGGAGCGGAAACTAAAGTAAGCTTAATGTGGAGAACTAAAACACGATTCTAATTACATTAAGCTCAAAGAAAAGAACTGTAATTTTACTGATTACAGTAAAATAAATTTACGTTATATGAATCTCAAAATAAATTCAAAAGAGGAATTCACGGTCACTAGGGCACTCATGAATTAAAATAACAAAGAGAATACACTCACTCGCTCATTCAAAAGCAAATCAAACTTAAGCCTAGAAAAACGAAGAGAAATACTGGTCAGTGGAGGGTAGCCGAATGAAAGTCTGGGTGCCTGTGTGATGAATACCAAATGCTGCTATTTGTTAAGCCCACTTCGCCAATTCACCATTTAGGTGGAGATTCAGGAATTTGCTGTACAACAGAGGTGCTGCTCTATGCTGGGCACAAATGGTCCTATCCTTGAGGTGACTCGAAGCTGACTGAGTTCAAACTGGGAAAGAGGGCAAGAGATGGCCGTGTTCGCCGGAAGTAGGCATGGCTTAACTACAACGGTCAATGGAAAGAAGGCAAACGATATAAAAAGGCAATAAATCACTCAGTGAAAGCACTAATGTCGTGGATAAGAATGGTAACTTATGAAACAGTGACAAATGTTCTGAAAACCATCCCGTCGAAGTGAATAAGAGGACTGTTGAACTGAGTGATACCCAGTGGGAGATACGCTAGCGTTCGTGGTTTTCTCACCAAAGTACAATGTCACGAATCTACATAAATACACTTGCGTGAATTCGTGACATTAAGCCCCATCAAAATAAAATTTTTCTTCAGAAAATTTTTACGATATACATGCATATAAATTCTAACTCAGTCATACAAGATCCACACTGTGGTGTGTGTACTATCCTGCCACAGGAGAAAATCACAGTCGTCCATGAGCTTAAAAACCTCGTGTTTACGTTAATAGAAGCAAGCTTGAGGAAAAAACTCCGTGATGACGGTGAAACATACTGTACTCAGGTCAAACTGAGTGAAAAGTTCACTACATTTACATTAACAACTAGTTGTTATATAGTGTGATGTATGTAATACACGGAGTACTTGTGACAGTTGTAATGTAACTGTACCTATGTGTAAAGTGATACAAATTAATAGTAAATGAAGACAACGAGGCAGAAGAGAAGAGGCAGCAGCATGTGGCAGAGACGATCAGCTGATCTGCACAACAAAACTGCTGCACCTGCCAGCTGTACCTGCGAAATCAATCTAGGTGGAGCATCAAAAGTGTCAGCGAGACAAACAATTTTTACTATATTACAATTTCTCTCTCTCCCTAGTAGTCAGTACATATACAACAAAAAGTACTCGTTAGCCGAAAAATTTAAGTGACAGCCAAAGCTTTGTACATTCGAGGTCGCCATTACTTTCTTATTGGATACATTATTAACCAGGAAATGTAGTCCCAGAACAGAATCTCAAAGGACCCTTGTAAGTTACTGGTTAAACCTACATTATTATTAACCAGGAAACGTGGTCCCAGGACAGAATCTTAAAGGACCCTTGTAGTTTACTGGTTAAACCTACATTATTATTAACCAGGATTTCCCAGGACCAAATCTCAAAGGACCCTCATAGTTTATTGGTTAAACCTAACTGTACGATTAATATTGGCAAGCTGAGAATCCCTATGTAGTCTTGGGCAGGACACATTTTAACACCCAGCGTGGGTGTGAACACTCATGTGGATAATGTGCATTCTCCGGGAATCCTCAGAGAGGCCCACAGCTCAAGACACCGCAAGGTAATTAAAACACAGCCTCAGATTGTCCTTATGGGGGTCTCGAACTTCCCCTTTAACCTATGGTATACATGTATATACAGATCCTGGACATAATGCGTCTTGTGGGACCAACGTGTGAGACGTCATGTCTGCACCCACATTACCACTGCCCTCTCTTTCAACTGATTCAGAGATTATGGGCGTGGATTCAAACGGCGCAGGAAGGACATGTCCTTGGTTGGTGGTACATTGACACACATTGCAGGAATGCACAAAACTATCTATTTCAGGTCCCAATCCTGGCCAGAGAAAGTCAGCATGGATACAGCCGTTGGTTTTCCTTTTGCCCATGTGACCTGAGGCTGAAGAATGACCCCATTCTAACACTGTTTGGCGATTCTTAGCAGGAATGACAAACTACAGTCGAACCTTGCCCTGGGGTGTTTGTGACTCATAGTAGAGCATCCTTATTTACGAAGGAACCTGGCTTGGCCTACCCATGAATACTTAATCACTCTACCCTTTCGTTTCTTCCGTACGGCAGCAAGTGTCGGGTCAGAGTGTTGTTCTTGGACAACATCTTGGCTACAAATAAGATCTTGCAGCGATGCAATGGTCACTGGGGTGACACAGTTTGGAGCCTTGGCCATGGCTCGTGTTACTGCAGTCGAAGTCTGAGTAAAGTCGTCTATGGTGCAACTATACTTGGCACCTGATATGTTGCCTATGATAAGGTCAAACAAAGTTCTGGCATGACAACTGCAAGTGTCATACCAGTGTAAAATGTAGATGCCACCTGGATACATTCCTCAGGGAACAATCTCACTGATCCATCAATAAGCTGAGCTAGGATCTGTCGACCTGTGTACTCCTCTGGCCGAACTAGACTCTGCCTGACAGAGCAACCTGAGGAACCATTGTCTCTCAGGACCTTTACAGAAATACCTCCCACAAACCCTGGCTGAATAAGGAAGGCACTGTTACCTATGGGAGGGCCTGTGAAGGAAGCAGCCAGCCACTGATGAGGCTGCTGAATCAATGACGCGGCAAACATGGTGCCCTGAGAGCTAGATACCTGAATGGTCGTACTCACTGTCTGGGGAGAAGGAGCATTGACCACCTGTGGTGGAGAGTTCACTGTCGCTTGGGTACTAGTGAACTGTGGAGAAGTACCTGTACTGGTGGGGTTGGCACCACTGTGCACTTGTTGTGGAATGAAGGCTGCATTTACATCCTGCTTCTGATACACTAAAGTCGATTGTCCTGACTAAAGGTTACGTCGTTTGTCCTTGCTCTGCTGCTGCTTGAAATACCAGTAATGCTGCTGGTTAGGGTTCTGCTTGTCGTATCGTTTCCACTCAGGCTTCTGGGTGTTTTGCCCCTGGTTCTTCTTCTGCAGTTTGTTTGGACCTTGGCCATTATTCTGAGAATGGCCTTGATGCTGGGGTTCAGTCTGAGATGGTTTCCCAGACTTGTCAGCTTTCCTGTTCCAGGTGTGTTGCTTATGAGTTTAGTACCTGTATGCAATGAAGAATGCATCAGCCTTCTTCACCACCTGGCTGGCATCCCTTACCTGGCAGATCTTAAGCTGAGCCATAAGCTCAGCAAGCCACAACTTTTCTAGCTGCGTGCACAGCATAAGGTCAATTATCCCCTCTCGCGTGGGAGGAGTTTCATCTTTCTCCATCTACTCATCTAATAAGCAGTAAGTCGATCAAGAAACTGAACAGCAGTCTCCTTTTCTTGTAGACACACCCTCATAAATTGACTCCTGGCGTTGTCAACTGTGAGACCGTACACTTTGATGAGTGCGGCCTTCATCATCTCATACGTGAGATTGTCTCCACGAATTCTGTGGAGAATATCGAGGGCAGGGTCCTCAAACAAGCTAAGAAACTGGAGCTGCTTAGCTACTTCATTCAGCTGGTACAGCTGCGCCGTCTTCAAAACGAGCTATGAATGGCTCGATTCACTCGCCTTCCTTGTATGAAGGAAGCTTGAAGCGTGGGGTTGCCAGAATATGTGCAGGGAGAGCGCTCGTGGAGCTTGGGTTAGTTGCACCAGATGTGTATGAAGCCAAGCAGTCTTGCTTGAGCTTCAGCATCTCAAGTTCATGTTTCTCATGTGCCTCGCACTTAGCATGTTCGTGTTTTCGTTCTCTCTCTCGTTGTTCTCGCTCAAATTCATGTTCTCTCTCACGTTGTTCTCGCTCATGTTCATGTTGTTCTCAGTCGTGTTCATATTCTCTCTCGTGTTGTTCGCATTGTTTTTGCTCGTGTTCACGTTGTTCTTGCTCATATTCGCGTTGAATTATATGCTGTTCACAGGCATCATTCTCACGCTGCTGTTCGTAACTAAACCGTGAGAGCACATATTCTTTAATTTGTTGGGGATTGGTAAGCCCCATATCTTTGGCTTCCTGTACATATATATTAGTGGTGATGATGCTAACTCAACTAAGGCTGAGTAGACAAAAGACTGAGTACTGACTGCTGTTCCGCAGAGAAATACTTATAATCAAAAGTAAAGAATATAGGCACAGGTTGGTGGTGACCAGTTTTATCTAGTTAAACTGATAAAGAAAATAAGTAGCCAAAAAAAATGCAACTGACTGAGAAAACTATTACGTAAAATTAATAGAGATGAATCAATAACTACCAGTAAGATAGTGCCCATAGACTTTAATGATAACAAATACCTAGGAGTGAGTGAGTGAGCATTATCTCGTTAATAACTTTAGAGTTAGGAGTTAATAGCCTGGAATGAGGTCGCCAGATGTCATGGGGGGATGTTAATTTAAGAATTAAAAATACTAAATGTTACTTGAAAATAGAGACAAGGAACTGACTTGTGGAAATCAAGTAGTAAGTTTTACTTTATGCCGCCTTACTTTGCCGATTCTCTAAGGATGAGAATTTATAAACTTTCTCAACAGTACACAGCAGAGCCTAATTACTCACTAGTGCTGTTTGTTAGTACTGTTAGCCTCTTCAGAAAGTGGCTTCACCCCTGACAACCAATAATTAATGCTAATAATAATAGACAGGTTCTTGCCTGTGCTTAACTCCTGGCTGGCACAATGGATTTAAGTTTGATACAAAAGAACTGGCCTAAGTACCAGTTATGAATAATATAAAGAGTTTGTGCAAAGTAGGAGCGGAAACTAAAGTAAGCTTAATCTGGAGAAATAAAACATGATGCTAATTACATTAAGCTTAAATAAAAGAACTGTAATTTTAGTGATTACAATAAAATAAATTTACTTTATATGAATCTCAAAATAAATTCAAAAGGGGAATTCACGGTCACTAGGGCACTCTTGAATTCAAATAACAAAGAGAATACACTCACTTGCTCATTCAAAAGCTAATCAAACTTAAGCTTAGAAAAACAAACAGAAATACTGGTCAGTGGAGGAGAGCCGAATAAAAGTCTGGGTGCCTGCATGATGAATACCAAACACTGCTCTTCCCTAAGCCCGCTTCGCCAATTCACCATCTAGGTAGAGATTCAGGAATTCGCTGTACAACGGAGGCGCTGCTCTACGCTGGGCACAAACAGTCCTACCCTTGAGGCGACTCAAGGCTGACTGAGTTCAAACTGGGAAAGGGGCAAGAGATGGCCGTATTCGCCGGAAGTAGGCGTGGCCTAACTTCAACGGTCAACGGAAAGAGGGCAAACGATATAAAAATGCAAAAAATCACTCAGTGAAAGCACTAATGTCGTGGATAAGAATGGTCATTTGTGAAACAGTGACAAATGTTCTGAAAACCATCCCGATCGAAGTGAATAAGAGGACGGTTGAACTGAGTGATGCCCAGTGGGAGTTCCACTAGAGTTCGTGGTTTTCTTATCAAAGTACAATGTCACGAATTTATATACATTGTTACGGAACAGAGAAAGATAATGTACACTTTAAGTGAGAATACGAAGAGTCACTACTGTCCCGTAAAGTTCCAGGTTCAAAACAAAAGAGTTAGGTAAAATTACAAGTTAAAGTTTAATGCTTAAATTAACAACAAAACATTCAGGACTCATAAGATAATGTAATGGCAAATAAACAGGTTAAATATATGGTTAACTGCAATAGCCTCTATTAACACGAAATTAGCAAGAATAAATTTATCTAAGTCAGCCCTGATAAAAATGAGATACCAGATAATACTCAGTGAATGCCAGATAAATAATTACAGATACAAACTATTATCAAAAATGACTGACATAAAGAACCCCACACGAATTACAAAAACTTCACTAGGCCTACAAATTAAACTTATGCTATACAGTACAAGAAAAAATGCAACAACAGTTATACTCAAATTACACACAGCTGCTAGATGTTTGGAGACTTCTTGAGCACTCACAATAATAATATCTGTACAGGGGAGGACAGAGATGTGAACAAAATGAGGAGCAGATCTAAGTGGCAATGATGCAGAGACTGAGCTCATTATATAGGGGCCAGGAGAGCTTGATACAACTTGTAATGAGGACGCGCAAATGAAGCCATGGGGACAAAGAGATGACAATCCCGCAAAGTATAACAGAGATGTCGACTTACTCTACTATAACGGTAGAAGGGGGAACTGAGGCAGAACACGCTCGTGATCAAACATGCAGCAACTGTGCGTTAAAATTACACAAAGGATGATGAAATCATAGGCTATGTAACACCTCCCCACAAAGAAAAAAGAAATTTACAAAGGAAATTTCTTATTACTCTAAAACAATCTGTACATGGCATTACAGAACATGCAAAAGTCCCTCCTAATTTCACAAAACATGAGATCTCCCTAGCACGTTCAGTCATAGGTACTTGCCAGTATCCCTTTAACAAATCAAACTTACTTATGTACCTAGCCTTTCCGATCTTGTCTATGCAATCTTCCACACGAGGGAGAGGGTAAGTGTCTGTTTTGGTTATCTGATTAACACGTCTGTAGTCGATGCAAAGCCTCTGTGACCCACCTGGCTTAGGGACTAGAGTGACAGGAGAACTCCACTCGCTCTGACAGGGCTCAATCATCTTGTGGTCCAACAGGTAGCCAAGCTCCTTCTGGATGAGAGGAACTTTCACTGGGTTCACACGGTAAGGAGGCAATTTAATTGGCTTTGCGTCTCCAACATCGACATCATGCATCAACACAGTGGTTCTTCCTGGAGTGGCACGGAACACTTGCGGGTACTCCTGCAGTAATGCCGAAAACTCCTGCCTTTCCTTGGGTGGTAGATGAGAAAGCTTAGTCTGGAGATCATTCATGATATCAGGATTCTTCCCCAAACTATCACTCAGGCTCATACTGCATGGGAGAACTTCACTTGTAGACTCGGGTGGAACAGCTACAGTGCAGACTGGATTATTTTCGTCCCGCCTGTGATATAACTTTAGCATGTTGATGTGACATAGTTGCTTGCTCTTTCTACGATCTGGTGTGGCGATGACATAGCTGACATCACTGAGTTTCTTCTCCACGAAATAAGGGCCACTAAACTTGGCTTGAAGAGGTTGCCCATGAACTGGTAGCAGAATCAAAACCTGATCTCCTGGCTGAAAGTGGCGTAACCTGGACTTCTTGTCATACCAAGTCTTCATCTTCTCCTGAGCAGCTCCTAAATTCTCTCTCGCCAACTGGTAGCAGAATCAAAACCTGATCTCCTGGCTGAAAGTGGCGTAACCTGGACTTCTTGTCATACCAAGTCTTCATCTTCTCCTGAGCAGCTCCTAAATTCTCTCTCGCCAGCTGTAAAGCAGTGGACAGCTGTTCTTTGAAATTCATCACATACTCCAGCAGGTTGACGTCATCTTCCTCCGACAGCCAGCATTCCTTGAGTACCTTAAGGGGTCCTCTTACTTCATGGCCAAACAGTAGTTCAAAAGGTGAGAAGCCCAGTGATTCATTTGGAGATTCTCTTGCAGCAAACACAACGAATGGAAGACCTTTATCCCAGTCTTTCTGATGTTCCAAACAGTATTTCTTGAGCATCGATTTGAGTGTTTGATGATATCTCTCCAACGCTCCTTGGGTCTGGGGATGGTAAGCTGAAGACGTGATCTGGGTGATGCCCAACTCTTTCAGAGACTGCTTGAAAACATTTGACATGAAATTACTTCCTCGGTCTGACTGTACCTCCTTGGGCAGACCAAACTTTGTGAAGAACCGTAGCATTTCCTTAACCACGTTCTTTGCTGAGATGTTTCTAAGTGGAATGGCTTCAGGATAACAAGTAGCCATATCAATCAGGGTCAACACATAAGAAAATCCTGAAGAAGTCTTAGGAAGAGGGCCCACAATATCCACCAACACACGGGTGAAAGGCGCCTCAAAAGGAGGAATGGGAACTAGAGGTGCAACCTTTTCGGTCTGATTACACTTTCCCACAGCTTGACAGGTGTGACAAGACTTACAATACCAGGAAACATCCCTGAAGATACCTGGCCAGTAGAAGTGTTTCAAAATGCGTGCCACAGTCTTCCTCACTCCAAGGTGTCCTGCCAAACTGGAATCATGAGCCACTCTAATGATATCCTGCCTACAAACACGAGGGATGACAACTTGATGTACAACCTCCCATTCACAGTCGGCTGATGCTGTTGGGGGTCTCCACTTCCTCATAAGTACTCCTGACTTTACATAATAACAAGTAGAAGCACCAGCTGACTCTTCCTCACTGCAAGCAGAGTTAGCTAGACCTTTCAACTCAGGGTCAGCAACCTGCAACTCAACCAACTCTTGACGAGACAAATTATCAACACTACGGGGTACTGCCTCATCTGGTGAGTGGTCCAAATTAGCAAGAAAAGTGTCAGCTAGGATAACATCATCATCATCCTCTAAATCACCAGTAACTTTAGACTTAGCCCTAGTGACAGCACATGCAGGGAACACATCAGGGACATCACAATCCTGGGACACAGCCGCTGGCTCGCTAGACAACTGAGGAGCTGGACACACTTGACTTCCACCAATATCATTTCCAAGTAAGAAAGTTACACCTGACATTGGGAGTGTCTCAACCAACCCAACCATAACGGAACCATTAACAAAACCAGACTCTAAATTCACTCTGCACAGAGGGACAGAGAAGTAATTATTCCCTACACCTTGTAAGATTACAGTTTCATCAGAGGAATTAAAATTAGAGCCTAGAACACTGGTCAGCATAAGGGATTGGCAAGCACCTGTATCACGATATATTTGAACTGATTTCCTGTCATTACTGTCCAGAGGACTGACAAAACCATCAGACAGGAAATTAGCACATGAACTCTTGAGAGTGTCACCCACGTTACTGCTCAAAAGAGGAGCTCCATCATGAGAATTTAAGTTACCCCTCAAAGCAGGTTCAGTTAACTCAGTTAAAGAATTCTGGGAACTCTCAAGAGTGGACACTAGACCAATTGACTGAATATTTAAAGACTCCTTTTTGTTCACATCACGCTGTCTCCTGAAACATCTCTCCGTAGTATGACCAAGCTTACTACAATAAGTACATTTACTTTTCTGAAATCTAGAGGTGAAGCTGGTATTTACTTCCTGAGAAACATCATCTTTATTCTCTTTCCTGTTACCTGTACTCTGAGTAGAGGCAACGTACTTACTCTCAGCTTTCCCTTTTCCTCTAGAATATCTCTTGTGAGTGAGAACATACTCATCAGCTAAAACTGCAGCATCAGACAAATTATCTATTCTTTTCTCATCGAGATATAGGCTTACATCCTTATTAACACACCTCTTGAAGTCCTCCAGCAAAATCATCTGCTTAAATTTACCAAAATCAGAATCCACATTCTTAGAATTTAACCACTGCTCCAACAAATCTTCTTTGATTTTTGCATACTCAACATGGGATTGCTTATCTTGCTTGTAAGTTGTCCTAAATTTTACTCTATAGGCTTCAGGAACAAGCTCATAGGCCTTAAGAATCAAGCTCTTAACTACATCATAATTATCAGACTGATCCTGAGGCAAAGATGCATAAGTTACTTGAGCTTTACCGGTGAGAACAGTTTGAAGGAGTACTGGCCAATACTCCTTAGGCCAATTAAAACCTGTAGCTACCCTCTCAAACAACTGAAAATACTTTGTTAAATCAGATTCATTAAAAGGAGGGACAAGTTTAACATTTTTAGCCACATCAAAATCATCAGAGCTAGATGATCCAGTTCCACCTTGTTTCATGCGATACTCATGGTCTGCCTGAATCCTAGCAAGTTCAACTTGTGCGTGAAACTCAGCCTCCTTAACATCAGCCTCCTTAGCACGTGCTTGAAATTCAGCTTCCTTCACACGAGCCTCCTGCAGGGCTAGCTGTAACTTAGCTAATTCAATCTGCGTTTGCTCATTTGGAGGAGTTACATTAAACAAGCTTTTATTAATCATGCCAACAATTTGATCTTTAGAATGATGAGAGTGAACTGCAATTCCCAATTGTTGAGCAACAAGCTTAAATTCATTCTTTGTTCTGTTTTCTATATCACACACTGTTTGCACATTTGACAAAAAATCCTTGGCTTCATCAAGTGTAGTAATAGTAGACATAATGAATATATCACAGTCACAAAATATCAAACAATATCCTTATGATAATATCCTGAATATCCTGGCGAGGTCGCCAAATTTATGTTACGGAACAGAGAAAGATAATGTACACTTTAAGTGAGAATACGAAGAGTCACTACTGTCCCGTAAAGTTCCAGGTTCAAAACAAAAGAGTTAGGTAAAATTACAAGTTAAAGTTTAATGCTTAAATTAACAACAAAACATTCAGGACTCATAAGATAATGTAATGGCAAATAAACAGGTTAAATATATGGTTAACTGCAATAGCCTCTATTAACACGAAATTAGCAAGAATAAATTTATCTAAGTCAGCCCTGATAAAAATGAGATACCAGATAATACTCAGTGAATGCCAGATAAATAATTACAGATACAAACTATTATCAAAAATGACTGACATAAAGAACCCCACACGAATTACAAAAACTTCACTAGGCCTACAAATTAAACTTATGCTATACAGTACAAGAAAAAATGCAACAACAGTTATACTCAAATTACACACAGCTGCTAGATGTTTGGAGACTTCTTGAGCACTCACAATAATAATATCTGTACAGGGGAGGACAGAGATGTGAACAAAATGAGGAGCAGATCTAAGTGGCAATGATGCAGAGACTGAGCTCATTATATAGGGGCCAGGAGAGCTTGATACAACTTGTAATGAGGACGCGCAAATGAAGCCATGGGGACAAAGAGATGACAATCCCGCAAAATATAACAGAGATGTCGACTTACTCTACTATAACGGTAGAAGGGGGGAACTGAGGCAGAACACGCTCGTGATCAAACATGCAGCAACTGTGCGTTAAAATTACACAAAGGATGATGAAATCATAGGCTATGTAACAACATACACTCGCGCGAATTCGTGACAGGCTGACTCCCCTGATAACCATGATTGGAGAACTGTTCAGAGTGAAAGACCTTTGGAGTAACCAAACGAGCTCACCTGGGAAGCTAATTCCAATATTTCTTTTGTTTCTGATTTTTATTTATTTGTGTGTGTGTGGGGGGAGAGGGTTGACTTCTCAAGAATCACTGGTGAGGGTTGAGGTCCCTGAATCTCATTAAGAATGTAAGTCCATTGTACAGCTTGTGAATATTGGAAGATCTTCCTAGTAACCCGACGAATTCACCTAAGAAGTTACACTCACCTTCATCAGATAGCCTAGGAGGAGTTAATTCACACACACACACACACACACACACACACACACACACACACACACACACACACACACACACATTCAGCTAGCAGTGCAAAGGTGTAGGTCGTTGCTGAAAATGATACTATGCTGTTTTGTAGGATTGATAATTATTATGATGATAATAATAATAATAGTAATAGCAATAATAACAAGTACAAAAATAATAATTATTAATATCATCATCATCATCATCATCATCCAGACCTCCTTCCCACCCTAGGGCAGGGCGAGGAGTAGCAATGTCCAGAAAGCCGAAATTTGCCCAATCCAATGGGCCACGCTCTCATTCACTCATCATTCAAGCCCCCGGAATCCTGGCTCTATCGGATATGCCCAAACATTCACCACGTTCTGTAGGTTCACAAAAACGTATCCGGTTGAGTAAATCCGGAGCTGCAACGTTAAAAAGGGGTCCTAAATCCCTGATCATGCACTTCTCCTCACAGCATTCATCCAGCCAGCTCGATGTCTCCCTAGCTTCACCGGCTTCCAAACCTCTCTTACTCACACACTCATCCACCACATCTCTCCAGCTTCTCCTTGGCCTACCTCGTCTCCTTCCACCTGCAAATTAGCTCAGATATACCCTTTTTCACCACTCTATTGTTATCCATTCTCTCCACATGACCATACCATCTCAGTACACTCTTTTCGATTCTGGTGTCCACAGACTTCCTCAATCCACATCTTTTACGAATCACGTTATTTCGTGTCCTATCCACCTTCTGTACTCCACATACATTCCTTAGCAGTCCCATCTCCACTGCTCTTACTCATGACTTTTCATTTTCATGCCACACCATGGTCTCACATCATATCTCAAAGTTGGCACCAACATTCCTTCAGGTAAGCCTCATGCAGCTTCAGCACTCAAGCCTCGGTTTCTTATCAAGGCCTTCATTGCACCAGCTACTTTTCCTCCTTGTGTCACTCTACTTTCACTTCTTTTGCACATTTTCCTCTCCTTTCTATCACTGTACCCAGGTATTTGAACTCTCTCACCAATTCCAACTTCTCTCCATTCACTGTAACATCGCACTGGGAGTCACCTTCTTCCTCAATAACCACCACTTCACTCTTGTCTACATTTACTCTCAAGGCAAGACGCTCACAGACATCAGCAAAACTCTGCACTAACCTACCAAGTTCTTGTCTGGTATTTGCAAGCAGAACTGCATTATCAGCAAACAACAAATTTGAGGTATTCCATCCATCACCATTCTTTACCAATGCCATCCCCCTCTCCATTACTTGTGTTTTTACTTCTCTAATGATCCCATCCATATATATATATATATATATATATATATATATATATATATATATATATATATATATATATATATATATATATATATATATATATATATATATATATATATATATATATATATATATATATATATATATATATATATATATATATATATATATATATATATATATATATATATATATATATATATATATATATATATAATGAACAACCATGGGGACATCACACAACCTTGTCGCACGCTCACACCGATCGTGAACCATTCACTTAGATGCCCATTAACCCTTATAATGCTTCACTACAATCATAAAAACTCTTGACGGCACCTAGCATCCTACCATCTACACCGTACATGCGCAAAATTTTCCACAGTCCTTCTCTGTCCAATTTGTGATATGCTTTTTACTGATCCATGAATGCCATGAACACCTTATGGTCCTTCTCACAAGCCTTCTCTGCTAACTGTCTTACTGCAAATATTTGATCCACACATCCTCTGCCACTCCTAAAGCCACCCTATTCATCATCACTAGGACTGATGACATCTCTTTTACCTGCTCTATAATGATTCTTCCATATGCCTTCCCTATCACACTCAGTAAACTTATACCACGATAATTCTTGCACTCACTTCGCTCGCCTTTATTTTTGTACAGGGGTACAGTCACATCCCTTTTCCACTCTGCTGGCACAGTTTCACACATCCATGCCTTCTTACATATCCCCAACAAGCACGTCATTCCACTCTCTACACTAAAGCACCCTGCATACACATCAACCTCAGCTGCTTGCCCGTTTTTTTTAGCCTCTTCACAGCACTCTTCACCTGTGGAAGTGTCATGTCTCCAAGCACTGCATTCCTTCTCTGCTCACTCCACAAACCAATCATCCTTACAGCTGCTCTGCTCTCTCTATTCCCATTCATTAGGCTTTCAAAATATTCTTTCCATCTGGTCCTTACTTGATCCCTAAGGGTTAATAATCTACCACCTACATCCTTCACACCATCACATTTCTTTCCGCTTTCACTTCTACATTTCTGCACCTTTTTCCAGAATAACTTCCTATTATCAGGGTAGTTTGCATTCATTTTCCTTCCTAGATCGTCATTTACCTCTTTCTTTTTCCTCATCACTAGTCTCTTTACGTGCTTCTTGCTCTCAATATATTCAGTTCTTACTTCAACTGAACTCTGTACTGTAACCACTGTAGCCACTTCTTCCTCTTTTCCTCCACTGCTCTCTTAAGCTCATCATCCCACCATACCGTACCTTTCTTCTTTGTTGCCAATCTTGCCACAACACACACCGCTTTAGCATTCCTAACTAAGGAATCCCAATATGCATTCCACAGGCTGTCCAGCTCCATTTCTTTCCAATTCACTGATTCTAACTCCTCCTCTACTTTGATCCTGTAATCATCTGTCATTTCTTTGATCCTCAGCTTCTCAACTTTCAATCTTTCTCCCTGACTGCTCCTCTCTCTCCAATCCTCCTCACTCTTCTCAGCTAGATCTTGTATACCACAATCCTATGATCTTAAGACCTCCACATCGTCCCCTCACGGCCCTCGTATCAGCAACCATTCCCAGCATCGACCTCTCTACGAGCACGTAATAAATCAGGCTTCTTTCAGCACGGTCCCCGTTCCCTCTATACCATGTATATTTATGTGCATCTTTGTGTTTGATATACGAGTTATAAGCACAAAGATGCACATAAATATACATGGTATAGAGGGAACGGGTATCGTGTTGAAAGAAGCCTGATTGATTACGTGCTCGTAGAGAGGTCCATGCTGGGAATAAAAATAATAAGTGTTTCAGTTGGGGTCAGCAAAGGAAATTCCGTTAGTCTTTTTCTTTCCCGTGTGACTTAAGGTTATAATAATTATAGTGCAACTAAAATTGGAAAACATATGGTAGTTGTTGGCTGTAGATATGATTCACTTGCTGTGATAATAGCTTATTTTCCTGTGCTTGTACTGTGCTTTCGTGAGCTGTGCCCGATTTGCCTTCTTGCAGATAGTCTACGTTTCTGTTAAGATGTCTGAGATTCCTTTAACAGCGTGGGATATGATAACATAAAAATGATACGATGCAAGGGCGCTGTTTTCAAAATAGTCAGAGTTGTAATTCCAGAGGTACATAAGGTGAGGTCACGTTAGATGACTACTTCGTTCTAGTTTTGTGGAAATTAAGTAGAGTTGTTTTCCTCTTTAAAATGATGGTTCGGATAGTCTTTGGCAGTGAATATATATATATATATATATATATATCTATATCTATATATATCTATATATCTATATCTATAGATAGATAGATATAGATAGATAGATACAGTAGATAGATAGATAGATAGACAGATATTCATAGTGGAGACAGTGATAAGAATCAGGTAGGAGAAATTGAATGTAGAGGAGTAATGTAACGGAACAAGAAAGTTGTTTATCGCTCATCGACTACCCGAGCGTAATTAGTGCAGAAAATAATGTTACGCAAAGTCCTGATAATTCCCTAGAATCCGAGCCGGTGTAGTTGGTAATATACTGAAGACCCCAGTACTGCTAAGTAAATATGGACTAGACCAGTAAATGATCTGACTGTAAAGTACTAGGTGTTGAAACCTGACGGAGCACTGATAGCACAGAATGGTACACTGATACATGAGCAAATGACACTGATAGCACAGGACTGGCAGTTACACACGAGACCGTCAGTGAGAGCACAAGAGTAATTATGATGGCACAGAAGGGACAGTGATAACACAGAACAGACGCTGGTAGCACAGGAGGGACACTGACAGCATCGGAGGGGCGCTGTTAGCTGAAAGCGGAGATGTGAGACAAGAGGTCGTAAGGGTAAGAAAAGCGTGTGGAAAATGAAGGAGAGAGACACGGCTGTGTTGCAGAATGCCGTGGTGGGAGAGTAGCGTGATGTGGTGGCTGGGTAGCGTGGTGTGCTAGCTGGGCTGTGTAGTGTCAATTCTGGTTGGTACGACGTGCCTTAGTTTTGGCAGGAAAAATGTAAAGTTTCAAGGGTGAAAATACAAACAAATGAATGTGGGGTAAGAGGGACATGGAACGAACGTGTTTAAGTCTGATGAATCGGAATGAAGACAGCAGAGCAATAGCAAACCTGAATGATTTTGATTATGTGTAAAAAATTACTTGGTGCCAGGAAATATGACATCAAAATTAAAAGACTGCTGTAATGCGGTTGAAGAAAGGAAAGGTAGCAGGCACTGATAAGGTGCATGCGGAGACGATTAAGTGCAGTGGAGAAAGTACAATAATGTCTATCTATCTATCTATTGCCAGACGCCGTAATATCGTAAGGGGTGGCCATTGACTATGAGTTATTTGTTTTACGGGATGGGGTACTAACCCTCCACCAACCCACTTGTTGACACGTAGGGAACACGTATGGTTTGGTTATATGGTTACCACTCAGGGTTGTAAGTGGTTTCTTGGCTTACAGGAAACCATTTGGCTTGTCACTCAAATTCGTAAAGCCACCTGTAAAGGAAAGAAAAGCAATAAGAAGTGACAGGAAAGATGGGAAAAATAGGAAGAGAGGAGGGCGGATGATAAAGGCTAAGGAAGTATGCAGCACTACATCAAGTGAGTGGATGACGGTTGCCACAACCTACCACCTAATGTGTCAGCGAAAATTATGTACGAAAGATTAGGCAAGTGGACTTGCTTCAGCCGAACGAAAGAATGCAGTGATTTTAAGTCTATACAGGAATAATGGTGAACAAAGTAAGTGCAAAATGATCATTCTATTAGTTATACGAGTGTTGCAATAATGGTATATGAAACAACAGTGACAGAAAAAGTAAGGATTACCTGAACAGCGACGAACAGGGTGGTCTTACAAGTGGAAAAAGATGTGAGGATCAACAGTCTGCAGTGAGACAGTTAGTAGAGAAATCCTACGAAATGGATATTAATGTATTATTCTCAACATTATCATCATCAGCTTCTTAGCTCCCAGTGTCATTCGTGGAGTGACAGAGCCCGCACACAGGAAGAGGTATGGCATTTTTGGTTTCCTCCTAAAGTTATACTCTCACAACTCCCTTTACTCTTCTGAACACCTCTAAGGTACAATGATTCTCATTTTATGCTCTTTCTTGCGACCCCCTTCAGCAGTTGTCATATCCTGACTTAATACTTTCTTATACATTCTCCTATTTATGCAATTTTCTCTATCTGGGGTGCCACTTGTTTCATTCTTAATTATGTTTACCGAGATATAGGCTACCAACACTAATGTTTTCTACATGGTTTTAACATCCTAACACATTCTTTCACCTCTGGATCAAAACAGTCATATTCTACACTTTCATGTACGCAACTATTTCTTATCCTGTGTATTCAGGGTCCATAATTATTTCCAAAAATCTATATACACCTTCAAGAATAACAATGGTCATTGAAACAGTGAGAGTAATGTGGTAAAATAGCAAGACTGCAGTGTAAGAAAGGCTGAAGGGAGTCAGTAGGAGGAGGGGAGTTGATGAGATGAAAAGCAATCAACTTGACCCTGTATAGCAGGGCTCTATGTGAGAAGCCCCTTTAAAAATGCTAGTTCCATTCCACGTAGGGGCGAATGAGTTCCCTGTATAAAGTTAACAACTGCCCAGGAGTAAAGAAATCACGGGGTCGGAGTAGCACACCTAATCTCTTGGAAGTAGATTTTGCAAGGGAGACAGTGATATTTCTAGGAATGGTCCCATCATTATCATCATCATAGTCTGGACTTCCTTTCCAACCCTAGGGCAGGGTAAGGAGTAGCAATGTCCAGAGAGCCCAAATTTGCCAAATCCAATGAGCCACGCTTCCATTCACTCATCATTCAAGTCCCCAGAATCCTGGCTCTACCGGATACGCCCAAAACATTCACCACGTTGCTTCACATGAACGTATCCGATTGAGTCAGTCCGGATGTTGCCACGTTAGAAAGGGGTGCCAAATCCCTGATCATGCACCCTCTCCTCAGAACATTCATCCAGCCGGCTTGATCTCTTGTCCTACCCTCGCTTCCTCACACATTCATCCACCATATATTTCCACCTTCTCCTTGGCCTACCTCGCCTCCACCCTCCTTCAAATTTTCTCAGGTATACCTTTTTCACCACTCTGTTGTTATCCATTCTCTCCACATGACCATACCATCTCAGTATACTCTTCTCGATTCTGGTGTTCACCGACTTCCTCACTCCACATCTTTCATGAATCACATTCTTTCGTATTCTATCCATCCTCTGTACTCCACATACATTCCTCAGCAGTCTCATCTCCACTGTTCTTATTTTTGACTTTTCACATTCATGTCACATCATAGTCTCACATCCATGTGTTACAGTTGGCACTAATCCTCCTTCATGTAAACCTCGTGCAGCTGCAACACTCAAGCCTCCGTTTCATAACAAGGCCTTCATTGCACCAGCTACTTTTCTTCTTTATGTCAGTCTACTTTCAACTTCATTTGCACAATTTCCTCTCTTTTCTATCACTGTACCCAGGTATTTGAACTCTCTCACCAATTCCAGTCTCTCTCCATTCACTGTAGCATCGCACTGGGAGTCACTTTCTGTCTCAATAACCATCACTTTACACTTTTCTACATTTACTCTCAAGGCACGACGCTCACAGACATCAGCAAAACTCTACACTAGCCTACCAAGTTCTTGTCCGGTACTTGCAAGCAGTGCTGCATCATTAGCATACAATAGATTTGAGATATTCCATCCATCACCATTCATAACCAACGCCATATCCCTCTCCATAACTTGTGTTTCTACTTCTCTTATCACCTCATCCATATATACAGGTATATTGAACAACCATGGGGCCATCACGCAACCTTGTCTCACGCCCACACCGATCGTGAACCATTCACTTAGATGCCCATCAACCCTTATACATGCTTCATTACAATCATAAAAACTTTTGACGGCACCTAGCATCCTACCATCTACACCGTACATGCGCAAAACTTTCCACAATCCTTCTCTGTCCACTTTGTCGTATGCTTTTTTCCAGATCCATGAATGCCATAAACACCTTATGGTCCTTCTCACAAGCCTTCTCTGCTATCTGTCTCACTGTAAATATTTGATCTGCACATCCTCTCCCACTCCTAAAGCCACCCTGTTCATCACTCACTAGGACTGATGATATCTCTCGTATAATCTCTATAAAAATTCTTCTATATACCTTCCCTACCACACTCAATAAACTTATGCCACGATAATTCTTGCACTCACTTCGCTCATCTTTAATTTTGTACAGGGGTACAATCCCATTCTGAAGTCACAGTTTTACTTATCCATGCCTTCTTACATATCTCCAACAAGCACTTCATTCCACTCTCTCCACTACATTAGCAGTACCAGGAGACGTGACACTCGCACAGGTGAAGAGTGCTGTGAAGCTGCTGAAGAATGGGAAAGCAGCTGGAGCTGATGAGGAATGGTCCCAAGAAAAAGGAATTTCTAGGATTTCAAGACATGATGAAAGACTGAGCTGTATGTTGCTTAATATAAAAAATATTACTGTAAGAGATATTCTTGGCTTAAGAAATGTAGGAATTGAGTTTTGATGCAGTGATAACAAGTCTTTGCCCACGTCAGTGAAAATGATAACCATATCAGATATTAGGTGTGTCTTGGTCTCATCCCATCGTTGCTGATGCAACTGCTATGACTGACGCTGAGAGAAGTGGGTGAAAGTGTAATGGGTGGAGTCATCAGCATATGAGTTGTTGATAGGGCTAGATGTGCAGTTCAGATCATTAATGAAAGGAAGAAAGAGAGTTGGTGACAGGAGAGAACCCTAAGAAACGCCACTCTTGATAGTTTCATGAAATGAACAGTGACTGTCTACAAAAGTCGCTGTAGAACTATCAGAGAGGAAGCTTGAGATGAAAGCACATATAGAATGATAGATACTGTAAGAGAGCAATTTTTAAAATTAAACATATGTGCTAGGCTTAGTCGAAAGACTTTGAGATATGAAGCTTGGTGGCAAACGTTTCTCCTAAGTCGCGAAAGGAGGATGACAAAGATTAACGGTGATAAGAGTGCCAGTGGAATGTCCTTGGCAGCGTAGTATTTGTGGTCAGAATGAAGACTGTGGAAGGAGAGGTGCATAAATAAAATAAACGTTTTGAGTACAGAGTCAAAAACTTTAGAAATATATTACCAAATATTAATACAAGTGGGCCATAGTGAACGTGTTGGGAAGGGGCATCCTACTTCTGGACGGGATGAATGAAAGCAAACTTCCAGCAAAATGTCAATGAGCAAGTTGAGAAATAAAGGAGAAAGAGTTTACACAGGCAGAGTAAAAGAACACAAGCACAGGAAACCCCATCAGGTCCATACACATTCATAGTATTGATGCCAGTGAGGACAGAAAGTAGATCTTTTATAGGAATATCAGTAGAAGACATATACATGTCAGTGAGGGATGGAGTTGGAAGTTAAGGCACACAAAAGGGATGATACCCTTATAGGGCTACATCCATGGGGAATTGGACTTTTTCGCTCACCTAATGTCATTCAGCAGAGAGAGGGATTGGTCACCCGTGCCTAAAGTTGGGACTCAGAAGCCAAGCCTCAGTTACTACATTCCTGATAGGACAAGAAGGAATGGATGCTGGAAAGACAGTTGGACAATAAATGTATGCGATATACAGTTACAGTAGAGTTACCAGGAACAGATGTGCATATCTTATGAGAATTATTAGTCTCAGTTTCCAAAAATTATTTTGCAAGAAAAACGAGTCGTTATTATTTTACGGTATTTGCAAAAAAGTAATATTTGCAACATCTCATTAAATGACACTACCATCTAGTTGAGGACCACACAAAATATAATGAAAGCATGTTAAGAGTCATTGGAAGGGTTTCCGACCCAGCTCCTGACTAATTTCATGTTGTTTTTCAGAGGATTTCAGGAGTCATTTGATTAACAAAAGGGCTCAGAGAGTGAATTCTTCTCGTCATACAGTTGGAGCACGGTCCAAACACTTGCCCTTGCCCTTCAACTTATACTGCTTGTTCTGTAAAAAAAAATGCTTCATTCTTGCCTGACACTCAAACCTTCCACCAACTTAGGTCCAAAACTGATGGAAAGTGTTCGAGTTAACCTGACTTTGTGGCTCTGGCCTTTGACCCACTGTCCTAAAAATCGGATATCTTCACCAATGACTGACCCTCAGGCCTTCCAACAAGTTTGATCCAGATTGCATCAAAACTGTTTGAGGTATGGGCTGAGACATATTATCTTACCCTGTCTTCTTGACCCAGGACGGATGTTCTGTGTATCGTATCCTTTCATTATTGCCTTGCACTAAAGTCTTGTACCTACATTAGTGTTAATCTAAATAAAATTGTTATGGTGACCTTGCCATGTAACCTTGATATGAAATTTGTTTCCTTGTGATATAAACTTCTCATTGCTTTCAGTCAAATCCATTGCTCCTTGCCTTAAACTGAACTGTCCCATAGAGATTGGCTTTAATAAAATAAAAACTGTTTCAGCAGACTTTCCTACGTGACGATTATCTTTAGCATATTGCTCTCATAATGAATGGGTTAACCCACCGGCTGACTTTTTAATAATTTAACTCATATTTGAATCTTTATGGTCATAATAAAGCCTCAGTCCTTCTACCAAATTTGAGGTAAATTGGTCAAAGACGGTTTAAGTTCATCTTACTATGTCACACTAACCTTTGATCTATTGTTCTCAAAAATAATAAGTGAATGTCTTGGCCCATTCTCAACCCTTCCTCCGTATTTGGTTTATATGGAATTTAAAAATGTTTTATTTATATGTTTACACACACACACACACACACACACACACACACACACACACACACACACACACACACACACACACACACACACACACACACACACACACATACATACACAAGCCGAGCAAAACACACGTCACTATTGCAAGAGCACATATGATGAGGTGGGTAGAGCTCAGTTTCTTATTCTCTCGTTTATATTTTATGTTGGTGTTGCTCAACCCCAATCCGTCTGATTTAGCACACCCGTCGACCACAGATAAGCAACCGCCCCTCTGGGGCTGTTCCATAGGTTTGCTACACCGCAGATGTGTCTGAGTCTTAATGTGACATGTACTGTGCAGTGCTCCGTTATGTATGTTATACTGTGTGGCCCTGTTCTAAAAACTGGGCACGTGTCATATGTGGATCCATCCAACCAAGATCATAGCTGATAGTTAAAGATGGGTGAGTGGTGTCCTGCTCCCAGCCATGCTTATTGTCTTTATTTAACACCTACGATGAGTGGATGTCAAGAAGGTTGCCTGCAGCGGGAAGTGAGTTTACAGATTTTTCTTCACTACTACTGTTAGAATGTCTGGAGGTAAGACAATTTTGTAGTGATTGATAATGTTTGTGTGGTGATTGTTTTATGTCCCTAGGTGTGTGTGTGTCTCTGTCATGTAATGGCAGGGATGGTGTGTATTGGCACAGGCTGCTGCATACAGTTGTGTGCCCGTCGTATCAAGGTAGTCTCTGAGAGGGAGATCTTTATTTTCAAAGTGTTACTGAGCTGTTTTGAGTGATTTTGGTGCAGCCATTGATGATGCATGGGGCGTTGTTCTGTATGATGTGCGGGGTGTTCTAATGGGTATTAGATACGATGGGAGGCCATGCCGGGGAAGCGTATGTCATCATTGATCTAATGGGTTGTTTGCAAAGTAAGGAGATTGTTTCTTTTTGTTGCCCAAAGTCTGGCCCTGTAATAGCCCTGAGTGCATTGAGTCAAGGGGTGCATCGCCTCCTGATTTCCTGTACATAGTCCTTTGTGGTGAATCCGGTGTCATTATGTCACTCTAAGGATTTTAGTGGAGGCTACGTTTGTGGCACGCGTACATTGTTAAGTTTGATGTAGGGGGAGACCTGTGTTAATGTTTACTGCTGGTGATTAATGTGGTTGTGGATTTGCTGGAGTGATCTTCAACATGTTGTCCTCAACCTAAGTCTCCAGTGTGTTGAGGTAATCCTGTTGCAGTATGCAGGCTGTGTCTGCAGTGTGGTGTGTGGTAGATACGGTGATGTCATCTGTATATAAGGCAATGATTGTGGGTGGTTGGGGTAAGGGCATTCATGAATGTATAGGCTGAAAAGTGTGGGGGAGAGAACGGAGCACTTTGGAAGTCAATTAGGGAAGTTTCGTGATCGTGATGACTTGCCCTGAAATGTAATATGAGCTTGTCTACCAGACATATAGTTGGCAAGCCAGAGTTTGGTGTTTTTCTCCACGTTTGCGTGGTTTATCTAAGCGATTAGTTTGCGTAGTGGGATAGCATTGAAGGCTTAACAAATATGTATGGTTGTGAGAAGTGTGCATTGTGTGCGTGTCGTAGAATTGATGCCATTTGGTGTTTGTTATGAGAGATTAGTCAGTATAGTGTCTGTAAAGTACACTGCCTGAATCAGTATTGTGAAGGGGCAAGGGGGTCATGGGGAAAAATAAAGTGGTCACTTATTTAAGATGATGTGCTAAACAGTGTTATGGGTCTGTACGAAGAAGGAAGTGTTGGTGTTTTGTATAGCTTGAGTATAGCTATCACTGTGTGGTATCTTGACCATATATTATGTAAATCTTGAGATTTGATTTTAGTTATCGTGTAGTCGAAGACAGGAGAAGTTAAAGATGGATACAGGGTCTTGATTGTAGTTTTATTATCTTCATGGAAAAATTTAAGTCGAGCAGTGTATGTATTACACAGGAACGTAATTTACTAGCTAAGATCTCGCTGGACCCCTCTTCTCTCTTCCTTTCTCCACAATCTCTCGGTTCTATGGCTAGCCCCTTTCTGACTAACTCTTCCTTCCCTGTCTAGGAGGGCTTTGTCTCACGTGTACAACCCATAGGTCTGGGTTCTAGAAGCTTGTGTGTGTCTGTGTGTATGTAGCACTTCCGGTATCATAGTGCACGTCTGGCATTCCTTACAGAAATGCGGACACATTTCCTTTCCCACTGAAATCGCAAATACATTTCTTTTGGTTTAACTGACATATTTCCTATTCCCACACCTTGACTGGTGTTTCTATCTATTACACTATCTCTTACGAATTGTATTATGATAATGTAGATTCCTACATCTGTCTATATTGCTATGAGTTGTATTATTTTAAAATGGAGTCCTGACAACTGTTCCACCTTTCCAGATATTCAGAATGGTATAATGCGAATATAAATAACTGCGGATGCTTGTGAAAGCCTCGATTCCTTGTGGTCCTAATGTTTCTGGTTCAGGTTCCTGCTGCTATCAGGCACTATGTTAATAGAGATCTACGTTTTCTTGATAACGTTGTGTGTCTGTTCTGGGATGAAGAGGGTTGCATTCTGACCAAGTGGAAAGATCTGCATGTGTTGAGAGAGTTGTTTTTCAGACTCAGTGCACTTTGGTGTTGACTTATTTTTGCTTTGGGGTTTACGAATATAGCTGCTTGTTATCTAAATGAAGGAAAGTTTTGGGTACTTCTTTTTTTTTTATGTGCGGAAGAAGGAACCCAAGGCAACGAGCCCAAAAAACTGTTACTTCCAAGAGAAAAACAAAATACAAGAGAGAGCCAAATTCAAGATCCATTCATTTCGAGATGCCTAGAAACACTGCGTTTGAAAGACTGGAGATCATAGGAAGCAGGAAATACAGACAGAGGGAGACAGTTCCAGAGTTGACCTGTTACATAAATGAAGGACTGGGAGTAACGATTAACTCTTTCAATAGGGAGCTGGACAGAAAAGGGGTGAGTGTTTGCTGCTAGACGGGTGCTATGCGCCCGTCATTGAGGTGGAGAAATGCATGCAGACAGTTCAGAAGAACAGTGACCATTGAAGTAGCGACAGAATGGAGATAAAGATATAACAGTGCGGCGAAGAGACAGAGGTTGAAGGGAGTCAGTAAGAGGGGGAGAGTTAATGAGACGAAAAGCCTTTGACTCCACCCTATTGAGAGGAGCTGTATGTGGGGGGCCTCCCCACACATGAGAGTTGTACTCCACGCAGGGGCGGATAAAGCCCCTGTATAGAGTCTACAATTGTGCAGGGGTAAAGAAAGAACGGAGTCGGCATAGCACACCCAATCTTTTGGAAGCAGATTTTACATGAGATGTAATATGATCTTTCCAATACAAGTCCCGAGCAAATGAAACCCCAAGCATGTTCAAGGATGATGCAGGCTTAAGCTGAATGTTATTAAACATTAGTGGGTATACCTGTGGAAGATTTTGTCTGGTTGATAGGTGCAAAAACTGAGTCTTTGATGCATTAAAAACAACCAGATTATTTTTATCCCAGTCAGAGATACGAGCCAAGTCGGACATTAGGTGTGCCATAGCCTCAGCCCTTGTTTGTTGAAGCAACTGCTGAGATAGACGCTGTGGGAATCGAATGGAAAAGTGAAGGGTGGACTCATCAGCGTATGAGTGGATAGGGTTAGATGTACAGCTTAGAAGGTCATTGATGAATAAAAGGAAAAGAGTTGGTGATAGGACAGAGCCCTGAGGAATACCACTGTTAATAGATCTAGGAGAAGAACGATGGCCGTCTACAACAGCGGCTATAGAACGACCAGAAAGGAAGCTAGAGATGAAGGCACAGATAAGGGGATAGAAATTGTAAGAGGGCAGTTTGGAAATTAGAGATTTATGCCAGACTCGATAGAAAGCCTTAGAGATGTCAAGTGCAATGGCAAAGCTTCCGCCAAAGTCCCCAAAGGAGGATGACCAGGAGTCTGAAAGGTAGGTGAGAAGATCGCCTGTGGAGCGTCCCTGACGGAACCCATACTGACGATCAGAAAGAAGGTTGTGATGGGAAAGATGCTTTAAAATTTTCCTATTAAGAATAGACTCGAAAACTTTTGAGATACAGGATGTTAAAGCAATTGGACGATAGTTAGAGGGTTGGGAATGGTCACCCTTCTTTGGGACTGGCTGAATAAGAGCAAACTTCCAGCAAGAAGGAAAGGTACAAGTTGATAGACAAAGGTGAAAGAGTTTGCCTAGGCAGGGTGTAAGCACAGAAGCACAGTTCTTGAGAACAACAGGAGGGATTCCATCAGGCTCATATGCCTTATTAGTACTGAGGCCTGTGATGGCAGAAAATACACCAGCTGAAGAAATTTTAATGTTAGCCATGAGGAAGTCAGAGGGGGGAAGTGATGGAGGAACAGCACCGGAATCGTCTAAGGTGGAACTGGAGGAGAAAGTCTGAGTGAAGAGATCTGCTTTATCGGTAGAAGAAACAGCTACAGAGCCATCAAAGTAGAAAAGAGGAGGGAAGAATGATGAGTAAAGTTGTTAGAAAGGTTTTTGGCAAGGTGCCAGAAGGAGCAGGAAGAATTCGAGTTAGAGAGTTGAGAGCATTTTGTACGGATGAAATTATTTTTAGCAGAGCGAAGAACAAACTTAGCACAATTCCGGGCAGAAATGTGTAAAAGATGTGATTCAGGGGTGGGTTGGCTCCAGTACCTTTTATAGGCCCTCTCCTTGCTGAGGACAGCATTAGAACAAGCGTGATTAAACCAAGACTTTTAGCATTAGTCAAAGGATATGAGAAAGGAATGTATGCTTCCATGCCCGAGAGAATAACCTCCGTAATACGCAAGACACACCCAGATGGCTCACGGCCATGGAAGCAATAATCATTCTAGGGAAAATCAAAGAAGTACTGCCTGAGGGCCTCCCAAATCGCAGCTCCAAAGTGCCACAGACAACGTTTCTTTGGAGGGTCCACAGGCCGTACCGGAGCGATAGGACAGGTTAAGGTAATAAGGTTGTGACTGGACAAGCCCAACGGAGAGAAGAGATTAACAGTGTAAGCAGAAGGATTAGTTGTGAGGAAGAGGTCAAGTATGTTGGAGCTCTCTCCAAGGCGGTCAGGGATACGGGTAGGGTGCTGTACAAGCTGCTCTAGGTCATTAAGGATAGAAAAGGTGTAGGCTTGTTCGCCAGGTGGATCAGTGAAAGGAGAGGAGAGCCAAAGGTGGTGGTGAACATTGAAATCTCCAAGAATGGAGATTTCAGAGAAAGGAGAAATGGATAGAATGTGTTCCATCGAAGAAGTAAGATAGTCAAAGAATTTTTGATAGTCAGTAGAATTAGGAGATAAGTAAACAGCACAGATATATTTAGTCAGAGAATGATAGGAACGCCGAAGCCAGAGCGTAGAGAATTCAGAAGAATCGAGTTCAGGAACACGAGAGCAAGATAAGTTGTTGCGTATATATACACAACAGCCACCTTTGGCTTTGAAATGAATATAGAGAAAGTAGGAGGATATAGAAAAGGGTCTGCTGTCAGTTGCCTCAGACAGCTGAGTCTCAGTTAGAAAAGGAAGGTGAGGTTTAGAGGAGGAGAGGTGGTGCTCAACTGAGCGAAAGTTAGAGGAAAGGCCACGAATGTTGCAGAAATGAAGAAGAAGAGAGTCAGACAGTGGTTCCAGGCATCTTGAGTCGTCACCGGGAGAGGGGCAGAAGGTGGGGGCATTTATGGTCCCCCCCCCTGGGGACTCCGAGGCTACGTTATTCGATGCCATTATTTAAAACTTTGAAAAAGAAGTGTGGTGTGTACTGTGCATGTAGTTTGGTGTTGATAGGAAAACTTGTATTGGAGAGTATGCTGGCGTACTCTCTGTGTTACTGAGACACTGAAAAAGTTCAGCAAAGGGGGATGGTCGGGACCTAGTCCAGAGGGCTGATGAAACGGGAGCACCAGCTCTCCCTCTCATCAACTTTCCATCCACCTTGGGAGTACTGCCCTGCTCGACTGGTGCTACAGTCTACTCCTCTGAAGTGATGGCAGCGTGGGGTCTCGAAAGGCCGTGTTTGTGATGCAAGAGGGGTCTGTGGAAAGTTAAATGTTGTTACAATGGACTCTCAGTTTTCCATTGTCTTTGCCCTACTTTTGTTGGTGATTTCATTGTTAAGTTCTTAGAATCTTGTGTTGGTTTCTTGTGTGTGTGGGAAAGGTGAGCCGTATTTAAGTTTCTTGCATTATCTTATGAGGCGGGCAATCTCCCACTTTGAGCTGCAGTGTCTTCTGATGCTTCGTGGAATGTAGCGTTTGTCAGTACTGGGTTGAACTTGTAATGTTATTTTATTGTTGGTGCTGGGTGTAATATTTGGTATGCTGAAGTGTTGCTCTGTTCCTTCAGTGAATTTTCTCCAGTCTACTTTCCTGTAATTTTAGTATGTGAAGCGTGATCGTTTGGAATGGGAATTGTTCCTGTCAAGTGATTATGATGGGAAGATGATCTGGAGAGAGTTTGGGTTCCATTCACCAGCTGTTTTTGATGGCATATGTTGGCAAGAAGAATGCTATGTCTTGGATGAAGGGATGCGGCTTGCCTGGTATGGGAGTAGTGTTTAATTAAAGATGTCACTGAGAATGGACATGTTGAGTTGTGTAAGTAATGTCAAGGCCTTGGGGGTTGTTTTGACGGTGTTTGTATCAGACAGTACTTTTTGCATTGAAGTCCTCAGCATTTATAGAGTATGGTGTCTGTTTTAAGGGAAGGAGCTGAGGTTTGTGCTGGACTGGTACAGCAAGGGAAGTGACAGGAGGAATATACTGTAAATGTTTAAAATGTGTGTGTGTGTGTGTGTGTGTGTGTGTGTGTGTGTGTGTGTGTGTGTGTGTGTGTGTGTGTGTGTGTGTGTGTGTGTGTGTGTGTGTGTGTGTGTGTGTGTGTGTGTGTGTGTGTGTGTGTGTGTGTGTGTGTGTGTGTGTGTGTGTGTGTGTGTGTACTTGTTGGAATACTTGCTGATTTAGTTTGTTAGTGTATAGGATCTGCTTTCAAGGTATCGTCCTTCACCAGACTTTGAAACAGGCCTTGTCAACCAGCCTATACTGTACATCAAACTTTACCCTGACGTGGCCACAAACACTGGCCATATTTCCCCCACACGGCCAGGGCCACAACTCCGTGCTAAAGAAAAACATGAGAGAGTTCAAACTCTGGCTGTGAAATACGGGCACACTCGGTCCCGCTCTCTCTTGCCGGATTGCCTTGATACTTGTTTCAGGTTTAGTTGACTGTTATCCAGGTAGATTCACATACCCATGTGTGTGTGTGTGTGTGTGTGTGTGTGTGTGTGTGTGTGTGTGTGTGTGTGTGTGTGTGTGTGTGTGTGTGTGTGTGTGTAAATTATTGCAAGTCATCTTGTTGAGGTCCAGACTTAGTGGCCGGGTGGTTAGATGTGTGTGTGCTGAATGGGTGAGGTTAGTGAGTGCTAGATGGGCGCGATGGGCTACTGGACAAACAGGGTGGGTAGGGTGGATGAGCAGGGTGGATGAGGTGGGTGAAATGGGTCGGGTGGGTGGGTGGAGAGGACAAAATTAGTGGTTGTGATGAGCGAAAAACGTGGGATGGGTGCTTGCTAGGGGGAAAGCGAGTTGGGTGAATGGGTGGGCTGGGCAGGTAAGTTGTGGTTGGTGGCTGGGGTGGTAGGATGGGCAGGTATTGAATTAGCAGGGTGAGGTTGGTGGCAGGGTATGATGTCTGGAGGGTTGCTTGAGGCGCATGGGCTTTGTGGGTGGGTGAGTGTATGTGTAGCTTCCAGGAGAACAAGCCCAGTATGCTGAGTAAGTGGGTAGGGATATGGCTGGGTTAGCTGTTGGATGGGTGGGTAAGTAAGGGGAAAGAGGTCAATTGGGGAACAGATGTTTGAGGTAAATAGGGCCATGATTAATATAGGCCCATTTAGGGAAATTTGTTGATGGGAATACGTCCTTGAAAGAAATGGACCCAAGTAGAAACACGAGTACAGTGGGCAAAGAAAAGTTCATGGTGGAAATACGTTAACTGTGAGGAAATCGGTCCATGTGGGAATTTATGTGTTTCAGTGGAGAGAAAATATGTCAATGGTAAAAAATAGATGCATGGAAAAAATGTACCACTGGAAAGAAAAATAGGTGCATGGAGAACATTCGTTGGTCAAGCGAAAAATAGGCCTGTTTAGGAAAAATATTAAGGTGGAAAATAGACTCAAGTGGAAATGTAGCTTCATGGGGATAATAGGTTCATGGGGGAAAAGAGGTCCTTGTAAAAAGTATATTCTTGTGGGAATCTGGTCCATAAAGAAAAGAGGATCCATGGGGTAAAAATGCTCCATGGTAGAAAAAGGTCAATGGGGAAAATCATTCAGTGAGGAAAATAGGTCCACAGAGCAAAACTGGTCCATCAAGAAAGTACGTCCAAGAAGGAAATGGGTTCATGGAGGAAAATGTATTTATGAAGGAAATAGGTCTCTGGAGGAAAACAGGTCAATGGGATGAAAACGTGGGAATGGAGGAAAATAGGCGGGCCGTGGACGACCACTATGGGGTGTACGTACCTACTGTATTTTTTTTATTATGTGCTAGGAATTAACTCTCTCTCTCTCTCTCTCTCTCTCTCTCTCTCTCTCTCTCTCATCCCATCAGCTAAATTATACAGACGAGACGATATATGAATAAAAGTGGAATATTCATAGAATTTGTTTTTTCTAGTGGGATTTAACTTCACCTGCTGCTGTACAGGTGCATATATATATATATATATATATATATATATATATATATATATATATATATATATATATATATATATATATATATATATATATTAGAATCCCACTGAACGGCACCATGTGTTCTAGAGACGACCAATTCTGCTGGTGTGGGCGTGTGTGTGCCATGATTAGAGAATGAAAAAATGACGCACAATAATACTGACATCACTGGTAGTGGCGTCACCACAACACAAGACATCGGTCGGCGAGTGGGAGTGTAACGTTATATAAGGACCACTTTTCTGTTATATCTCCGTGGAATTCAACGAATCTTTGAATCTCGTGTAACCAAGAGATACATTATCAGGTTTATCGGTTTGTCTATCTATGTTTGTACGTACACTTGCACAGAATAGTATCCTTATTCATGGGTCCGAAGGATACGAAAAGGAACAATACGATGACTACTCATGCGTGGAAGACTCATGCGCCATGCGTGAAGACGTATCAAGGGGAAACGATCAAGTAGGCTAATAATTATTTTGCATTTAAAAAAAAAAAAAAACTGCATTCATCATAATATGGAATGCTTGATGCATTTGGTGACTAATGGCAATTACGTCACGGGAGGAGCTGCCATGTAGGAATCAATGATGGTCATGCAGCAATAACCCAAAGAAACGGTGATATGTTATTATATAGATTGTGAAAAACAGATACAAATATTATATCCTTGGTGTATTAAACGTGACATCTAAGACCCTGGAAAAACATTTGCAGTAGTCATAAACCACCGTATTCATAAACCACTACCAGTGATTGCATGCGTGACAATTGAATCGAGGCCGAAGGCCGTGATTAACTTTTTACAATCACAAGATTCACTTGAAGTAACTTGAAAATAAATACTGTATCGTAGTAAGGCCATTTTTTACCGCTTTTGGCGATGCTTTGTGATTGAATTCAGTAAAGTTATTCAAATTTTCTTCATATTAATTTGTGGGTAAATAACCTTATCCAAGAACATGTTGTGGCGGGCGATCATTATTCGTCCCCGGGATACTTGTGATTCATCCAAACAAATTATATCTTCCCAGAAACGACTGCAGCATCCAAAATTCTTACCCAACACTGCAACAACGCATAATTCTTCACGTATTTTCATGCCTCTGTTGGAGATTACGTTGATTTGGATGCAACTTGGTACCATCACAATTTGTGGAAATTTAGAAAAAAAAAAAATGGATTTGATACTCCATACTAGCATAATTCTCTGTTTAATTTTTTAATTAAATGAATGTTCCTTGGTACCATAATTTTTTGTTGAAATTTCTAACACTGTCAAATCGTTACTTACTACAATCATTTTGTGTGGAAATTATTAACATGGACCACTTTGTTACTATCTGCCGTCATTTTTGTTGAAGGTGTCCAAAGGGTGGAACGCTGAATTGCCCCTGAAAGGCCAAAGGGAAAGCACTATAAAATGACTGAATGTGCAGTTGTCCCGTTGTACTTCAGGCGCAATTCAACATTCCATCTTGTGGACACTTTCCCTTCCCCACAAAAGCTTCCGGCACCTCCTCTGAGAAAAAACACAACACGCCCATACTCCTACTTGAGAACTACGTCTGAGGAGGGGTCCCATGTGTTTCAGGATTTGTTACACAATGCTTCAGATGTGCTTTGGATTAGACGTGGATGCGTTATGTCATGGTCGTGTGATTTATATTTATGCATTTGTCTACACCCATATCGATGCATTTATTACATCAAATAACAGGAAATACCTCCCTCATCCCATGCAAAACCATAATTAGTGGATGTTCAGGGTTATCAACAGTTTCTATGGCCCCTGCCTATATTTTCATTGCCATCCTCGTTTGCGTCATATTGTTTAGCAAAACATCGTAAGTATACTTTTTTGTACATATGTATATATGTATGTGTGTACTTGTCTATCTGCCTGTTTGTCTATCTGTATCTATATATTATCTGACTGTCAAAAATGTATATCTATATCTACAGCATATCGATCTGTCGATCTATATATATATCTGTCTATCTATATGTATACCGATTTATCTATCTGTCTATCTGTATATCTATCTATCTATCTGTCTATACTT
The DNA here is from genome assembly GCF_032717465.1 of Coenobita brevimanus. NCBI lineage: Eukaryota > Metazoa > Arthropoda > Malacostraca > Decapoda > Coenobitidae > Coenobita > Coenobita brevimanus. The sequence continues at coordinate 17,158,104 of NC_137046.1, forward strand.
GTGTGTGGTGGTGGAGGGGGACGGTTGTGAAGAGAAAGAGTAAAAGATGGAATATACTCTGATGAACATTTTGAAAAGTGAACTTTCTGCCCATTACACACCATCATCAGGCAAAGTGTTTGTCCTATAATGTCTGCTTAACAATTACCAACTGATAAGGGCAAATAATTTGCCTGATGATGGCCTCTGTTGGTTCGGAAATTCACTTTTCAAAATATTCATCACAGTATTAGTCATCGTTTTGCTGCTTCTTTGGAAACTGAGATGCCGTAGATCACCATTAGATGTCTTACATGGTATAGACATACTGTCAACTGAGCAATGTACAGTGAGCAACAATAGTCGTGTCGCAGTTTTGTCCGAAGATTAAATGTAACTCATGAAACATTATGCACCTTCCGTATGACAGGCGGCGGAATGCACCAGATGTGTCGCCCGTCAGCTTATGTTTTCATCAAATTTCACGACACGACTATTGGCGCTCACTGTACATACCCTTCCTTCGTCGATTTTTTTTTTTTTAAGCTCTCAGTGTTCTTTAAATATGTTATCACTGAATTATATCCTATCATCACATGTATCAACTGTCTGAACTGCTCTTTCAGTCTATACGCACTCTACTCTTATCGACTAACATTCTAACACTCTCCTTTCTCATGTAATATCGACGGCCCTTTGAATATATTACGGCAATCGACATTTATTTTTCTGGCCGGATTTAACTCCATGAATTGGTGTGTGGAGTGACCATTTTTGTTCTGTCATGATTATTTTCATCTTATAAAGTACCATACTTAAAATGGCGTACATGACTATAACGAGTTTTTATAGGAACAGCATGTTACCTGTGCTTATTTTCATATGTAGTCGCAAGCACATTTTTGCTTAAATTATTGACGAAAAAAAGAAAAAGCACGGCCACGAAGACTGTCTATGCAATCCCATACTTCCCGAGAACACTGATGAACCTAAGAATGATCCTTCTCAGCTAATTTCATCCATACTAAATGCTCTCAACTCTCCGACTCGAATTCTTCCCGCTCCTTCTGGCATCTTGCCAAAAATCTTTCTAACAACTTTACCTCATCATCCTTCCCTCCTCTTTTCTACTCTGATGGTTCTGTAGCTATTTCTTCTACTGATAAAGCAGATCTCTTCGCACAGACTTTCTCCTCCAATTCTACCTTAGACGATTCCGGTGCCGTTCCTCCATCACTTCCCCCCTCTGACTTCCTCATGGCTGACATTAAAATTTCTTCAGTTGATGTATTTTCTGCCATCACTGGCCTCAATACTAACAAGGCATATGGGCCTGATCGAGTCCCTCCTGTTGTTCTCAGGAACTGTGCTCCTGTGCTTACACCCTGCCTAGGCAAACTCTTTCGCCTTTGTCTGTCAACTTCTACCTTTCCTTCTTGCTGGAAGTTTGCTCTCATTCAGCCAGTCCCAAAGAAGGGTGACCACTCCCAACCCTCCAACTATCGTCCAATTGCTTTAACGTCCAGTATTTCAAAAGTTTTCGAGTCAATTCTTAATAGAAAAATTTTAAAGCATCTTTCCTATCACAACCTTCTTTCCGATCGTCAGAATGGGTTCCGTCAGGGACGCTCCACTGGCGATCTTCTCACCTTCCTTTCAGCCTCCTGGTCATCCTCCTTTCGGGACTTTGGCGAAAGCTTTGCCATTGCACTTGACATCTCAAAGGCTTTCGATCGAGTCTGGCATAAATCTTTAATTTCCAAACTGCCCTTCTACGGTTTCTATCCTTCTATCTGTGCCTTCATCGCTAGCTTCCTTTCTGGTCGTTCTATAGCCGCTGTTGTAGACGGCCATCGTTCTTCTCCTAGATCTATCAACAGTGGTGTTCCTCAGGGCTCTGTCCTATCACCAACTCTCTTCCTTTTATTCATCAATGATCTTCTAAGCTGTACATCTAACCCTATCCACTCATACGCTGATGACTCCACCCTTCACCTTTCCATTCGGTTCCCGCAACGCCCATCTCAACAGTTACTTCAACAAGCAAGGGATGAGGCTGTGGCACACCTAATGTCTGACTTGGCTCGTATCTCTGACTGGGGTAAAAATAATATGGTTGTCTTTAATGCATCTAAGACTCAGTTCTTATACCTATCAACCCGACAAAATCTTCCACAGGTATACCCACTAATGTTTAATAATATTCAGCTTAATCCTGCATCATCCTTGAACATGCTTGGGGTTTCATTTACTCGGGACTTATCTTGGAAAGATCATATTACATCTCTTGTAAAATCTGCTTCCAAGAGATTGGGTGTGCTAAGCCGACTCCGCTCTTTCTTTACCCCTGCGCAATTGTTGACTCTATACAGGGGTTTTATCCGCCCCTGTGTGGAGTACAACTCTCATGTGAGGGGAGGCTCCCCACATACAGCTCTTCTCAATAGGGTGGAGTCAAAGGCTTTTCGTCTCATTAACTCTCCTCCTCTTACTGACTCCCTTCAACCTCTGTCTCTTCGCCGCATCTTTATCTCTTTTCTATCGCTACTTTAATGGTCACTGCTCCTCTGAACTGTCTGCTTGCATTCCTCCACCTCTACGACGGGCGCGTAGCACCCGTCTGGCAGCAAACTCTCATCCTTTTTCTGTCCAACTCTCTAATGCAAGAGTTAACCGTTACTCCCAGTCTTTCATTTATGCAACAGGTCAGCTCTGGAACTGTCTCCCTCTGTCTGTATTTCCTGCTGCCTATGATCTCCAGTCTTTCAAATGCAGTGTGTCCAGGCATCTCAAAATGATCGGATCTTGAATTTGGCTCTATATTGTATTTTGTTTTTCTCTTGGAGGGAACTGTTACTGCGGGCTCATGGCCTTTGGCTCCTTCTTCCTCCTATAAAAAAAAAAAAAAAAAAATAATAATAATAATAATTGTGTAGAGTAATTCACGTACTCTAAGCTAAAATGCTCTGTCTTAAATCTCTTAACACTGACAAGAAAAGCACAATACAGCTGTGCGCTCGTTAATTTGATGGGAAGATGAGGTACAACATTGTCTATAGAAGTCTTGAAGATACATATTGCGTCAATAATTTCATTTGTAATATGATAATCAACGGAAAAATATTAACACAGAGGTGAAAGAGCATGCGAAGGGAGGCAGTTAAAACTAGCAAAACAGTATGAAGATAAACATGCTGGAAAGCTTGAAATTATTCTTGTCATGGCCATTCAGAATGAGCTCTGGTTTCTGACAATAAAGAAGATCGATACACTATTCAACATGAATGACCAAATACAGCTGCAAAGACGTAATTTTGGCAAAATAATTCATAAATGAAAAACGGAAGGCATGAATAGCTTGGATAAATATGAAACCTCCAGATTCTAATCACCCTTTTTTTCCCAATCTTGCAGCCCACAGGTGATATAGTATTTATTCTAATTCTGGAATAGTAAATCGTTTCCTTTGCAATTTGCCCAATCGAATAAATTTAATTTAACTTTTTCAACAATGCCTTGACCATAAAGAAAGGAATACTGTCATACTGTGATGTCGTTTGCAGAGACCCTTTAAAGAACAAAGAGTAACTTTCGCCATGGTGGGATCTTTCACCCATCAATTATTTGCTGTCACACTAATTTTAAACTTTCAAGTTTTTTATCGATACACACGATAAAGTTTAGAATAACATAGTGGTTGATGCTTCAATTTACTAGCAAGGAACTTTGCTATAACCAGAATTTACATTCTCGTGAGTGTTGAAGAACATACAGTATAAAAGCAATTTTACTGGATGCTGGGTCAAGTATGGGAAGAAATGATGCTGCAGTGATGCAAAACAAGCACTGAGTTGTGTAAGACAGCATGTGGAAGTAGCGTGTCGTGTAAGGTAAGGTGCGAGGTGTAACTGGCGGAGTGTGGTATAAGCCAGGAGGTGTAACAAGCAAGATGTCGTGTAAGGTGGGAGGTGTAACAAGCGGGGTGTCGTGTAAGGTGGAAGGTGGAATAGGTGAGGTTCCATGTAAGGCGGCGATCGAGTCTGCTAAACTCATTTACTCTGCCAGGCACGTCGTCCAGGTAGCCAGTCTTTTCTTGAAATGCTCACTTAAAAATTTCGCTCAATGGCTTGCTGGAATTTATCTTCCTCTTTACTGGCGTAATGGTGATTTTATCAGGCAGAGGAAGGGAACTGCCCGGCCCGACAGTCAAGTGGCCACTTTGATAATTCAAGAGACTTCTATAACGCTCACGTCCTTTCCTACAGTCACGACTTCTGAACAGGTTCGCTGCCGGTAGTTCTTTGCCAGTTTCTTTGTACATATGGCTTGTTAATATTCCGGTTTTCTTGCGAGTACGATTTGCAGATAAATAAATTCCTGTCTGTCGCACCTTGTCTCCCATACTTCTGTGTATACTCCACGTAGTGTATCATTACGGCCAGCCATTCCATTTCACTGGGTTTCTTTTAGGGGCGATTAAAATCAGAGCTGGATTCACCCTGGTCAAGTTAGGTTCATTAAGGTTATTTTAGGCCCTTTCAGGTTCTGTATATCCATTACGACTGCCAGGTCCATTAACAGCCATTCGGTCCAGTGCAGTCCATTTAGGACTTTCTGATGCTACTGGGCCAAATGAGATTACTTAAAGTCCAATCACATCTACTCCCCCCCAAAAAAATAGCTTCACTTTGGTCGTGCTAGTTCATTGCCCTCTTCAATGGAACACTGGGTTGTCATGGCGAAGCTTGTGACTCACTGATCATTGGAATTACAATCAGATGCAACCTTGTTGTTATTACTGCTGTTGTTGTTGACACCAAAGACTCATCGGGACATAAACCCGGTAGACTGTTGGAAATTCGCCAATTTCAGATATTTTTTCTTAGGTTGTGTTGATGGACTGATTCTTTTGGGAATCTGTGTCGTGATAATGGTGTACGTGAAATGAATGTGTTCTGTCGCTGGGGGCTACATTGCAGTGTGGGCAAAGCAATTTGGTTTTGAGTTGTATTTTGTATTGTACAGATGCAGGGGAAACGTTTTTGTTGCAACACAGTCAGGATAGGTGCATCTGCGTTTTTCACAGTAAGTTGGGTTATGAAGATTGAATGTCTTGGGTTGGATACTAAAGAGTGAAATCTGACTGAATGTTTTGGCCAGAGATAGTGGCTATATGCTTATGTATGTGGTTGTTAAGAGTACTGCTGATTGAAGGGGGAAAGATGTCTGTAAATATAATGAGCTGATGATTAAATCCTAAAATATATTTTCTGCGTCATTTGTTGAGATTGATGCAACAAAACATTACAAGGGTGGAATGATTCTTAAGGTGAAATGATGAATTGGGTGCCTCTCATGTTATCCGATTGGAAGTATTGTTACTTTTTTATTATGTTATCCTGTTTTTATTCTTAAAGATTTGTGTTAATTAAAGCTTGCCATCTTCATGCCAGCTATGGCAGGGGCCCAGCTTGGGCTCGTGAAATTCGTTGTCGTTCTCGTAAACGTTCTGTAGACAATTTTCAGAGATTCTTTCAACTTTCCGATGGTACTGCCTGTTATGTAAGGTAACTTTGTACTGATGTTGCCTGTAAGTTAGGAACAGGTCAATTTTATGTGTCAAGAATGTAAGAAAAATGGATGGGAGGGGTCTTTTTGGGTGGCTGGTTTAAGAGGAAGACTTGAAGGTGTGTTTGAGATAAATGCTTCTCTGAACTGAAAAGGGGTGATGGTTGATTTGGTTGTGAATGAGTCTGTTTCGTCTAAGTCAGTGTTCAAGTGTACTCGTAGGTGTTAATGTAGCTGGTCTGCTGTGTACTGAGTTTTGGAGTGATGTAAAACAATTGCTCTGCCACCAGAACAGGACGGAACTCTTACTGAAAGTCAGGGGGTTTGGCACACCATGCAGCAAAAGGTTAACCGGCCCCATCCCAGCAGATTTTCCACCACTGACCCCACCCCAGCAGATTTTCCACCACTGACCCCACCCCCTAAACCTGGCAGATTTTGATTTTTTTTTTTTTTTTTCTCAAACCTCCACTTTTGGTGAGAAATGATGGCAGGTCACAGAGAAAGTGGCAACCTGAGCCTACAAATGGTCAAAACAGGTGAGCCTCTGCGCACCTGATACTGTATTCCGTAAAGGCGTTCGGCTGCTGTCCCGTTTTCTATGGTTGAGGTAAGTATTGGAAATCACGCAGAATGGGGTGCTTCTGAAAAGACTAGTATTCCAGTAGATGGCACCACGATTTGGACAAACGCATTCCCCGCGCTGTTTAAAAAGCATATTTTTCTGTGTTAAATATCTACACAGTTGTGTGAAACTGTGAATCATATTAATGTCATATACCGTAATATAAATAATACAAATAGAACACACATATATATAACGTAGCGTGAATTGTTTATATTCATCATAAACAGAAATTAAAATACCATTGATGGATGTGATGGTAACCCGCCATTTCAGTGGTCCTATATTATTTAATTTCTGCTACATTTAGTGCAAATTAGGTTCAAATACATAGTTTGTTCAGACTGTAAATTACGACTAGTGGGTACCTTGACTCTTCCAGTCTCTATGTCGGCAGAAATTTAATGTTGAGTAAATACTGGGACTCAATATTTTGCTCACTCCCTTCACGCATGCGCACCACAAGACAGTCTCGTGTTTGTCTTTTTTTTCGAGAGAGAGAGAGAGAGAGAGAGAGAGAGACTTGTTCTCAAAACAAATGCATGAGGACTAATGCTAAAAATAATACAATTTAGACTACTGGTTAGGTTAGATGAAGTAAGGTACTGTAGCTTCTTTGGAGGGTCTGAGGGGCAACATGAGACTGTCTTGTGTGCGCATGCGTGAATAAATGAGCAAAATGTTGAGTCCCAGTATTTACTCATCATTAAATTTCTGCCCACATAGAGACTGGATTACTAGGCGTAATTTACAGGCTGAACAAACTATGTATTAAGAACCTAACTTCCACTAAATGTAGCAGAAATTAAATAATATAGGACCACCAAATGGCGGGTTGCCATTACATGCCATCAATGATATTTTAATTTCCGTTTGTGATAAATATAAACAATTCACGCTACATTATATATACGTGTTGTATTTGTATTATTTCAAATACAGTATATGATATTTATATGATTCACAATTTCACACAACAATGTAGATATTTAACGAAGAAAAATGTGCTCTTTAAACAAAGCGGGGAATGTGTTTGTCAAAATCGTGGTGCCATCTATCGGAATACTAGGTTTGAAAGCACCCCATATGGTAGATATTTATTAATTTGGAACAAAATAACATGTAGTACAAGAATATAATGGTTTTCACACAAAAATATAGGCGAAGAAAGCATTGTTCCATTGAGCGAGCATAGTGAAAGCACCCACATCGCACATAGGTCACATATGATTCGCTATGACTGTTATTTCAACAAACATTTCATTCTCTCTACTTACATAACACTTTTCCACTAACATTACACCCGTTTCCACTTTATAGAACTGTTATCATATACTTACAGGCCTTAAGATTATATTTAGCGTAATATTAACACATATTTACATAGTGGGCGAACTTGCTATGACTGTTGTTTCAACTTACATTCTCTTTTTTCAACTTATATAATACTTTTCCACTAACATTACACTCGTTTCCACTTTATAGAACATATTTACAGGCCTTACGATTACATTACCCTAATATTAGCGCATATATACATAGCTAGTGAACTCGCTATGACTATTTTCAACTTACACTCTGTTTTTCAATGTATATAATACTTTTCCACTAACATTACACCCGCTTCCACTTTATAGAACTGTTATCACATTTACGGGCCTTACTATCATAGGCCTATTTAGCGTAATATTAGCGGATATTTACATAGCGAGTGAACTCGCTGTGACTGTTGTTTCAACTTGCACTCTATTTTTCAAGGTATATAATACTTTTCCACTACATTACACCCGTTTCCACTTTATAGAACTGTTATCACATATTTACAGGCCTTACTATTATATTGAGCATCATATTTTTGCATATGTACAGGCCTTAATTTTACAGTGAACATCATGTTATCACAATCCCACACAGTATAAGTAATATAACAAGGTGTGATATTCCTTGAAACATGGCTCAAGGCACAATCCTATGTTGCAGTCTACACACTCGTCTTTTCTCTGAGTGGCTGGTCTTACTGTAAAGTGCTTGCATACATGACAGCAGCACTAGGGTCTAGGACGGTTCAGTTGAGGAAAGATGCTACTGAGGAAGTGGCATCCTGTGAGGCGTAGTCTGGGCGGCAGTGGTGATGCGGGTGCGGTTGTGGGGCCTGTCCTGTGCGTACCTGGCGATATTTTCGCGAGAGAGCTCCCTCACAAACCCCTCAAAGGTCTCAGAGGTTCCCGCTGTCATGGAATGGAGGTAGTGTGCGTTGAGGACCGTGATGTCGGGCAAGTGGAAGAAGAGCTTTTTGTACCACTTCATCGTGGTCCTGGCACACTCCACACTAGAAATCATGGTGTCAGATTGGTCCACTTGCCTCATGTTGATATTGTAGTCCAGTACCGACTCTGGTTTCCAAACGTGGTGCCTCCTCTCGCTGCAGTGATCCATGGAGTCTGTGTGGTGCATGAGGGGGTGGTGTACCGTCGACAGAAGGCAAACTTCCCTGTTATGGTTCCACAGAGTGGCAAGGATGTTATTCACCTGGAAGAGAACCACTTCATTCTTGTCAAGTTTCCTCCCAACCTTGACAATATGGCAACGATTTCTCTTTACTGTACCACAGACTCTGGTGTCATGTTGGTGGAGGTGCTGAGCGAGAAGAGGGCTAGTGTACCAGTTGTCCAGGCACGTGACCACGATGAAGGTACTCCTCTGTCATTGTCTTTTCACCACTGCCCCTGAGAGTCCAATACTTCCATCTTCTATTATATCTGTCTGTGCGCCGGTGTACAAGAATCTGTCTTGCACATAACCAGTCTTACAGTCACACATAACAAAGATCTGGAACCCAAAATGGTGTCTCTTGCTGGGTATGTACTGGTGAAAGGAAATATTGCCTCTTCGCAACACAGGACTCTCGTTTATGACGAGGTCTCTGTAAGGATGAAATGACGAGTGGAACGTTTCCCATAGATGATAAAAACAAGCCAAATTCTTCTCATTTTATCTGTTATTTGCATTAGCAGGGTCGTTGACATCGTAAAAGTGGAGGCGGCTGAGAATTTGCTGGAATCAATTACGACCCATTACCTTCCCAAAGAAAGGTGTGCTGGTCATTGGGTCCGTGGACCAGTGTCCAGGAATTTGATTCTTTCGTACAACACCCATCAAGAAAACCAGGGACAAAAAGATGAACATCTCACCTAGGGTTACTGGATAAACGTATTGTTGAGAGTGCCTGCTCGTTGTACCGTGATGCCTGCTTTCACAGCACTGGCTGCTTGCAGATGAATTCGTTTGTTTCACAATGTGGCTCACAAAGTCCTCCCCAAAGAACAGGTGGAAGAAATCCAACCTGATGGAGCCTGCATGGATTCCTGGAGCCGTGCAGCCAGACTGCCACTCCTCAGTGAAGGGGTGAATGATAGGAGTGAAATTACTCCTATCTTCCCAGTCCCACAACACACTACCATCTCCAGCTTCGTCTCCATTGTTGCCTTCGTCAGGGTGGGGAGGGGAGGGTGGTGTGGGAGGTTGGGGAGGTGGAGAGTGGTGTCCTTCCCCACTCGCATTACTCTTCCCTCTCCCTTTTCCTTTCACCTTTCCCTTCCCTTTCCTTCCTTTCCCCACATCACGGGCTGTGGGGAGGAAGTGCGAGAATATTGTGGGGTGAAAGACGTGCTAGGGAGTGGCTCCTCCCTGCCTGCCAGCTGCCCAGGTACACCAGGTGCTCGCACTGCCTCCCGCCCACCACCACTTTCCCTTTCACAGCTCACTTCTGCCACACCACTTTCCCTTTCACCCCTCACTCCTGCCACACCACTTGTGCCTTCCCCAGACAACACAGAAGGACCATACCTTATTTCCTTCTCGCTGCACCTTCGGATCCTTGCAGTGAAATCCTCTCCCTCCCCAACCATGAGGTAACACCCCTGCCTATGGCGCCATCCTCATCCTCATCCTTGTACTCATCTGACCCTTTGTCTAGGGGCTGGAGTGAAGAGCGTGCACATGTATGGGGTCCAGGCTGGCCTTCTCTCGTTTTATGGTACGCGACATACCACACTTTCTTTGGTGATATTACTTTGTCATCAGTGCTGCTCGTTTCCTCCTCAGGCAGCACATAGACCTTGTCCTCCACCTCATCATCTAGTGGAGAATCACTATTGCCTGTGAAGGTGTCAAGGGTGGCTTGAATTTCATCATCAGAGAGACCTCAACGTGCCATATCTGTTCTGGGTCACTGCTAACAGGTGAGTGACTGAGACAAGGGAGTGAGAGGGTCATGTGGGGATACTGGGAGCGTTCCCACCTGGCGGCATTTAGGGAAGGCTTGCCTGCATATACATACGAAAAATCATGAGCAAAATTTGAAAAATGTGCGAATGACGGACCTTGCAATTGCAGTGCATTTATATACATCAAGGTGAGTCACAGTGACAAAAAGTGTGGACGTATATATAAGTCAACAGGACGCGGCAGGTTAAAATGAGAGAGTGAATGGACTGAGCCATAGGGCATGGCTGCATAGTGTCCGGAATTTGGACATCTGGTTTTGGTGAATCGACTGGGCATTTTAGCTTGAGTGGAGTTTTTAACACATTTCTTATCATTGTCTTGGTACTGCACTGAAAGTATCTTTGTCTGTGCCCTTTGTAGTTTGTATGCTCCTTAAATGGTCCCTAACAGTATTTGCTTCTTGCTGAAGCCATTTAGGTGGATGCTGGTTAAGTGCTTCACAGAGAATCAGTGCTGGAATTTTATTAAATGCAAGGAAGAAGGAAACAAAGGCCAGGAGCCAACAAGATTGTTCCCTCCAAGGAAACAACAAAAACAAGATAAAAGAAAGTCAAATTCATGATCCGTTCATTTCGAGATGCCTGGACATACTACGTTTGAAAGATTGGAAATCATAGTAAAAAGTACAGACACAGGGAGACAGTTCCAGAACTGACCTGTTGCATACATATAGGATTGGGAGTAATGATTAACTCTTGCATTAGTTAGTTGGATGGAAAGGGATGAGTATTTATAGCTAAATGAATATTACGTTCCCACCATAGTGGTCGACAGATGCAAGCTGACGGTTCAGAGGAGCAATGACCACTGAAATAGCGATAGAAAAGAGATAATTATACAACACTACTGTGAACAGACGGATGTTGAAAGGAGCCAGTAAGGGGAGGAGAGTTAAACGGAAGAATGTGGTGGGCAGTGTTCTTTAAGAATCTTTCTGTAATTGTGAATGGTGTGCTATACACCAATACAAGTACCGATCTTTAAGATGAAGGACTATTGTGTTGTTCATCTGAATCGGGAATAGAGAAATTAAACGGCGTCTGCTCTGCCTGCAAGTCCTGAGAAAAGATGGAAATTTTAGGGAGGGAATACCTAGATACGAGGCCAAGATATTTTTTGGTGGATATTTGACATCTTGTCTGATCCTGCTACTATGGTGGTGTTTGTGCTTAGGAACACTTGCTGACTTCCTGCGGGGTAAATAAATTAAGTGTTTGTATGTTCCCTTAGTTTTCTTAAAGATAATTATGATAACATTCGTTTGAGAGCTTGTGTTTTCATGCCCTAATGATGTGTAGCTGAGCCGGGAGTGGATTTCTTGAGGAATTTAATGTGCAAGATAGAGGAGCAGGAAGAGATACCAGATGAGTGGAGGGAGAGTATGTTGGTTCCCATCTTCAAGGAGAAAGGAGATGTACAGAAGTGTGGGAATTATCGTGAAATTAAACTGCTGTCACACACGATGAAGGTTTGGGAAAGGACACTGGATGAGAGACTGAGGCTGGAGGTGGAGGTGGCCAGAGGTCAGTTTGGTTTTATGCCGGGAAGAGGAACAACGAACCCAATATTCATACTGAGACAAATGGCAGAAAAGTATGAGAAAAACAGAACTACTTATGGTATTTATAGATCTAGAGAAGGCCTATGATAGAATACCGCCCAAGAGTTGTGGAGATGTTTGAGAGAGAAAAAAGTACCAGAAAAATATGTAAGACTGGTAAGGGAAATGTACAGGAATGTTAAGACGCGCGTGAGGTATGGAGCAGGCATGATGGACAGTTTTGGAGTGGAGGTGGGGCTGCATCAGGGCTCTGCGCTGAGTCCTTTATTTTTCAACATCATATTCGACGTGTTGACAGAGGATGTAAGAATGGGAACACCGTGGGACATGATATATGCCGATGATGTGGTTTTGGTCAAAAGAAGGGACAGAACGCAGACTGGATGAGTAGAGATTAGCACTGGAGAGCAGAAGAATGAAAATAAGTAGAACAAAGACAGAATATATGATATGTACAGAGCAGGTGCACGATAGACGTGAAAGTATTAGGCTGGATGGTGTGGAGCTGAAGAGGGTGGATGCATTTAATTACCTGGGATCCACCCTATCAACAGAGGTAGTGAATATAAGGAAATAATCGGAAGAATCCAAGCAGGATGGAGAAGTTGGATAGACATATCAGGAGTATTGTGAGACAGGATTATGCCAGTGAAATTAAAGGGGAAAATGTACAAAACTATGGTAAGACCAGCAATCTCGTACAGGGAGGAGTCACTACTGTGAAGAAAGTAAACGAGAGAAGCATGGAAGTAGCGGAAATGAGGATGTTGCGATGGATGTTGGCATGACAAGGGAGGACAGAATCAGCAATCCAAAGATCAGAGGAACAGTGAAGGTGGTGGAGGTTTCGAAGAAGACACAAGAGGCAAGACTTAGATGGTACGGGTATGTCATGAGGAGCGATGGACAAAGTGACTCGAGGAGAGCACTGGATATGGAAGTGCTGAGAAGGAGGAGGAGAGGAAGACCCAAGATGAGGTGGAAAGATTGTATAGTGGCGGATATGAAAGAGAAGAGTCTGGATACGAACATGGCAGGCGATAGAGGCAGGTGGAAGAGGCTCATCAAGCACAGCGCCCCCACATAAAGTTGGGTAAATAACGCTGATGAAGAAGAAGAAGAATGATGTGTAGCTGATGGTAAAGTTGGTTGCTTATTCCTCCATGTTGGGAATAGTCCCATCACTTAACAGTAACGCTAAATGAGTTCCTGGATATAAGTGATTAGTATTGTCTTTCAAAATATGTTGCTGTTTGTTCTGTGATCATGAGTTTAAACAAAATTTTCCTCCAGTTGTCTTGCCTACGTATTTTGATCGGATCGGAGATGGAGTCTTTTATTTTCTGGAATTGTTTCAATTTTTCTCTCTAATTTGTTACTTTTATTGATACGTTGTTCTTTTTCAGAGGAAAAGACAAGGAAGTTTTAAGTGTTATCAACTGGGATATGACATTTTCTGGCTGTTGAAATGGCTCTGTCGAAGTTAACAACATCCTTGGCAGAGATCGGGAAAGAGTCAAGTTTTAAAGTTTCTACGGCGTCTTTTATGTCTTCTTTGAACCGTGACAAGCGAAGCTTTTGTAAGTTTTTCCTGACCGTGAATGATTTTGCAATTTGTTAATATGTGTGATATTTTAGTTATGTCGTCAAATGGAATGGCATGTATTACTTTTCAGTTGCTTTTATTAGTGCAGGAGTACTGAACATACAGTGACGTTGAGGGAGGAGGCTGCCTCTTTAAGCTCATGCCATCTGAGTTATGATGGTTGTTCAGGATATTTACTGTAAGTTTTATTGTTGTCCATGAATGTACGTCCTACAGCTGTCCTGTGAAAGTGTGCTTAGCCATGACTGATATTTTGCATGGTCATTGGCTGTTATTGCGTTTATAAAAAATGGGGTTATATTGACCACCATAAGTCGGGTGTTGGTATTTGCTTATTTAATCTTTTGTGATTAATTTTATGTTGCTTAAAACTGACGATAATCCTGATTTTGCCATTGGGTACGTCTTGTTTTGTTTATTGTATGGCCATAGTGAAAGGTAAAGACTGTTATGACGGTGATAATGCCACCCCTTCCCTGCTCTTAAATCTTGTCAAACTGTAGTGTAGTTGATGAAGTGGAGAACTGAACCTGTTCGTACGCTTAGTATCTTGTACTTAGTTCCTAATCATCTCTCCTTGTTGAAAATTTATTTTTTTTGCGTGTCTCAATTTCGCAGAAAATAGGCCAGTTCCCCAATATGAATAATTTCCTCAAGCTGTCCTCACCAAACATTATACACATTTCATATCACACTTTCTATTGAGAGAGAGAGAGAGAGAGAGAGAGAGAGAGAGAGAGAGAGAGAGAGAGAGCATCATCCACACCCACCAACTATGACCAAATATTTGACATTGCCTGTGAACTTGACTTCAGCGGAGTACCCTGCTAATTGCATTACTACAGTCTTTCCTAACATTTAACCTTTCTACCGAGTCTGGCTCCATCAGAACAAAATATTTGTGTTGACTTTGCCCAGTGAACATGACCTTTGACCTTTCCCTGAGACGGTGACCTTTGATTTTTTTTCAAAATATAATCATATAATCCCATTTTTTTTTAAATCCCCCCAGAAAGTTTAGTCAACATCGTATGGAAACTATTTAATTCGACCTTGTCATGTGAGGTTGACCATTGACCTATTGTTCTAAAATGCAATAGGTCAACCTTCTGTGATCCTCAGCTCATCCAACATGTTTCGTCCAGGTCACAACACAGCTTCTTCAGATATTTTATTCACAATTAGACACGTGTATCATACTTTTACAGTGCCCTTTGACTGCTCTCAAAAGTGAGTAGGTTCGTTCTTGCCTCAGCACTTTAACCAAGTACGACTCAAATCTTATTATAAATATTTGAGTTGACCTAGCCCTGTGACCTTGACCTTTGACAAATATTTCTCATAATCAATTTTTTTTCTTATGCTGAACCCTTACAAAAAGTTTAGTCTATATCGGATGACCATTTCAAGTTGACTTTGCAGTGTGACCATGGCCTTTGACTTAATGTTCTAAAAAAAAAGAAAAAGTCAATCCTTGTTTCTCTCTCATCTTATTGTGTCAAATCTGATTAATATTAGATCAAAACTGTTTCAGTATTTGTGTTAATAAAAATAGAGATAGAATTTTGACCTTGCGTTGTGACCTTGACTTTTGAATGATTACACACAAAATCGAATCCCTTCGTTTTTGTCTTACTGTCATCCTTTCCATCAAATTTGGTCTAAATCTGATAAAAGCTAAGCTGACTTTACTAGGTTAAACTTTGATGTAGCCCTATGACCTTTACTAATAACCATTTGCTGAAAAAAAAAAAAAAAGGTGAACCCTATGGCTGACAAAAAGTTCTTCCCTGTCCCATTCCTCCTCTATTTTTTTTGCTGGATGATGTGGTTAGTAGGGAAAATTTGCATTTTTTTCTCCTCTAGCCTATTGGGCAGTGACGTTGTTACTGACCAATAGGCCTCCTCTGTATTCTACTCCTTACGTACTGCTGTGTGCCATGTCTGGTTAAAATCGAATGAAAACAGTTACTTAGCTCTCTCTCTCTCTCTCTCTCTCTCTCTCTCTCTCTCTCTCTCTCTCTCTCTCTCACACACACACACACACACACACACAATTAGAAAAATTATAACACCCGCCTTCACTGTCAGTGCGGGTATTAGGATTACGAGCTAGACCAAGAGTGCACAGAAGCATATAACAAAGTCAATAAGGTAATCGGATTAATAGATAAAACACGGGAATATAAAACGGATAATACCTTCCTACGTTTGCACTATTCTGTTGTGCCCTCGAGACTTAGAGAACTCTCTCTCTCCCTCTCTCTCTCTCTCTCTCCACCGAGCCTTGGGAGAGTGCGGATGTCTCTGCCTGCCTCTTTAAGTCAGGCTTCATTTTAGATCTCGAAGCTCTGAATGCGGGGCCTCGGTAGGGCCCCCCCACCTGCATTTACCCACCCCCGTTTGATACCTTGACGACCTCTGACTCGGTTATGGACGCTTCATCTGACCAATTTTCAACCAATCTGCCAAACACTTCAACATTTCCCTCAAATCTACCAGCTGTTCCTGATGTTCCTGTTAGTTCCTCTGTTGCCGCCTCTTCCCTCATTGTCACACTAGAACCTTATGACCCCCATTCTGCCTCTACACCTGCGTCGTCTATCTCGAACCCCGTTCAGTCCAAGTCCACCTCCAATCTTTGTTCCTCTCATCTCCGTCCCTCCATTCTTTCTACCCCTTGTCATTCGTTTTCATCACCATTTTTGACAGTCAGAGCTGGACAAAGTATTTTACCATTCTGCCTTATGCTCTCCGGATGATTTACAGTTCCATATACTTTTGCTCCATCATGTTGGGAAGACTTTGACATTCCATTCCCTGTGTGATGTTACTGTCCAAAATAAAGCCCAGGCTGATGCTATGAGTTCTCTGTTGGTTACTACCGGTGCTCCCATTCCGACTTCCAGAAATTTGCGTCTCAGTTCCATTGTTGGTACCGTTGCAGGTCCTCTACATATTCGGTTGGTTGACAGGGAGTTTTCTGATTGTTCGCCAGACATCAGGCCGCCCTACAGGAGTTGGGTTATGATATGCTGTCCGTTCATTGCTACAATATTCCACCACGAGGAAATCGAACATGCCCTATTATTATTGCTATCATCTCCTTAGATTCACGATCTCTTCCCGGTCATGTTATTACTGGTGGTATGAAATTCCCAGTGACAGAAATTATTGATCCTCCTCACCACTGCCGATCTTGGTGGAGTTATGGCCATCTCAGTAAATGATGTCGTCCAATGACTACTTGTCCTAGATGTGCTCAGCCTGATCATATTATAGTAGACTGCTTCGCTGTTGCATGAAGTTGTCCTAATTGCGGTAGTGGTCATCCAGCTTACGTCCTTTTTTGTCCCACCTTCATGTTAGAGGTGAGGTCTCGTACTCGTGCTCGCGAACCAATGTCACTTAGAGAGGCATGTCAGATTGTTCATAGCATGGGTTTTGGTGACTGTTCCTCGTACACAAGCCGTGTCTTGGTCAGTCACGGTCTCTTCCACCTCTTCATCAGCTCCTGTTCCTAGTGCTCCATCCTATCTGCCTACATCATCAACTTCCTCCATCCCTGCAGCTCTGTCATTGATCCCTTCCCCTGTTGCCCAACCTTGTCCAGCTTCTGCCTCCCCCTGTCAGTCTCTCGATGGTTAATTACCAAAGGCCACCCACAAGGTCCGTGTTTTGCCTGCTGCTTCCAGTCGGTCCTTGTCTGTATCCCATAGACAGTCTACCCGCCTTCCTCGTCATGTTCCCCCTTCCTTGTTTCTTGCACCAGCAGAAGTCCTCTTGGCTGTCGTCCCGGTGCAGTTCCTGTCCCTCATTCCCAGTCTACCTCCTCCTCTTCCTCCTCGTCCTCTGTCTCTCGATAGGGATCTGCCTACCCCTACCCTTCAGCATCTTCCTCTCCTAGTAGTGTGAAACGTCAGTGTTCATTACTGACACGTGTCTCTCGATCTGCTCCCCACAGCAAGGGGCAGAACGCACATTGTGGGCAAAGCACTCGGGGATGACAAGGTGAGGCAGCCCGTTCTCCTTAAACAACTTGGGGAGAAGAATGTGCAAAGCCCCCTTGTCACCCCCGAAAAAAGCCCTTGCCGTCACGATGCACATTTCCAAGATGGTGCTTATTCCTCAGGACTCCCAGGACCCCTGGCCTGGCGTCCCTCGGCCACGAGATGTCACAGTGCATAGGCAGAACCCTGCACAGCTATGCCTTCCGGTCCAGTAACATCCCGAGCCTCAGGACCCTCGGTAGTCCCAAAGAGACCGTCTCACCATCACCATGGGACCCTTGAAGGTGCCGTGGGCTTGGTGCTATGACAGCCTGGAGGTGCATGAAAACATCAACGCCAGAATCCTGGAGCTTGATGAAGCTATACCACGCCCTGATGTTAAACCAAACCACAGTTCCCCTGATCTTCGTCAGGGCCGCCAGAGACTGATCTGCTTTTTGTCCCCCTCAACAGGTTGCAGGCAGTAGCAGGATATGTGGCGTCCATCGCTGCTGGTCGTCCTTTCAGCCTTTCTCCTCACGCTGGGTAGGTGATCTGGGCGGCATTTAATCCATGTCTGGGATCAGACAACTGTGTGTACTCCATCCTGATTGGTTGTTATAACGGGTGTGGCCCGCCGTAGCCTTGGGAGGGCTTGGAGATCTTCTGTTTGCATATTGAGTTTGGGGTTTGCCTCCTTAATATACAGTGCTTCTAGTAAGGGGAAGCGTCTTACATCTTTACATGGGGTTAAAATTTCTGTATTTTCTCACAATATTTTCCTTGTAAAGGCATTTATGTGTTCTGTTTAAGGTGTTTAGGTGCCCCAGCTGTAAGGTGGTAACTCAGGCACTGAGACAATTTCATGATCGTCATGCCCACATAGACAGAGGGAAGGGTTTCACAGTATGCTCATTGACTAGTAAACCTGTATACAACATGTGACCTCTGAAGTATGTCTCTCCTGGCGGGGGCTGTTCATTAGTAGTAGGTGACTGGTCTTTGTACTCTTGTAGTATATTACCAGGTTAAGTCTCTTTTCGGGGTTTAATGGCTTCACATTTCGCTTCACTATTTGTTTTATAATGTCTTTTTTCTTGTAGGGTGTTGAGAAGGTACCCCTGTAGTAATGGCTAATGTCATCCTCATTCTTATGGTTTCTGTCGTTATTGTTGTTGTACTAGTTATCGATGATTTTCCTTTTTTAGGTTGATTTCTTTATTGGAGAAGCCACTGTTGATTAATACTTGTGTAGAGAGTTTGATTTCTTTCTGTACTTGTTGCCAAGAGCTGCAGTGAGTGACTTAACAGGTGCTTACACCCGAAGAGCGTGGCTAGATAATGACATCTGAGTGTTGTACTTCGTGATGTGATACTGTAGGAAGTCTCGATAAAATCCTGCTGGGGTGCGAGGCAAGGAGGGGCAATAGGTAGTCAGGTAGGCAGGCAGACTCCAGGAAGGCAGGCATACTGGATGGTAAACAGGCATGCAGGTATGGTGAGATTGCTGATGGCTGACCACTGCTGGATGAATGTCTGATGGTTGATGGTGGTAAGGAGAATGATATGTTGTGATTAAGTAACCACTTGCTGAAAAATATTCTCTTGGTGACTGAAAGCAGCTCGGTGTGGCAAGCAGATGCACGGTGTGGCAGGATGAGGTAGGGTTGGTATTCTTGAGCTGATTGTAGACAAGGCTTATTACTTATGATTCTTGAAGTCTCAATTAAACCGCTATCAGTCTGTCTGTCTAAATTAAGATGTCATAATTCTGTAACGAGTGGCCACAAACGAAGCACCTCTACTTCACCCTGTCCTGTGACTTTTGGCTGCTCTCCTTCCAAATCACTCTTCTCTCTTATATATATCTCTGCTCCATCCCTCCACTTCATCACTGGCCTCCCTCTCTCCCTCCACATGCCTAAACACTCAAAGTATTTCTCTTAACACTTTCAAACACATCCATATCAATACCACAACATTCCTTTACTCTTCCTTTTGTCTGTCTTTCTCTCCATGCAGCTCTACCTGTTCCTCTCAAATGACTCGTTTCCACTGCTCTCACTCTTAATATGTGTTCTTCCGACAAGGTCCAAGTTTAGTTTCCATATGTGAAGAGCTGGAATCACAGTACCTGGATGTGGCTTTTTTTTCCTTCCATGCTTCCACTCTAAATTGCTTGAAAACTGCCACCGTATAATGGATGTGTTATGTACTGCATTGCTGTTGCCGTATGTTAGAGATGTGTCACCCTATTGTTTGAGATTATTTTACTTGTCGCTGTCGCTGGATGTGTAGTGTATCAGTGCTCTCTTCTCTCTAGATCTCGCTGTCGTCCTCTCATGCCACCTGTCTTTCACTGTTGGTGCCTTATTCCTCTCACGTTGCCACCGTCTTTCTTCCGTCTGCTTGGATTTAATACTATGCCTTCATACATTACTTTTTTCCCCATTCAGTACCCAGGCGTGGGATAATTGTGAATGGCGTTGAAATAGGATATATTGAAGGGTAAGAGGTATGGTACAAGTGTTGTTTCTCTCACGCCCAGTGTTTTTTACCTCCAGAATCCGAAACAAGACCTACATGAACCAGAATCACCTCTAAGTAACTGGTTCTGCATTCCTTAGCTGTAGAAAAAAAGAAACAGCTATCTGTAGCATTATTATTTAACTAACAGTTATTACATTGCGTTACAATATTTCTCTGACGTTTGACTGTTTTCAAAATTAGCACCATTTGTTCTTGCCTTGCCCTCAGTTCTTTCATCAGATTTGTACTAATTCGGATCAAAACTATGTACGTTAACCTTGGCATGTGAACTTGACTTTTGACATATGAACCATAAAATAAAAAAGTAAAGAGTATAAAATCAACCCTCCATCCTTTCACCAAATTCTAGTTAAAATCAGAAGAAAAGTGAGAATATTAGTATAGGTCGATTCCTTACAACTCTGTCAATTAAGTATTCATTCAGTGAAAGACTATAATGCCGAAAAGCCTGTCAGCATCTAGGACACCCTCCCAGTCAAAGACCACATGAATTTGAGAGATACAGTACACATTTAATTCGATCAGTATGGGGACCATCCCACCCATATAGCTTTATGTTGCACGAGCCAAATCGCAAGGAAACAAAACACGAACAACTTCCTTGCACCTCTCAGAGTACTTTATAAACATCCATTCTCCTGTAATCAACACTACAGTACAAATACACACATCTCCCACAGCCAGCTAAAACCACCAGCAACACAATATCCACCATGAACGCCCACCAAACATTCATCACTCAGAAACATTAGTGCACCTAGCAAGACAATGGTTTGGCTGTCATGGTCCCCTTCTTCATTATCAACCCAAAATACAACTCGCAAATAATCTGTTATGTCCTCATTCTAATGCATCTCACGACAACACACATTCAGTTAATGCACCTCACTGTTACAACACAGAAAATCGTTAAATAAAGCCAGAACAAAATATGTCTAAAGGCACCCGACTGAAGTGGTGGGCTTCCTGCAATTCATTAGTTTCACGTAAAAGTAGGTCGGGGACCATTTAAAAACAATGTCACCCTCAACGGAATGGCTCTGTGCCACAGACATGATGAACTGTGTGTAGAACGTTTGGCGTGTGTGGTGGAGTTATGAGTATCGGAGGCGAGAGTGGTGAGTTGGCAGACGTGTGGCGCATTTTTATTTAGCACTCTGTTCACAGTTGTTTTTGCCCTTTTATGTTCTTTTTAGATCCCTCCCACCCTATGTGAGTGGGAAGGTGGGACAGGATGTTAATGATGATGGTCATGCCATTACCATCACCCATACCATCATCAACATCATCACCCTCATCATCATCGCAGTTACGATCCCACTTTTATAAACGTGTACAGAAAGTATTTAATAAAATATTTGATAATGTAGAACTGGCAATACGCAAAAAAAAAAACACTGGAACTAGGTTGAGGCATAACTCCGACAAGTAATCCCATCCTTACTCTTTTATGACATATTTTTTATACAGCATGGTTGGTTAATGTTTATTCCATTCCAAGTTATCCCACTTACTAGTTCTTCAGTTACTCATGCAAACATTCCAGTTACAAGCAGTTGCGCCACGAACACCGGCAATTACTGATATTCAGTTACTAACATCATGTACTGATATTCCTGGAAGATCTACTCTAGCTGCTGTTACGGAACAGAGAAAACTGTCCCGCAAAGTTCCAGGTTCAAAACAAAGAGTTAGGTAAAATTACAAGTTAAAGTTTAATGCTCAAACTAACAACAAAACATTCAGGACTCATAAGGATAATGTAATGGCAAAAAACAGGTTAAATATATGGTTAACCGCAATAGCCTCTATTAACACGAAATTAGCAAGAGTAAATTTATCATAGTCAGCCCTGATAAAATGAAAATACCAGATAATACTCAGTGAATGCAAGATATATTATTACAGATACAAAATATTATTAATAATGAGTGACATCCAAACTTTACATGAATCACAAAAACCTCACTAGGCCTACAAATTAACACCTTATGCTATACAATACAAGAACAAAATGTAATAACACTCATACCCAAATTACACAGCAGTTAGATGGCTGGAGACTTCCTGAGCACTCACAATAATAACAAGCGTACAGGGGAGGACAGAGATGTGAGCAAAATGAGGAGTAGATCTAAGTGGCAATAATGCAGAGACTGAGCTCATTATATAGGGGCCGGCAGAGCTTCATACAACTTGTAAGAAGGACGCGCAAATGAAGCCATGGGGACAAAGAGTTGACAATCCTGCTCTGAACAACAGAAAGAACGACTTACTCTACTATAAGGGAGGAGGGGGGAGTGAGGTAGAACACGCTCGTGATCAAACATGCAGCATACTGTACGTTAGAATTACACAAAGGATGATGAAATCATAGGCTATGTAACACCTCCCCACAAAGAAAAAGAAATTTACAAAGGAAATTTCTTATTACTCTAAAACAATCTGTCTAAAGTCTAGATAAGCAATCTGCAATAACATTTTCTTTCCCATTGACATGTTGTATGTCTAATGAATACTCCTGAAGAAGTAGACTCCATCTTGTCAATCTCTGATTTTTATCTTTAAACTTACTAAGGAATTTCAGTGGGTTATGATCGGTATAAATGACTATGGGGTCAAAATCAGAACACAAATAAAATGAAAAATGCTGTAAACCCAAAATCAAGGCCAAAAGCTCTTTCTCAATAGTTGAGTAGTTCTTTTGAGGTGGAGTGAACTTCTTACTGTAATAAGATACAGGATGTTCAATACCCTGATCATACTCTTGCAGCAAAACAGCCCCACTGTATCACTTGCATCAACAGCCATCTTAAAAGGCTTAGCAAAATTTGGAGTAGCGAGCACTGGCTGACTTAATAGGATAGCTTTAAGTTTGCTGAAAGAGGATTCACAGTCATCGGTCCAGACAAATTTAACACCCTTTTTCAGTAGGTCTGTAAGTGGTGATACAAGAATTGAAAAGTTAAGAACAAATCTCCTGTAATAACCTACCATTCCCAAAAATCTTTGTAGCTCTTTCCTACTTTTAGGTCTGGGAAGATCACTTATAACCTGAACCTTAGCTCCTGGTGGTGCAACATGTCCATCACCAATTACGTACCCAAGGTACTGAACTTTAGCTTGACCAAACTCACACTTTGATAAATTAGCTACAATATTAGCCTGAACCAAACGCTCAAGAAATTTACTGACATGGCATAGGTGATCTTTCCAGTTGTCACTGAAGATTAATACATCATCAATATAAACAACACACCCCGCCAAACCCTCTGTTACAACATTCATGAGCTTCTGAAATGTGGCTGGTGCATTCTTCATACCATATGGCATTACAGAACATGCAAAAGTCTTTCCTAGTGTTACAAAACATGAGATCTCCCTAGCACGTTCAGTCATAGGTACTTGCCAGTATCCCTTTAACAAATCAAACTTACTTATGTACCTAGCCTATCCGATCTTGTCTATGCAATCTTCCACGCGAGGGAGAGGGTAAGTGTCTGTTTTGGCTATCTGATTAACACGTCTGTAGTCGATGCAAAGCCGCTGTGACCCACCTGGCTTAGGGACTAGAGTGACAGGAGAACTCCACTCGCTCTGACATGGCTCAATCATCTTGTGGTCTAACAGGTAGCCAAGCTCCTTCTGGATGAGAGGAACTTTCACTGGGTTCACACGGTAAGGAGGCAGTTTAATTGGCTTTGCGCCTCCAACATCGACATCATGCATCAACACAGTGGTTCTTCCTGGAGTGGCATGGAACACTTGCGGGTACTCCTGCAGTAATGCCGAAAACTCCTGCCTTTCCTCGGGAGCTAGATGAGAAAGCTTAGTCTGGAGATCATTCATGATATCAGGATTCTTCCCCAAACTATCACTCAGGCTCATGCTGCATGGGAGAACTTCACTTGCAGACTCGGGTGGAACAGCTACAGTGCAGACTGGATTATTTTCGTCCCACCTGTGATATAACTTTAGCATGTTGATGTGACAAAGTTGCTTGTTCTTTCTACGATCTGGTGTGGCGATGACATAGTTGACATCACTGAGTTTCTTCTCCACGAAATAAGGACCACTAAACTTGGCTTGAAGAGGTTGCCCATGAACCGGTAGCAGAATCAAAACCTGATATCCTGGCTGAAAGTGGCGTAACCTGGACTTCTTATCATACCAAGTCTTCATCTTCTCCTGAGCAGCTCCTAAATTCTCTTTCGCCAGCTGTAAAGCAGTGGACAGCCGTTCTTTGAACTTCATCACATACTCCAGCAGGTTGACGTCATCTTCCTCCGACAGCCAGCATTCCTTGAGTAGCTTAAGGGGTCCTCTTACTTCATGGCCAAACAGTAGTTCAAAAGGTGAGAAGCCCAGTGATTCATTTGGAGATTCTCTTGCAGCAAACACAACAAATGGAAGACCTTTATCCCAGTCTTTCTGATGTTCCAAACAGTATTTCTTGAGCATCGATTTGAGTGTTTGATGATATCTCTCCAACGCTCCTTGGGTCTGGGGATGGTAAGCTGAAGACGTGATCTGAGTGACGCCCAACTCTTTCAGAGACTGCTTGAAAACATTTGACATGAAATTACTTCCCCGGTCTGACTGTACCTCCTTGGGCAGACCAAACTTTGTGAAGAACCCTAGCATTTCCTTAACCACGTTCTTTGCTGAGATATTTGTAAGTGGAATGGCTTCAGGATAACGAGTAGCCATATCAATCAGGGTCAACACATAAGAAAATCCTGAAGAAGTCTTAGGAAGAGGGCCCACAATATCCACCAACACACGGGTGAAAGGCGCCTCAAAAGGAGGAATGGGAACTAGAGGTGCAACCTTTTCGGTCTGATTACACTTCCCCACAACTTGACAGGTGTGACAAGACTTACAATACCAGGAAACATCCCTGAAGATTCCTGGCCAGTAGAAGTGTTTCAAAATGCGTGCCACAGTCTTCCTCACTCCAAGGTGTCCTGCAAACTGGAATCATGAGCCACTCTAATGATATCCTGCCTACAAACACGAGGGATGACAACTTGATGTACAACCTCCCATTCACAGTCGGCTGATGCTGTTGGGGGTCTCCACTTCCTCATAAGTACTCCTGACTTTATATAATAACAAGTAGAAGCACCGGCTGACTCTTCCTCACTGCAAGCAGAGTTAGCTAGACCTTTCAACTCAGGGTCAGCAACCTGCAACTCAACCAACTCTTGACGAGACAAATTATCAACACTACAGGGTACTGCCTCATCTGGTGAGTGGTCCAAATTAGCAAGAAAAGTGTCAGCTAGGATAACATCATCATCATCATTATCCTCTAAGTCACCAGTAACTTTAGACTTAGCCCTAGTGACAGCACATGCAGAGAACACATCAGGGACATCACAATCCTGGGCCACAGCCACTGGCTCACTAGACAACTGAGGAGCTGGACACACTTGACTTCCACCAATATCATTTCCAAGTAAGAAAGTTACACCTGACATTGGGAGTGTCTCAACCAACCCAACCATAACGGAACCACTAACAAAACCAGACTCTAAATTCACTCTGCACAGAGGGACAGAGAAGTAATTATTCCCTACACCTTGTAGGATTACAGTTTCGTCAGAGGAATTAACATTAGAGCCTAGAACACTGGTCAGCATAAGGGATTGGCAAGCACCTGTATCACGATATATTTTAACTGATTTCCTGTCATTACTGTCCAGAGGACTGACAAAACCATCAGACAGGAAATTAGCACATGAACTCTTGAGAGTGTCACCCACGTTACTACTCAAAAGAGGAGCTCCATCATGAGAATTTAATTTACCCCTCAAAGCAGGTTCAGTTAACTCAGTTAAAGAATTCTGGGTACTCTCAAGGGTGGACACTAGACCAATTGACTGAATATTTAGAGACTCCTTTTTGTTCACATCACGCTGTCTCCTGAAACATTTCTCCGTAGTATGACCAAGCTTACTACAATAAGTACATTCACGTTTCTGAAATCTAGAGGTGAAGCCGGTATTTACTTCCTGAGAAACATCATCTTTATTCTCTTTCCTGTTACCTGTACTCTGAGTAGAGGCAACGTACTTCCTCTCAGCTTTCCTTTTTTCTTTAGAATATCTCTTGTGAGTGAGAACATATTCATCAGCTAAAACTGCAGCATCAGACAAATTATCTATTCTTTTCTCATCAATATTTAGGCTTACATCTTTATTAACACACCTTTTGAAGTCCTCCAGCAAAATCATCTGCTTAAATTTGTCAAAATCAGAATCCACATTCTTAGAATTTAACCACTGCTCTAACAGATCTTCTTTGATTTTTGCATACTCAACATGGGATTGCTTATCTTGTTTATAAGTTGTCCTAAATTTTACTCTATAGGCTTCAGGAACAAGCTCATAGACCTTAAGAATCAAGCTCTTAACTACATCATAATTATCAGATTGATCCTGAGGCAAAGATGCATAAATTACTTGAGCTTTACCGGTGAGAACAGTTTGAAGGAGTACTGGCCAATACTTTTTTGGCCAATTAAAACCTGTAGCTACCCTCTCAAACAACTGAAAATACTTTGTTTAATCAGATTCATTAAAAGGAGGGACAAGTTTAACATTTTTAGCCACATCAAAATCATCAGAGCTAGATGATCCAGTTCCACATTGTTTCATGCGATACTCATGGTCTGCCTGAATCCTAGCAAGTTCAATTTGTGCCTCCTGAATACGAGCCTGAGACTCAGCCTCCTTAGCACGTGCCTGAAACTCAGCCTCCTTAGTATTTGCCTGAAATTCAGCCTCCTTAACACGAGCCTCCTGCAGGGCTAGCTGTAACTTAGCTAATTCAATCTGCGTTTGCTCATTTGGAGGAGTTACATTAAACAAGCTTTCATTAATCATGTCAACAATTTGATCTTTAGAATGATGAGAGCGAACAGCAATTCCCAATTGTTGAGCAACAAGCTTAAGTTCATTCTTTGTTCTGTTTTCTACATCACACACTGTTTGCACATTTGACAAAAAATCTTTGGCTTCATCAAGCGTAGTAATAGTAGACATCATGAATAAATCACAGTCACAAAATATCAAGCAATATCCTTATGATAATATCCTGAATATCCTGATAAGAGGTCGCGAAATTTATGTTACGGAACAGAGAAAACTGTCCCGCAAAGTTCCAGGTTCAAAACAAAGAGTTAGGTAAAATTACAAGTTAAAGTTTAATGCTCAAACTAACAACAAAACATTCAGGACTCATAAGGATAATGTAATGGCAAAAACAGGTTAAATATATGGTTAACTGCAATAGCCTCTATTAACACGAAATTAGCAAGAGTAAATTTATCTAAGTCAGCCCTGATAAAATGAAAATACCAGATAATACTCAGTGAATGCAAGATATATTATTACAGATACAAAATATTATTAATTATGAGTGACATCCAAACTTTACATGAATCACAAAAACCTCACTAGGCCTACAAATTAACACCTTATGCTATACAATACAAGAACAAAATGTAATAACACTTATACTCAAATTACACAGCTGCTAGATGGTTGGAGACTTCCTGAGCACTCACAATAATAACAAGTGTACAGGGGAGGACAGAGATGTGAGCAAAATGAGGAGTAGATCTAAGTGGCAATAATGCAGAGACTGAGCTCATTATATAGGGGCCGGCAGAGCTTGATACAACTTGTAAGAAGGACGCGCAAATGAAGCCATGGGGACAAAGAGTTGACAATCCTGCTCTGAACAACAGAAAGAACGACTTACTCTACTATAAGGGAGGAGGGGGGAAGGAGGTAGAACACGCTCGTGATCAAACATGCAGCATACTGTACGTTAGAATTACACAAAGGATGATGAAATCATGGGCTATGCAACACTGCATTTATGTAAACCATCAAAACCAGGATTCCAGTCACTCTTACACAAAATTTTTGCAAACCTTCCAGTATTCTCGGCTTTCCAGACGAATATAACGCCTTTCCAGTTTCCGCCACGGTCGTTGTTTTCTTTCCTGTCAGTGTCCCCACCACTTCTAAAGGTAGGCTACCATCTTTCATTTTTGATATTCTTCCTGCCAGTTATTCCAAACTTTTATTTTTTTTTACTTGGTTTCATTTACAGTCTGCATTTTTGGTTTCATTTTTGGCCTGTGTCTATTCATTCATGTATTCAACATATTCTACCTTTTTTTTTTCTGTATTAATTTTTTTCTCTTATGTTCCTTAACAATTTTCCCATCCACAGTTCAGCCCTATTTATATTCAACATTTCCGTATTTTTCTTATTTTTTTTTTACTGTGTTTCTGCTCAGCCATCTGTTCTTTTTAACTATGTTCTCCACCTTTTCTTAATTTAATTTCTTCCATCAATCTAGCACTATTTTCATATACAGATTTTCACTTTGTGCCGCAAGTTAATTGTTTTTCCATGCTATTAAATTTGATTTCCTTCGTTAAAAAAGCTGTCACCTTCTTTCAGGTTTCTCTCAATTTCATCTAATGCCACAGTTATAGTCGCCTGTACCAACGCACACATTATCTCACACGCTGGTCCCTTATGGCGCTACATCGGTGTTTTGTGGCATAGGATTACACCTGGTGTTTTCCACTCTTTTATTTCTGCTGCCGTTGAATAATTTACCTTCCTTCTTCAGTGTATCTCCAGATTTTACATTCTTGTCACGCAATCTTGATCCCATTCCCAAACCCGCACGTGAGAGGAGAAAGAATGCAGGCACCCACTAGCGAGATGGAGGTGGGCCGAGTAAATAATGACCACCGCGAGATCCAGCTTAGCTGTGGGGGTTGTACAAAGAATTTGAGGTGTGAAGCCACTTTTCAATTGCTTTTATTAGCACTGGGGTACTGAACATACAGTGATGTTGAGGGAGGAAGCTGCCTCTTTAAGCTCATGCCATCTGAGTTATGATGGTTGTTCAGGATATTTACTGTAAGTTTTATTGTTGTCCATGAATGTACGTCCTACAGCTGTCCTGTGAAAGTGTGCTTAGCCATGACTGATATTTTGCATGGTCATTGGCTGTTATTGCATTTATAAAAAATGGGGTTATATTGACCACCGTAAGTCGGGTGTTGGTATTTGCTTATTTAATCTTTTGTGATTAATTTTATGTTGCTTAAAACTGATGATAATCCTGATTTTGCCATTGAGTACGTCTTGTTTTGTTTATTGTATGGCCATAGTGAAAGGTACAGAACTGTTATGACGGTGATAATGCCACCCCTTCCCTGCTCTTAAATCTTGTCAAACTGTAGTGTAGTTGATGAAGTGGAGAACTGAACCTGTTTGTACGCTTAGTATCTTGTACTTAGTTCCTAATCATCTCTCCTTGTTGAAAATTTATTTTTTTTGCGTGTCTCAGTTTCGCAGAAAATAGGCCAGTTCCCCAATATGAATAATTTCCTCAAGCTGTCCTCACCAAACATTATACACATTTCATATCACACTTTCTATTGAGAGAGAGAGAGAGAGAGAGAGAGAGAGAGCATCATCCACACCCACCAACTATGACCAAATATTTGACGTTGCCTGTGAACTTGACTTCAGCGTAGTACCCTGCTAATTGCATTACTTCAGTCTTTCCTAACATTTAACCTTTCTACCGAGTCTGGCTCCATCAGAACAAAATATTTGTGTTGACTTTGCCCAGTGAACATGACCTTTGACCTTTCCCTGAGACGTTGACCTTTGATTTTTTTTCAAAATATAATCATATAATCCC
Source organism: Coenobita brevimanus (assembly GCF_032717465.1). Taxonomy (NCBI): domain Eukaryota; kingdom Metazoa; phylum Arthropoda; class Malacostraca; order Decapoda; family Coenobitidae; genus Coenobita; species Coenobita brevimanus. The sequence goes on from NC_137046.1 coordinate 17,188,017, forward strand.
ATTTTTTTTAAATCCCTCCAGAAAGTTTAGTCAACATCGTAAAAGAAACTATTTAATTCGACCTTGTCATGTGAGGTTGACCATTGACCTATTGTTCTAAAAAGCAATAGGTCAACCTTCTGTGATCCTCAGCTCATCCAACATATTTCGTCCAGGTCACAACACAGCTTCAGATATTTTATTCACAATTAGACACGTGTATCATACTTTTACAGTGCCCTTTGACTGCTCTCAAAAGTGAGTAGGTTCGTTCTTGCCTCAGCACTTTAACCAAGTACGACTCAAATCTTATTATAAATATTTGAGTTGGCCTAGCCCTGTGACCTTGACCTTTGACAAATTTTTCTCATAATCAATTTTTTTTTTTACGCTGAACCCTTACAAAAAGTTTAGTCTATATCGGATGACCATTTCAAGTTGACTTTGCAGTGTGACCATGGCCTTTGACTTCAGGTTCTAAAAAAAAAGAAAAAGTCAATCCTTGTTTCTCTCTCATCTTATTGTGTCAAATCTGATTAAAATTAGATCAAAACTGTTTCAGTATTTGTGTTAATAAAAATAGAGATTGAATTTTGACCTTGCATTGTGACCTTGACTTTTGAATGATTACACACAAAATCGAATCCCTTCGTTTTTGTCTTACTCTTATCCCTTCCATCAAATTTGGTCTTAATCTGATAAAAGCTGACTAAGCTGACTTTACTAGGTTAAACTTTGATGTAGCCCTATGACCTTTACTAATAACCAATTGCTGGAAAAAAAAAAAAAAAAAAAAAAAAGGTGAACCCTATGGCTGACAAAAAGTTCTTCCCCGCCCCATCCCTCCTCTATTTTTTTGCTGGATGATGTGGTTAGTAGGGAAAATTTGCATCTTTTTTCTCCTCTAGCCTATTGGGCAGTGACGTTGTTACTGAACAATAGGCCTCCTCTGTATTCTACTCCTTACGTACTGCTGTGTGCCATGTCTGGTTAACATCGAATGAAAACAGTTACTTAGCTCTCTCTCTGTCTCTGTCTGTCTGTCTGTCTGTCTGTCTGTCTGTCTCTCTCTCTCTCTCTCTCTCTCTCTCTCTCTCTCTCTCTCTCACACACACACACACACACACACACACACACACACACACACACACACACACACACACACACACACACACAAACACACACACACACACACACACAAACACACACACAATTAGAAAAATTATAACACCCGCCTTCACTGTCAGTGCGGGTATTAGGATTACGAGCTAGACCAAGAGTGCACAGAAGCATATAACAAAGTCAATAAGGTAATCGGATTAATAGATAAAACACGGGAATATAAAACGGATAATACCTTCCTACGTTTGCACTATTCTGTTGTGCCCTCGAGACTTAGAGAACTCTCTCTCTCTCTCTCTCTCTCTCTCTCTCTCTCTCTCTCTCTCTCTCTCCACCGAGCCTTGGCAGAGTGCGGACGTCTCTGCCTGCCTCTTTAAGTCAGGCTTCATTTTAGATCTCGAAGCTCTGAATGCGGGGGCTTCGGTAGGGCCCCCCCACCTGCCATTATCCACCCCCGTTTGATACCTTGACGACCTCTGACTCGGTTATGGACACTTTATCTGACCAATTTTCAACCAATCTGCCAAACACTTCAACATTTCCCTCAAATCTACCAGCTGTTCCTGATGTTCCTGTTAGTTCCTCTGTTGCCGCCTCTTCCCTCATTGTCACACTAGAACCTTATGACCCCCATTCTGCCTCTACACCTGCGTCGTCTATCTCGAACCCCGTTCAGTCCAAGTCCACCTCCAATCTTTGTTCCTCTCATCTCCGTCCCTCCATTCTTTCTACCCCTTGTCATTCGTTTTCATCACCCATTTTTGACAGTCAGAACTGGACAAAGTATTTTACCATTCTGCCTTATGCTCTCCGGATGATTTACAGTTCCATATACTTTTGCTCCATCATGTTGGGAAGACTTTGACATTCCATTCCCTGTGTGATGTTACTGTCCAAAATAAAGCCCAGGCTGATGCTATGAGTTCTCTGTTGGTTACTACCGGTGCTCCCATTCCGACTTCCAGAAATTTGCGTCTCAGTTCCATTGTTGGTACCGTTGCAGTTCCTCTACATATTCGGTTGGTTGACAGGGAGTTTTCTGATTGTTCGCCATACATCAGGCCGCCCTACAGGAGTTGGGTTATGATATGCTGTCCGTTCATTGCTACAATATTCCACCACGAGGAAATCGAACATGCCCTATTAATATTGCTATCATCTCCTTACATTCACCATCTCTTCCCGGTCATATTATTACTGGTGGTATGAAATTCCCAGTGACAGAACTTATTGATCCTCCTCACCACTGCCGATCTTGGTGGAGTTATGGCCATCTCAGTAAATGATGTCGTCCAGTGACTACTTGTCCTAGATGTGCTCAGCCTGATCATATTATGGTAGACTGCTTCACTGTTGCATGAAGTTGTCCTAACTGCGGTAGTGGTCATCCAGCTTACGTCCTTTTTTGTCCCACCTTCATGTTTGAGGGTGAGGTCTCGTACTCGTGCTCGCGAACCAATGTCACTTAGAGAGGCATGTCAGATTGTTCATAGCATGGGTTTTGGTGACTGTTCCTCGTACACAAGCCGTGTCTTGGTCAGTCACGGTCTCTTCCACCTCTTCATCAGCTCCTGTTCCTAGTGCTCCATCCTATCTGCCTACATCATCAACTTCCTCCATCCCTGCAGCTCTGTCATTGATCCCTTCCCCTGTCAGCCAACCTTGTCCAGCTTCTGCCTCCCCCTGTCAGTCTCTCGATGGTTAAATACCAAAGGCCACCCACAAGGTCCGTGTTTTGCCTGCTGCTTCCAGTCGGTCCTTGTCTGTATCCCATAGACAGTCTACCCGCCTTCCTCGCCATGTTCCCCCTTCCTTGCTTCTTGAACCAGCAGGAGTCCTCTTGGCTGTCGTCCCGGTGCAGTTCCTGTCCCTCATTCCCAGTCTACCTCCTCCTCTTCCTCCTCGTCCTCTGTCTCTCGATAGGGCTCTGCCTACCCCTACCCTTCAGCATCTTCCTCTCCTAGTAGTGTGAAACGTCAGTGTTCATTACTGACACGTGTCTCTCGATCTGCTCCCCACAGCAAGGGGCAGAACGCACATTGTGGGCAAAGCACTCGGGGATGACAAGGTGAGGCAGCCCGTTCTCCTCAAACAACTTGGGGAGAACAATGAGCAAAGCCCCCTCGTCACCCCCGAAAAAAGCCCTTGCCGTCACGATGCACATTTCCAAGATGGTGCTTATTCCTCAGGACTCCCAGGACCCCTGGCCTGGCGTCCCCCGGCCACGAGATGTCACAGTGCATAGGCAGAACCCTGCACAGCTATGCCTTCCGGTCCAGTAACATCCCGAGCCTCAGGACCCTCAGTAGTCCCAAAGAGACCGTCTCACCATCACCATGGGACCGTTGAAGGTGCCGTGGGTTTGGTGCTATGACAGCCTGGAGGTGCATGAAAACATCAACGCCAGAATCCTGGAGCTTGATGAAGCTATACCACGCCCTGATGTTAAACCAAACCACAGTTCCCCTGATCTTCGTCAGGGCCGCCAGAGACTGATCTGCTTTTTGTCCTCCTCAACAGGTTGCAGGCAGTAGCAGGAGATGTGGCGTCCATCGTTGCTGGTCGTCCTTTCAGCCTTTCTCCTCACGCTGGGTAGGTGATCTGGGCGGCATTTAATCCATGTCTGGGATCAGACACCCGCGTGTACTCCATCCTGATTGGTTGTTATAACTGGAGTGTGGCCTGCCGTAGCCTTGGGAGGGCTTGGAGATCTTCTGTTTTCATATTGAGTTTGGGGTTTAGCTCCTTAATATACAGTGCTTCTAGTAAGGGGAAGCGTCTTACATCTTTACATGGGGTTAAAATTTCTGTATTTTCTCACAATATTTTCCTTGTAAAGGCATCTCTGTGTTCTGTTTAAGGTGGTTTTTAGGTGCCCCAGCTGTAAGGTGGTAACTCAGGCACTGAGACAATTTCATGATCGTCATGCCCACATAGACGGAGGGAAGGGTTTCGCAGTATGCTCGTTGACTAGTAAACCTGTATACAACATGTGACCTCTGAAGTATGTCTCTCCTGGCGGGGGCTGTTCATTAGTAGTAGGTGACTGGTCTTTGTACTCTTGTAGTATATTACCAGGTTAAGTCTCTTTTCGGGGTTTAATGGCTTCACATTTCGCTTCACTATTTGTTTTATAATGTTGTCTTTTTCCTTGTAGGGTGTTGAGAAGGTGCCCCTGTAGTAATGGCTAATGTCATCCTCATTCTTATGGTTTCTGTCGTTATTGTTGTTGTACTAGTTATCGATGATTTTCCTTTTTTAGGTTGATTTCTTTATTGGAGAAGCCACTGTTGATTAATACTTGTGTAGAGAGTTTGATTTCTGTCTGTACTTGTTGCCGAGAGCTGCAGTGAGTGACTTAACAGGTGCTTACACCCGAAGAACGTGGCTAGATAATGACATCTGAGTGTTGTACCTCGTGATGTGATACTGTAGGAAGTCTCGATAACATCCTGCTGGGGTGCGAGGCAAGGAGGGGCAATAGGTAGTTAGGTAGGCAGGCAGACTCCAGGAAGGCAGGAATACTGGGTGGTAAACAGGCATGCAGGTATGGTGAGATTGCTGATGGCTGACCACTGCTGGATGAATGTTTGATGGTTGATGGTGGTAGGGAGAATGATATGTTGTGATTAAGTAACCACTGGCTGAAAAATATTCTCTTGGTGACTGAAAGCAGCTCGGTGTGGCAAGCAGATGCACGGTGTGGCAGGATGAGGTAGGGTTGGTATTCCTGAGCTGACTGTAGACAAGGCTTATTACTTATGATTCTTGAAGTCTCAGTTTAACCGCTATCAGTCTGTCTGTCTAAATTAAGATGTCATAATTCTGTAACGAGTGGCCACAAACGAAGCACTACTTCACCCTGTCCTGTGACTTTTGGCTGCTGTCCTTCCAAATCACTCTTCTCTCTTATATATATCTCTGCTCCATCCCTCCACTTCATCACTGGCCTCCCTCTCTCCCTCAACATGCCCAAACACTCAAAGTATTTCTCTTAACACTTTCAAACACATCCATATCAATATCACAACATTCCTTTACTCTCCCTTTTGTCTGTCTTTCTCTCCATGCAGCTCTACCTGTTCCTCTCAAATGACTCGTTTCCACTGCTCTCACTCTTAACATGTGTTCTTCCGACAAGGTCCAAGTTTTGTTTCCACATGTGAAGAGCTGGAATCACAGTACCTGGATGTGGCTTTTTTTTCCTTCCATGCTTCCACTCTAAATTCCTTGAAAACTGCCACCGTATAATGGATGTGTTATGTACTGCATTGCTGTTGCCGTATGTCAGAGATGTGTCACCCTATTGTTTGAGATTACTTTACTCGTCGCTGTCGCTGGATGTGTAGTGTACCAGTGCTCTCTTCTCTCTAGATCTCGCTGTCGTCCTCTCATGCCACCTGTCTTTCACTGTCGGTGCCTTATTCTTCTCACATTGCTACCGTCTTTCTTCCGTCTGCTTGGATTTAATACTATGCCTTCATACATTACTTTTTCCCCATTCAGTATCCAGGCGTGGGATAATTGTGAATGGCGTTGAAATAGGATTTATTGAAGGGTATGAGGTATGGTACAAGCGTTGTTTCTCTCGCGCCCAGTGATTTTTACCTCCAGAATCCGAAACAAGACCTACATGAACCGGAATCACCTCTAAGTAACTGGTTCTGTATTCCTTAGCTGTAGGAAAAAAAAAAAAAACCGCTATCTGTAGTAGTAGTATTTAACTAACAGTTATTATATTGCATTATATTATTTCTCTGACCTTTGACTGTTTTCAAAATTAGCACCATTTGCTCTTGCCTTGCCCTCAGTTCTTTCATCAGATTTGTACTAATTCGGATCAAAACTATGTACATTAATCTTGGCTTGTGAACTTGACTTTTGACATATGAACCATAAAATAAAAAAATAAAGAGTATAAAAATCAACCCTCCACCCTTTCACCCAATTCTAGTTAAAATCAGAAGAAAAGTGAGAATATTAGCATAAGTCGATTCCTTAAAACTCTGTCAATTAAGTACTCATTCAGTGAAAGACTATAATGCCGAAAAGCCTGTCAGCATCTAGGACACCCTCTCAGTCAAAGACCACATGAATTTGAGAGATACAGTACACATTTAATTCAATAAGTATGGGGCCCATCCCACCCATATAGCTTTATGCTGCACGAGCCAAATCGCAAGGAAACAAAACACGAACAACTTCCTTGCACCTCTCAGAGTACTTTATAAACATCCATTCTCCTGTAATCAACACTACAGTACAAATACACACATCTCCCACAGCCAGCTAAAACCACCAGCAACACAATATCCACCATGAACGCCCACCAAACATTCATCACTTAGAAACATTAGTGCACCTAGCTGTCATGGTCCCCTTCTTCATTATCAACCCAAAATACAACTCGCAAATAATCTGTTATGTCCTCATTCTAATGCAACTCACGACAACACACACTCAGTTAATGCACCTCACTGTTACAATACAGAAAATCGTTAAATAAAGCCAGAAAAAATATTTCTAAAGGCACCCGACTGAAGTGGTGAGCTTCCTGCAATTCATTAGTTTCACGTAAAAGTAGGTCGGGGACCATTTAAAAACAATGTCACCCTCAACGGAATGGCTCTGTGCCACAGACATGATGAACTGTGTGTAGAACGTTTGGCGTGTGTGGTGGAGTTATGAGTATCGGAGGCGAGAGTGGTGAGTTGGCAGACGTGTGGCGCATTTTTATTTGGCACTCTGTTCACAGTTGTTTTTGCCCTTTTATGTTCTTTTTAGATCCCTCCCACCCTATGTAAGTGGGAAGGTGGGACAGGATGTTAATGATGATGGTCATGCCATTACCATCACCCTTACCATCATCAACATCATCACCCTCATCATCATCGCAGTTACGATCTCACTTTTATAAACGTGTACAGAAAGCGTTTAATAAAATATTTGATAATGTAGAACTGGCGATACGCCAAAAAAACACTGGAACTAGGTTGAGGCATAAATGCGACAAGTAATCCCATCCTTACTCTTTTATGACATATTTTTTATACAGCATGGTTGGTTAATGTTTATTCCATTCCAAGTTATTCCAATTACTAGTTCTTCAGTTTCTCATGCAAACCTTCCAGTTACAAGCAGTTGCGCCACGAACACTGGCAATTACTGATATTCAGTTACTAACATCATGTACTGATATTCCTGAAAGATATACTCTAGCTGCATATATGTAAACCATCAAAACTAGGATTCCAGTCACTCTTACACGAAATTATTGCAAACCTTCCAATATTCTCGGCTTTCCAGACGAATATAACGCCTTTCCAGTTTCCGCCACGGTCGTTGTTTTCTTTTCTGTCAGTGTCCCCGCCACTGCTAACTGTAGGTTACCATCTTTCATTTTTGGTACCGGTACTCTTCCTGCCAGATATCCAAACTTTTATTTATTTTTTTTTTACTTGGTTTTTCATTTAGTCTGCATTTTTGGTTTCATTTTTAGCCTGTGTCTATTCATTCATGTATTCAACATATTCTACCTTTTCTTTTTCTGTATTGATTTTTTTCTCTTATGTTCCGTAACAATTTTCCCATCCACAGTTCAGCCCTATTTATATTCAACATTTCTGAAATGCGTGGGTTTGAACGCATCGGTTCTCCGGGGCATTCCGGAGAATACCGCAGTCTCCCCGACATCAAGGCGGACCAGGAGCAGTGGAGTCTGCCTTCAGAAACGCCGACACCCCCATTCGGACTCCCCCCACTCGGACTCCCCGGGGTAGCCGCCGCCAGCCACCATCACTCCAGGCAACAGCGGCATACGTCAGCCCGGGCCGTGCGCCCTTGTGAAACGCAACCCCCGCGCCGCCGCCACCGTAGGAAAAAGACACTACCTTCGCGTGGCGGAATTACCGAGTTAGCTAGGGGTGGAGTCAGAAACTGTACTCCAGACAGCACCCCTAAGGTAGAGACGATCTATGGTCGCTCTAGCAGTGGTAAGGTAGAGACGATCGGCGGTCGCTCCCCCCACAGCAAGGTAGAGACGATCAGTGGTCGCTCCCATAAAGAAAAGGCAGAGACGATCTATGGTCGCTCACAACAAAATCAGGTAGAGACGATCAGTGGTCGCTCCCTGAAAGCTAAGGTAGAGACGATCGGCGGTCGCTCCCTCAGCACACTGGTAGAGACGATCAATGGTCGCTCCCCTATAAAAAAGACAGAGACGATCTATGGTCGCTCACAACAAAATCAGGTAGAGACGATCGGCGGTCGCTCCCTGACAGCTAAGGTAGAGACGATCAGCGGTCGCTCCCTCAGCACACGGGTAGAGACGATCAACAGTCGCTCCCCTATAAAAAAAGACAGAGACGATCTATGGTCGCTCACAACAAAATCAGGTAGAGACGATCAGTGGTTGCTCCCTGCAAGCTAAGGTAGAGACGATCAACGGTCGCTCCCTCAGCACCCCGGTGGAGACGATCGACAGTCGCTCCCAGGGTATAGTGAGGAGGAAAGACCTCCCTGTCTCCCCCGGCCTCTGTTCCCTGCGCGAGGCCCTTGAGAAGATCCACCTGTCGGGCCCCCGTGACCGCCGCTGCCGCAGTCCTTCCCTGCCGGCGCCCCTGTCCATAGGAGACCGCAGTCCGTCGCCTCTTCCGGCCCGCCCCAGGACACCCGGGCGAGACCTCACCACGCCCCCGCGACGCCGGGACCTGACCCAGAGGTTCCTAGCCCTCTTCGGCCCCAGTCCGGAGCCCAGTCCGGAAGCCCCTGGACGTGAGAGGACGCCCTAGTGAGTCGCCCCGTGCCCTCCCGGCTCGCTCTACCCTGGCGACACCCTCCGCCGACCGGATCATCGCCGAGGTAACTGTGTCTCTCTCTACCAGAGATACGAGGATCCACAATTGTGAAGTAGGTTAAGTGTGACTCCTTTTTCTTAGAATAAGACTAGTGCAGTGATTTCATGTAATTTCCATTGGGGTAACCCAGGACATAATATTACATTAACGGGAGAGAATAGGGGTAGAGACCCCAAGTGAAGATACGTGCGAGTATCATCCCGAGTTTACTATGGACTTCTCTCTAGAGCCCGAGGAAAGGACAATACATCATTAGAGTGCTATTGGTTAAACTCTGAGTAATACAGTGGAATAGAATTTACGAGTGTTCCGACTTTGTTACGCGTTGGGAAGTGCGAACCTACATAACCTACCAGAGAGATGTGTAGTATATAAGTTGTGCTGACGGAAATCTAGTGTTATCAAACTACGAGGACCGCGAGTGATAACTGTACTCTCTGTTCCGCACGCTATCCCTGAAAACCCTCCCCACTCCTCACCCACGCTCTTGAAGTCCAAATAAGAACCAGAGTTAATTATCAAAGAATTCTTGCCAATAGAAAACACCTAAAACTCCCTTGTTAATATCGGGCCTCATTAAGTATTACCATAACTTCTCCCTCGCCGTTCTAAGTCACTCTCTGTGTCTCACTACCCCCCCCCTTCCTGGTAGATCACAAACCTCCTCCCCTCTCCCCTCCCGCGCGCACGGGTATTTACTGTACTAAGATTTGTTGTATTGTCATTAATATCTAGGAAGCTAGTATCCTGCGAGATACACAATATTTTAAATAAGGTTTTGTATTTCTCTATATTGTGATGTAATGTCTGCTGAAATGTCTTGTGTTTAACTGAAATAATATACGTGTATGGTGTTGCCGAAAGTTTTTATGTCCTGCCTCTCTTCATTGCACTAGCTCCGGTCTCGAAAGAGGACCCCGCTCAGTGTTGAGTTGATTTGGAACGAGAGGTCGAGCCAAATTCTACTCAGCATTACAATTTCCATATTTTTCTTATTTTTTTTTTACTGTGTTTCTGCTCAGCCATCTGTTCTTTTTAACTATGTTCTCCACCTTTTCTTAATTTAATTTCTTTCATTAATCTAGCACTATTTTCATATATAGATTTTCACTTTGTGCCGCAAGTTAATTGTTTTTCCATGTTATTAAATTGTATTTCCTTCGTTAAAAAAGTTGTCACCTTCTTTCAGGTTTCTCTCAATTTCATCTAATGCCTACAGTTATAGTCGCCTGTACCAACGCACACAATATCTCACACGCTGGTCCCTTACGGAGCTACATCAGTGTTTTCTGGCAAAGGATTACACCTGGTGTTTTCCACTCTTTTATTACTGCTGCCATTGAATAGCTTTCCTTTCTTCTTAAATGTATCTCCAGATTTTACATTCTTGTCACGCAATCTTGATCTCATTCCCAAACCCGCACGTGAGAGGAGAAGGAATGCAGGCACCCACTAGCGAAATGGAGGTGGGCCGAGTAAGTAATCACCACCACGAGATCCAGCTAAGCTGTGGCGGTTGTACAAAGAATTTGAGGTGTGTGAAGCCAGGCGAATGTATACTAGTTGCGTAACGAATTTCTGTGCTTGATGTGTTGGTCAGATGCGGCAAACTATTGACTGCAGCATCACAGTGGTGAAATATTTAACGAAGATACGGAAGGATAAATCACTGGAATTTGTGAATCTGAGGAATCTACCGAGTTCAGAGGGGAATAAATGAGGGGAACGGATGGGACAATGGGAGTGTTCGTAGCAGGCTTAACTATTTAAGTTGGAATATCATATAATTTAATATGCTATAACACAGAACACCATTCCAATCCAAAATGCAATATGTCTCTGTCTGTTTTCCTCATTAATCATGTCCTAACTACGGACAAAGTGCCACCAAAGTTAACGCATACAAAAGAGAAGGAACCATTAGAGTGCAACACCCAGCTTCATCAGCTGGTCTAAGGGCCGAACTCGTTGATTTGTCTTGTGCCCGGGTCTTTCGACTGGTTGCTCTCAGGATCGAATAACTTCACCCTTGCCTGAATCAGAACCCTTCCACCAATTTTTAGTCTTAACTGGGTCAAAACTATTTGAGCTTACCTTCCTCTGTGACTTTGAACTTCAACTTACTGTCCTCAAAATCAAATCCCATAATCCGTGGCCCTTCAGTGTTGTCCCCAAGTTGGGTCTACATCCAGTCAAAACTGTCAGAGTTATGATGGTGAACATTTGGCCTTGCCCTGTGACCATGACTCTACGTTCTGATCTTAAAGTTGAACTTAGGAGACTCGCCAGTGCACATGGAGAAACAACTACTGAGCTACTGGACAAGTTTGTACAAACTGTTTGTATCAATGAGTAACAACATTACATTGACTGAATATGTGCTATTATATCAGCTCACTTCCTCATATGCTTGGTGATTCGCTGGTCTAAAACATTGCTCGTTGATAACACCAAGTGGCATGAGTGACATCACATGACATCATATCACAGGCACCCAAGCTAGCGTGGGTGACATTACATCACAAGCACCCAACTTGGTGTGGGTGACATATTATAACGTCACATCGAGAGTATCCAAGCTGGCGTGAGCGACATCACATGACAATTCATCCCAATCACCCAGGTTGGCATAGATGGCATTACATTACATCACGAGCACCCAAGCTGGCGTGGGTGACATCACATGATATCACATCACAGGTATGGGTCACGTGGCGGCCTAGATATATACCAACGCACGCTCAGACTCGACCACTTCAAAATGTTTTACATAAAGTTAGTGCGAAATGCGAGACAAACTTCAGAACGAAGAAAAAAGTTTTTGTTGGAACCGAACATCTGGCAGAGATTGTTGATGGTGTGTAGGTTTGACAGTAAATAGGGCCTTCTCTCCACCACACAACACCCTCATTCTACACTACACTCTCACTCCAACACGAGACACTCCTACTTCACTGCATTCCACTGCATCACATTTTCACTTCACACCGCAACTCACCGGTCCCTATTATCTATCCTTTTCTCATACTCGTTGTTTACGTCTAAGTAGAATTATTATTTTTCCCAACCGACAATCTCGTTATGTGCCAACAGACCTCTTGTTTTTAATTCTAATCTAATAAAAATAAAATCCTGTGTATGTGTGTGTGTGTGTGTGTGTGTGTGTGTGTGTGTGTGTGTGTGTAATGCAGCCAAAACTTGAAAAAAAAAAATAATGACAGGATGGTTGGAACTGGGTCCCAGATGGGTCAATTTCAATTTCATGCCCACTGATATTTTCTGAAGAGGTGTTTTGCCCCCAAATAATTGTTTCCTTTGGTATTACAATACGTGTACATGGAAGAGGCAGTGGAGCATTGCCGTGGAGTTTCATACAATACATCTTAGCAGAAAAAAAAAAAAAAAAGGAATTGAGGGTTATACATCTATACTCCGATATCTTTTACTTCATTGATGCTACGAACAAACGATTTTGTTCAAAAGAAAATGTGGTGGTGGTGGTGGTGGTGGTGGTGGTTATAGTTGTGGTGGTGGTGGTGGTGGAAGTTGCGGTGGTAGTGGTGGTGGTTGGTGGAAGTTGTGGTGGTGGTGGTGGTGGTGGTGGTAGCTTTGGCGGTAGGGGTGGGGGTTAGCTGTGAAGTTGATGGTGTTAGCTGCGGTGGTGGTGATAATTGTGATGACGGTAGTGGTGGTAGCTGTTACGGTGGTGGTTGTAGCTGTGATGGTGATGATGGTGGTGGTGGTGGTGGTGGTGGTGGTATGGAGAATGTGGTGATGTTGGTATTGGTGTGGGTGGTGGTGGTGATGGTGGTAGCTGTGGTGGTGATGCCGGTGTTGGTGGTAGCTGTGATGGTGATGGTGTTGGCAGATGTTCAGAAAATGGATCTCATTTGGGTAAGTGCTGAGCGGCCCGATAGGGGCGCGAGGCTCCTGTGTATTCCTATATACTTGTAGTCTCCTTACCACACCCTTATCCAAGCACTCACCACACCCTACTCCACAACACACCATACCCTCGTGCCAGTACAGCCGCACTAGTTCCTCTCTCTTCTGTATGATTAATTGGTGTGGGACGCACACAATTCGAGAAATTTAATGTCTGAACAAAATACCTTCAACCAAAAATACTCACACACCAAAATTATGTATTCGATTTCGCCAAAGCTTTAAAGATGCCATACAGTTAAATTATTTTTATGTTAAATGGACATATATATATATATATATATATATATATATATATATATATATATATATATATATATATATATATATATATATAGATAGATAGATAGATATAGATAAATATAGATAGATAGATATAGATAGATAGATAAAGATATAGATATAGATAGACAGATAGATAGATAGATAGACTCGTTTCCATCCTCATATAGTTACTGGAGGTTAGACATATTTTTCGATGGGCACCTCTGACATAAGGTCTCCACTTGTTTGTGTTACGCCTCTTTTACAGCAATGGGAAACAGGTTATGCAGTGCTGCAGCTGATATTGCACATTCATATTTCAGTTATACTAACAGAACTCTTAACTTCAATAGTAAAGTGTACTGCAGTGACATGTTGTGTATTTTATCTTTCCGACCAGAGTTTGATTCGGAACCAAACGTTGTACTTGTGAATTGGAGACCAGTGTATATAATTGTTGTCGGTAGTCAGTACAGTATCTTCACTTTGATCCCTAAATACAAATAAAAATAGCTGAAAAGAATCTTTCTGAAAGAAGAACAAGAACATTCGGCCATATCAGGCGGCTCAGCACTTGTCAAAATTAGAGCCGTCTCTTGAACCGTGCTTGGATTTGGGGAGTGCTTTGAGGCCCACTTGCCCAAATGAAAGACGTTTCTGAACAGCTAGTACAACCACCACAGCTCTCACCACTACAGTCATCACACCTACCACCATCATAGTTATCATCACCGCCATCATTATCATCACAGTTACCACCACCACCACCACAGCTTCCATTATCACCACCACCACCATCACCACTGCTACCACAGTGACGGGAGGGTAGGGTAGTATTAAGGGATGGTGAGGTAGAGTAAGATGGTGTTGGGACAGTGTCAGGGGTGGTTGTGGAGAAGTGACAGGGGTGTTAGTAGAAATCTGTCATGGGAATGGTGGAAAATGTCAGGAGGTGGTGGTAAGACAGTGTAAAGAGGTGATGGTTTGGCAATTTCAGAGGGTGGTGGTGGAGCAGTGTCATGGAGTGGTGGCGGGGCAATGTCAGGGAGCGGTGGTAGGGCAATGTCAGGGAGTGGTGGTAGGGCGGGCAGTGTCATGGGGTAGTGGTGGAGCAGTGTCAGGGGGTGGTGTTGGGGCAGTGTCAGGGGATGGTGGTGGAGCAGTGTCAGGGAGTGGTGGCAGGGCAATGTCAGGAGATTATAGGGCAAGTTCAGGGCATGATGGTTGAGCAATGACAGGGGATGGTGGTAAGGCAATGGCATGTAGTTGTGGCAGGGCAATGTCAGGGGACGATGGTAGGGCAGTGACAGGGTGGTGGTGGGGGAAGGGCAGGGTTGGCATTGGGGAAGTGTCAGGGATGGTGGCGGGGAAGTGTCAGGAGTGGTGGTGGGGAAGTGTCAAGTGTAGTGGGGCAGTGTTAGGGGGGCAGGGGGCAATGACAGGGATGGTGATGGGAAAGTGTCAGGGGTGGTGGTGTCGCAGTGCTGGTGGATGGTGGGTGGCCAGTGTCAGGGTGAGGTGGTGGTGCAGTGTCGGTGGTGGTGGTGGGTCAGTGTCAGGAGTGGTTGGGTGGCGGTGAGACCGTATTACGGATTGTCGGTGAGCAGTGCCGGGGGAAGTAGTGGGTCAGTATTATATTTCAGTACAATTCCCGATGTCACTAATCAAGGAAAAACTGGCACCCTCGACCAGATTATTAAATTTTCGACACAAAAGTCTGTCAGCTAAACGCCATTCTTTTTATGAGCCTTCTGAGAGGCTGTAATAAAGTAAAAAAGATGCAAGAACTGATGGTCTGGGTCTACCATCTTTGTAGTGAGATGGATATTACTCTATCCTTCCTTTAATATCGGTAAGCTTTATTTTTCAGCCATTTCATGTACTTGTTTAGCAAAGCAAAAATAATTTGGCTTATAAAAAACATTTAACGATTCTTCGATACAAAATATTAGCTTGACACGTCTCAAGATCACCAATTAGGACCATAAACAAAAACACTCCTCTGTCTTCTGCCCCGCTGGAGTCAGGGTTGCTAGGTTGGCTTTTTAGGCCAAATTCTTTAAACAGTTATTATTATTATTATTATTATTATTATTATTATTATTATTCAAGTGGATGGCTCCAAAATATAGCTGGTTGGCTTTTTCTCGTAATTTGGCGTTTTTGTCCTAATATGTAATATATTTTGATAATTTCTAAGCGATCCTCTATGTTACTTTTAAAACCATGTACGCAAATGATTCAGACTAACTTAGTATCCCATAAAATGAATGAACGAAAATGAGGTCCTACGTTTTCTTTATATCTTTCTAATGCAAGCGGTACAGTACTTTGGAGCTGTTGCCATCGCTAGATTTCAATCGGCGGTCTCGTCTCCCCTCGATTTCGGCTCTAAATAATGTAAAATTCTCGTATGAAAAACTATAGATATTATTTTCAGATGAAGTATTGTTCTTTTAGATAACTAACTCATATAGGTTTCAAACCAAAGGTGCAGCTAGAGAGTTGTATATATGTGATTAATGCTGTCATACTCGGTGTGCTTTTATGGCTTCTGATAACTGTGTTACTGCATTTATCGCACTAAAGCAGATCTAGGAAATTAGTATAACTACTGAAAAAAAAAAAAAAAAATGAAGAGCTTACGTACGGTGTATCAATAACTATCACATGAGTGATATTAGAAAATATGCGACTTCTGGTCTCCCCAGGGGTAACTCAACTTCCATATTGAACTAGCCGGCAATCATTCACAACTCTGGAGTTAGTGACGCTGGGAATTTAAATGACGTAATGCATGTCCTTAAAACACTGCAAGTTACTGATGTGGTATTGAGAGAGAGAGAGAGAGAGAGAGAGAGAGAGAGAGAGAGAGCAATTGTGCAGTGTGCCAATGAGCAAAATACAGCGAGGGTGAGGTTTACGTGTACGTATATTAGAGAAAGCATCCCATACAGTCTGAAAAGTCGTTTTCCACATAAGAAGCAAGAACCCAAAGCCAAAACCTCCAAAATTTGTCGCTTACAAGTGCAGGATAAATAATATACTTTCAGGATGTTAAAGATTGTAATGTTCCACACAACATTAAACACAACAAAATATTTATGGTAAATATACAAATAAGCAAAAACCAATATAACGAAATGGAAGCAAGTAGGTACAAATCCCATGGCGAATGCGTTTCTTCTAAGGAAAAAAATATCCGCAACAAGCACACCGTCACCCAGACAAGTATAGCACACATTAGCTGACCTCTTCAGTGAAATGACGCCCACCTAATTTTGTTTCTGTTAACAAAAATAATTATACTCGGCTTGCTTACTCGGAATATTATTGTCTCATAATGAAAGTTTGTGAAATATCCTCCAATACAGCGAGGAAAACTGTTCCACACGAGCCTTAACTTGCTACCTGCCAGACGATTTCATTCAGCTTACAGGAGAGCTCCCGTAGCGAAAGGTTAAGTTCATTTATTCTTGCAACGATCCTACGATTTAATTCAGCTCGTGGGAGATGTTACATGGGGTATGTGTACAACCTTATCTAAGAGGTTCTTACATCAAATAATCATAGCGGGCAAATGAAAATTCGGAGATAAATTTGCATTGGACTCAAAACCTACTGCTTTTACTTAGACAATTGCTTTCTTGTGATGATGCTGATGATGGTGGTGATGAATGATTCTGCTATCTTTCTGCCTTGTCTATTTTACTCTGCTCTGAGGTTATGGTCCTGTTCATAACTGCTCCACATATACAGTCTCAGAAAAGTCTTTGGCAGAGTGACGGGTGACTGTCAGATATGGTACCATGACGGTTGTGTGTGTGTGTGTGTGTGTGTGTGTGTGTGTGTGTGTGTGTGTGTGTGTGTGCTATAAGAGTGTGACATATGATGGAGTAGAGTGACGGGATGGTGGCGTAGTAGTGTCAGGAGGTGGTGGTGTTGGAGTAGTGTCAGGGGGTGGTGTTGGAGTAGTGTCAGGGGGTGGTGGCGGAGTAGTGTCAGGGGGTGTTGGCTGAGTAGTGTCAGGGGGTGGTGGCGGAGTAGTGTCAGGGGGTGGTGGCGGAGTAGTGTCAGGGGGTGGTGGCGGAATAGTGTCAGGGGATGGTGGTGGAGTAGTGTCACGGGGTGGTGTTGGAGTAGCGTCAGGGGGTGGTGGCAGTGTAGTGTTAGGGAGTGGTGTTGGAGCAGTGTCAGGGGGTGGTGTTGGAGTAGTGTCAGGGGGTGGTGTTGGAGTAGTGTCACGGGGTGGTGTTGAAGTAGCGTCAGGGGGTGGTGTTGGAGTAGTGTTAGGGGGTGGTGTTGGAGTAGTGTCAAGGGGTGGTGTTGGAGTAGTCTCATAGGGTGGTGTTGGAGCAGTGTCACGGGGTGGTGTTGGAGTAGTGTCAAGGGGTGGTGTTGGAGTAGTCTCATAGGGTGGTGTTGGAGCAGTGTCACGGGGTGGTGGTGATGGAGTTTTGTCAGGGGGTGGTGGTGTTGGAATAGTGTTAGAGGGTTGTGGTGGAGTAATACCAGGTGGTGGTGATGGGACTGTGCCTGGAGGTGGTGATGGGGCTGTCCCTGGGGGTGGTGGTGGGGCAATGGTGGAGATGCGACACTGTCAGGAGGGGGTGGGCAAGTTTTATGGGGTAAGACAATGTTATGAAGTCCAGCGTTTTTCACTATAAGCTATCTGACTTCCTTAGCAAGCCGCCGTATACTGGTGGTGTGGTATTGAGAGAGAGAGAGAGAGAGAGAGAGAGAAAGAGAGAGGCTGGGCTACTTTAACTAAGTATGAGATGTTTGTCTTAATTAGCGTGGAAATATATGAGTCTGAATGACAAGAAAATGTCGTGGTAGCATAGCAGCATTTTTTTTTTTCCGGACAAAATGAAAAATTCCAATGAAGAGAGCCTGGAAACTTTTTTTTTTTTTTTTGAAGATGGCATAGAGATTTTCCTTCAGAAAATTATGCTTACAAACTACCCATATATTCTAGAAAGTACAATATATGTACAGAAAATGAATAGAAAAGTATCATACTTTCATAGGGCATGGATAGAATAAACGCCCAAACGAATACGTTATTTATAAAGCAAACCAAAGTCAGGTATGCCTCTAGAATCCCATCATTTAGACACCATCAACCACAAGATTTTAAAGCCCATCAGTAAAATGACGCCTCATTTTTTTTTAGTTTTTTGCTACCACTACACAGTTATATTTGGCTTCTTTCTTAAGACGATTATCTTCTATCACTGAAAGGAAATAATCTTTTTTTGAACGCATTGAATAGTTACATCTACTTCACTTTGTATTTGCTAGTGCCAGACCATCATATTATTCAACGTACGGTAAAGCTCTCTTAGTGAAAAGTTCGAGCCTTGTTTGTTCGTGGTACCGCCAGATATATTAAAGCTTAGAGGCGAACTGTTGTAATGACAGAACTAAGTGCTCAACTCCATTCATTTTGGTCTCACAGCATCAGTTGTTTGCAACGGGGAGATGGAAGAGCCAAGATCAATTTATGTTGGATTTAAAAAGGAACTTTTGCTCTTTCTATGACATTTAGTTCCTTGTAATCATAATGGTTGTGGTGGTGAATGAATCTGGTATCATTCTGGCTGGTTACTTTTCATCAGCACTGATATGCCCCTGCAGGTAATATGGGGTTCTCATATAAAATCTAAGAAAAGTCTCTAGATGCGTGAAATTCGACTGTTATAAGCATTATTGTGGCTTCTTTGTTTGTTTGTTTGTTTGTGTGTGTGTGTGTGTGTGTGTGTGTGTGTGTGTGTGTGTGTGTGTGTGTGTGTGTGTGTGTGTGATTTTGATATGAAAATGTGACATTCGGCAGATAATTCTATGGGAGTGAGGTGTAGCAGTGTGCGTTTTGTGGTAGCGCGCAATATGGTATTATGAGAGATGACCGTGGGTGGAATAGTGAGATGTCTGAAATGTTGCACTGTGTGGTATGGCAGTTTACGGTGTGGTAATGTGAGATATGAAAGGGTTCACATGTGGCTACGTGTGATGTGAGAGCTTTATATGTGGCAATGTAAGGTGTTGCAGTGTGAAATGTCAAAGTATCTTTTACTTCACAGTGACATTCATCCCAGGCTTGCACCACTTTCATCATGTTATACACAGATGCTATATATAGTCCAAGTCTAGAATATTCTTGCAAAGTTGAATAGCATTTCCTTCTCACGTTGGAAAATTTCCCGTTTCATTTCCACTCCTTCATTGTTTCTCTCACTCTTGCATTTTAATATGTCTCTCATTCCTTATTTTCTTCTTTACTATTTCTTCTTTCCTTCGTACTTCTGTTTTTACTTTACTGACCTCCGTTTCCTATGCCTCTTTTTCTTTATCTCCCTCATACTTCTTCTCTTCTCACCTGCATTAATATTCTCTCACTTTCTTACCCTTGCCTAAAACACTTCTCTCTCTCTCTCTCTCTCTCTCTCTCTCTCTCTCTCTCTCTCTCTCTCTCTCTCTCTCTCTCTCACGCGGAATGGTAGAGACGTGCAATTAGTTCCTCCGTCTGGAGAGATTACGGTGGAAGTTATTACAACTCCCGCCGCCTTCCCACCACCATCACAGCACTCTCCAGTCCTGTTCACCATCACACTCATCATTCACACTCATCATCAATCGTTACCATCATGATAATTACATAATTCTGTTTTCCACTGCTATATGTGAGGCAGACATGCCAAAGCAATTTAAACCGAAAAAATACAAAGATATGACAAGGTCCCCTATAAATTTCAGTAAGTCATGCAGCCGATTAGCTTTGATTCTACTCACACATATAAATTAACATTTGTGCACGAAAAGGTAATTGTGAGGAGCACCAATACACCAGTCCTGTATGAGACAGCCCTAGCATGTATTCAATATGGACGGTGGGTGTTAGCGCCGAAGTGGTGACATGTAGAGGTGTATGGTATGTAGGAGGACTGCTGGGCCATGATAGCAGGCTGTGAAGCCTATGCCCAGAGTCGGACACATAAAAAAAAAAAAAAAAAAAAAAAGCAGGTGTCAGCCATGAATGCTCAATAAGCTCCTTTTACTAGAACACACAAATATGCTTCTAAAATGATTTTAAGATGTAAGAATGGCAAAAGTGCACAGATAAGAAATAAAAAAACCACGGAGACAAGAGAGCATTCGGGATGGGAGGAGATTTGGAGACCTATTCCCATTGCTACATACCATACTTTAGCAACAAACCTGTAGCTGGTGGAATGTAGTAATGGGTATAGGTCTCCAGTCTCCTCCCTTCCTGAATGCTCGCTTGTTTCTGTTTTTTATTTTTATTTTATTTTTTTATCTCTTATCTGTGCACTTTTGGCATTCCTACTTCTTAACAATCATTTTAGCAAATCTTTTTCTTCTAGTCTATGATCATTTTGTGGAAGTATAATTATGCATCTTGTTCGTATTTTTAGGTATTTTTTTTTCCGGGGAGGGGCTCCAACTCTCCGCCAACCCACTTGTTGTCACGTAGGGAACACATGTTGGTTGGTTACGAGGTTTCCACGCAGCGTTGTGAATGGTTTCCTGGTTTGCAGGAAATCATTTTGCTTGCCATTCAATGTAGAGCTACCCTTAAAACAGAGTACCACTACACTAAGTGGGTTGATGATGGACGGAGACGAGGGGGGGAGAAGGAGGGAGAGGCCAAGGATGAGATGGAGGGATGTAGTGGAGAGGTGTACGAGAGAGGGAGGTATGAGCTGGGAGCAGGGCAATGAAATGGCGGAGGACAGGGCGACATGGAGGCGGTTTGTTATTGGCCACCCCTTACGGGAGTAAGGCGTTTGGCAATAGATAGCTAGAATTAATTATGCATAAAGCAAGTGGTAGATTTTGATTGTTACATGCATGGCATAATGAAAGACTAAAACGAGGGTGCTTTCACGTGAAAAGAAGTGTTTTGGTACTCTCTTTAGCTGAAGGCGAGCTGTAGCTAACAAATATTGCGCAAAATGGCGTGCTTGCGGGTGACCGGGATGCGGTTTTCAGTCCGTAACTCGCCAACCGTAGCCTGAATGCTTTTCTAAACATAAAAAGAAACATCTACACTTGACAAGCAGCGATTTGGTGTATAGTACGCTTGCGTAAGTCTTTTTATTTTGGAGTTATGACTGATGAAGAAGAAAGAATGAAAGCACGAAAGAAGAAAAACAAAATCGGTATTTCTGCGGTCAGATTTTCCAACTCCTACGAAGGTTAGCAAGATTTTGCAAGTAGTTTTGCACTTGAATAGCGAAGATCTTTCAGTATCTATGCATAGAGATGGGCTTTGCAACGGTTTTCGCACGAATGCTCTTACACCCTATGTGCACAGGAAACCATTTTGAACCTGTGTCATTCCTACTTATGGAGTGACTACCGCACTCTGTGGTGATACCACATTGGTGCCAGTTTTGGTTAGTGAGTTGTATGGCTTTAGAATAGGAATGTGTGCAGTTCAGATCTCCTAAAGTAAGCCCCATATAGTGTTTCACTAAAGTTAAGCACCATATGTGACCGATAAAATAAAACAAAATACCTGTGAAAACATTTACTGAGCCACAGTAAAGCACCTTGTGGAGGTTAGTAAGAGTGAAGCACCCTGTAGCTGAAAATCTACTAGGCCCTACCACATGGGGACACGTATGTAGAACAAGGATCAGTAGATGTCCTATTTTGCTGCCACGGGAGTGTAGAGCCACGCTTGTTCCGCCACCAAACCCATTCCTTACCGTCCATGTACATCGTCGCAGCCCACTCCTTTGTCTCCTTCTTCTCTGTTCAGTTTTTCCGGTCAGCGATCGAGGATCCATAGCGAACCAACTGGAATATATAAAACTGCAGACGATGAGAGGAAGACAAGGTACTTACACCATATTACTAATTTCTTGATGTGATGTTTCGAGGTAATCCAGTCCGCATCCTCAATCGTTTACATCATACAAACTCGTTATGGTTTACCAGAACTTGCCACATACTGGTGATAAAAACGTGTACACTGCACTTTTAAACAAAGCGGCACAGGCATTAATATTTAAATACTTTTGTCAGAGAATTAGGATTGGATTCCACGAATAGGCCTAGTCACATCAGTAATTCAAGGATATGGTGCAATTACCTCGTCACCTTCTGGTCTTCGCAATTACCTCGTCTCCTTCTTCTGGTCCTCGGTTTATATATATATATATATATATATATATATATATATATATATATATATATATATATATATATATATATATATATATATATATATATATATATATATATATATATATATGTCCGTCACAAGATGCCATGCTAGCGAAACACAAGCGTACCATTGCTTTTCTTCTACCATTGCTACAGTTCTTGTTATTGTTGGAGTAAACTTTTAAATAAAACTTGACTACATTCAAACCAATAATCCAACAACACCCCGTTTCACAGGGTTTACTCTCATGGCCAGTCCCCAAGTCACATATATGTCTTAAAGTCTGAACCAATCATTCTTGGAGGATAGAAATAATCCTTCACTACACTCGTCACTTTCCCTACAACACCATTTTTCACAGACCTTTCAGTGCATCAGTATCCCAGCCCATCCCACCCATTTCTTGGGCCGCCATGTCCATTTCTTTATACCCCTTTTCACGGTATCATAACACAACGCAAACTTTATTGTCAATAAACGAGCTTCTTGTGTTTAATTAATTATTCACTTTTTCCTTTAACTTGGTAGTGATATGCTGAAGTTTATTCTAATATATTCACTCAGGCAACAAAGTAGAGGTTAATAACACTTTCTGTTTCTTCAGTATAAATAATGGACTCTTGATTGTTTCCTGTGCTGCTGATAGAACTCTCCACAGTTAATATTTATATTTTGTCATTTCACTGACTGGAAGCTTACTTAATCCTGTGCTAATCATAAAACGCAATACATGTGTAGTAAACAACAAAAAGAAGGTAAAGCATATAAGATGGAGCACCAAGAATGCAAGAACAGCTCCCTACTGTTGCCCTAAGGTCGGACCATTGACTATGCTGGGTGACCTTGATGTCCAAATGAATGTTTTAAAATCGGCATCTTTAATCACTGCCTTAACTTCCAACCTTCCTCTAAGTTTGGTCTAGACTGAATAAAAACTTTTAAACCCTGTTTTTACCTGCTTCGAAGCCGATAGGTCGATAAATGGTACCCCTAGTGATCCATTTTCTTTTTTCCTTCTTCAAAGAAAGTTTGAATATGTGCTCTTGGAGAGCTCTGAGAGATTTTCTTGCGAATACAAAGTTGCTCAGCTAGAAATTTTAGAGTTGATTTAACATGTCACTTGTTGCATCAGCTGATGGAAAGTTTCGCCGCAGGTCTATGAAGGCAGTCTCTTCTTGTTCTGAAAAACTTTGTGGCAACCACTTAACTGATTCTTAACATATCCACCAAGCTTGGTTAATTCATATAAAAACTGTGAGTTACCCTTTTCACACACACACACACACACACACACACACACACACACACACACACACACACACAAAGAAGCCTGAAGAGGTGGTGCAAAGCGTAATCTGAGAGTAGCCAGGCAGATAAGAGTTGTGCAGTATAGAAGAGAAGAACGTATGTGGAATAAACGAATATGAAGCCTACGTATATTTATAATGCCGTTGGATTGTTGGAATGTAAACTGCAACACTGACATAATTTAGTTAATTCACCTAACATTACAAGCAATATCACTCTACCTTGAAATCAGAGCGATCCTTTTTTTTAGGGGGGGGGGGAGGACGCTTGACTTAATCACAATAATAACGATGACTGTCATAGTGATGATGTAGCTGGTAATCGTAATAAAATACATTTGAATTTTCAGTAACTGTGTTTATATTAGCAATCAAGAAATTGCCGTGTAACCATAACTGTAATCGATTACGATACACCTGTGATCACCTCATGTCCGATACCATGTCGTTAAGGGTAAAATATTTGGCCTTCATAAAGAAGCTTACGCACCCCAGAGAGAAGTAAAGGTAATACTGAATGGCTACATTTTCCCTAAACTGTATCTAACACGCCGCTGCGAAAGGGAGGTGGGAGGTATCATATTAATAAAACTTAACCCTTTCACTACGAGACGTAGTGCTTAGGATAACTACAGTTACCAGCAGCAACAGCACACACACACACACACACACACACACACACACACACACACACACATACACACACACACACACACGGTTATCAGTGTGACTATGTTAAGGAACTGTGTAGTTCCTTGGTTATGACAGGCTTTCCTTTACCAAAACAAATCAAATTTAGGTAGAAAGAATAAATTTAAAGAAAAAAAAAAAACGACCCAAAGCGTCAGAAGCATTGTTTCTACTTCTCTAGTTATGAGAAGCCGCTTCTTACCAAAATATATGGAAGGATGGTAGTAAGGAATAATATATATATATATATATATATATATATATATATATATATATATATCCAAGTAAGGACAAGCCACGTGAGGGTCATGAGTGAGGCACTAGGAGGCGAGGTAGGGAACACGTAAGGGAATTGTACAGTGTTTTGTGGCAGTGCAAGATGTGGTGTAGTAAGAGGTGTGACAGCGTAAGCGCGGCAGTAGTAATTGTATCAGTGTGATGTGTAGTAGTAAGAGGTTTGACAGTGTTTTGAGCCTTGGTGCGGGTGTACGTGGAACAGTGTGGGATTTGGTAATAAGAGATATAGCAGTAAGAGGTGTGGCACTGAGGTGTGACAGTCTGAGTTATGGCAAAGTGAGGTCTGGTAATAAGAGGTGTGGCCGTGTGAGGTGTGGCAGTGTGAAGTATGATAGTGTGAGGTTTCGTTGTAAAATGTGTGACTGTTGATGTTTGGTAGTACAAGGTTTGGCATTTTGAGTTGTTGCAGTGTGAGGTGTGGTAGTGTGTGGTGCGGCAGTGTGAGATGTGGTAGTGAGAGGTGTGGCAATGTGTGATATGAATATATGAGGTGAGGGAGTGTGAGAAATAACAATGTGAAGTGGGTCAGTGTGAGGTGTGATAGCATGTGCCATGGAAACGTCAGGTGGAGGAGCAAGAGGTGTGACAGTGTGAGGTATGGCAATGTAGGCTGTGGTAGTGTGATTCGTGATAATGTGAAGTGTCGTAGTAATGGAAGTGTGAGATGTGGCAGTGTGATGAGTGGCAGTGTGGGAATTAAAGTATTGTAACATTTGGTAGTGTGAGGTGTGGTAGATTGAGGTATGACAGTGTGAGATGTTGTAGGAAGAGCTGAAGCGGTGTGAGGTGTGGCAGTGTGGAGAGTGACAATGTGAGCGGTATGGTAGTGTGACGTTTGACAGCATCAGGTTTAGTAGTATGATGTTTAGCAACTGGTGTTATGGCAGTGTAGCACGTGGTATTAGGCATGACACTACGCTTTGTTGCAGTGTGAAGCGTGTACTATGAGGCGCAGCAGTGTAAGGTGTAGTAGTATCAGCTGTGACAGTGTGAGGTATGATAAAGAAAGGTAAAGTAGTGTGAGCTGCGGCAGAATGAGGTATGACAGTGTGAGATTTGACAGTATGAGGTGAAGCAGTGCAATGTGTGGCACTATGAGTTAGAGCAGTGTTAAGGGAGGCAGTATGGGACGCGACACTGAGAGGTATTGCAGTATGAGGCGAGGCCTTGTCAGACGTAACACTGTCAGGCGAGGCAGTATGAGACGTGACACTGTGAGGTATTGCAGTGTGCAGTTACTCAGTGTGAGGTGTGATTTTGTGAGGTATATCAGCGTAAGATGAGGCAGTGACAGGCGTGACACTATGAGGTACGATATATCAGTGTTAGGAGAGGCACTGTGAGGTGTGGCAGGGTAACGTGAGACATGATATTTAGATGGAATAGTTCCCAAAACTCAAAAGGAGATCTTTAAACTTAAAGATAGTGCGTAAATTTAATAAAGCTGTAATTCAACTTTATGTATTTAGCATTTATTTATCAATCCTACGAAGGAGGTTGGTCTAATTTTCGGCATCTCGCCCCTCACAGTAGCGGTATACTTAGTGTGTGTGTGTGTGTGTGTGTGTGTGTGTGTGTGTGTGTGTGTGTCCTTTAACTCCTCCTAGGATATTTAATGGTTTTGAAGGAAACTTCCCAGCTGAGTTCGTCGGATTCGTGGGAAGATCTTCCACTATATACAAATTTGCCTCCATGATTTTTAGGGGTGTCTGTCCCCGAGCCAAATTAAAAAGAATTCTCAGAAATTATAAAAAGAAGGCAAATGTGTCTTTGACATCGTAGTATATGTTGTATAATGGACTCTTCTCTGCAGTGCGATATTTATGATGCGTGGTTTTTTCAATGATTCTTGGGGGTCAATCCCTCCCCAAAATAAAAATGATCATATAAAAGAAGATATCATATGCATATATCTGCGGCGAAACTATGCATCGGATAATACAACATCTGGCATGTCAAATCGACGCAAATATTCAAATAGCGCAAGTTAAAATGCCTCCTCATAGCGATAATTGAAATTCGCCTAAAAGTCAGCTGACGCTTCATCTTACGCAATAGTTAACATGTTAAATCATCTCAAAGTTTCAACATGAGCATCTTTTATTTTGTAGGAAAATAGCTCAGAGCTCTCCAAGAGCAGACATTCAAACATTTCCTTGAAGGAGAAAAAAAAAAAAATGCAAATCGCCTAATACTCAGCTGATACAACAGCTGACACATTAGATCAACTCAAAGTTTCAAGCTGGGCAACGTTGTATTTCATAAAAAAAAAAAAAAAAAAATAGCTCAGAGTTCTTCAAGAGCAGATAATCAACTTTTCTTTGAAGGAAGAGAAAAATGATCCCCAGGAGTACCACTTACAGACCTGTCGTCTTCGCTGTAAGTTAAAAACGGATAATTGGCATGTGGATTTCACTGAAACGTCTCAGGTTTGTTTGGCTGTTATTGATAATGTTTTAAACTACATAAAATTCATAACTATTATTTTGAGGGGTCAGCTCCCCCTCCAAAGCTCATAAAAGATACAAAATAGAGGACGAGGGCTGATATGACATTGATATCTTAGTAAATGTTGTCCAATAGACTCTCATCCGTAACACAGTGTCTGGGGAACGTGATTCCCCCAACGATTCTTGGGAGGGTCCCAAAAAATAAGAACGATCAGAAATGAGGGAAATACTGGAATGAAACTTCCCAAGTGAGTCTGATTTTTTTTTTTTTAACGGGAAGGCTTTGTGCTTTATACAATTTTTCAGTCTTGATTCTTAAGGGAGTCTGCCTTCACATCTACGGAAAATTCTCAGAAACAGTGAAAGGAGGGCAGATGTTGCTTTGATATCTTGGTACATGTTGTACAATGGACTGTCATACGTAGTGTGATATAAAATTAATAATAATTTTCAGTAACAGAGAAAAGATTTCATTGGCATATACAAAGTGAGTTATATATATATATATATATATATATATATATATATATATATATATATATATATATATATATATATATATATATATATATATATATATATACACACACACAAAAGTGCTCGTGGGTCCTTCGGGCCCCTCGCACTTGCTCCTGCGGAGGGCTATCGCGTTTATGTGCTGTTCTAGTGTAACGTTGTCACTTGGATTATTTGCAGCTAACCAATTGATCGTGTTATTTGCAGCTTCGGTATTGAAACCCAGTTTATTTTAGTTCGGCCTCTGGGCAAAAAATTCTACGGAGATCCTATGCCGGGCTTCGGGAGTTGCGTTTCTTGGGCAAAATGTGACGCTCATTAAATATGGAAAAAGTTTTTCAATCGTGATGGGACCAATTTTTTTTCACATCAGCGAATTTTTTGCGGTTTTTGTGCCAATTTTGGTGCGATTTGAATATATAGTTTCGGCTGCCCAAAACACACACACACACACACACACACACACACACACACGCCTACTGCTATTATATATATATATATATATATATATATATATATAGATCTATATATATATATATATATATATATATATATATATTGTTACGAAACAGCGAAAGATAATGTACACTTTAAGTGAGAATACTAAAAATCACTACTGTCCCGTAAAGTTCCAGGTTCAAAACAAAAGAGTTAGGTAAAATTACAAGTTAAAGTTTAATGCTCAAACTAACAACAAAACATTCAGGACTCATAAGGATAATGTAATGGCAAAAAACAGGTTAAATATATGGTTAACTGCAATAGCCTCTATTAACACGAAATTAGCATAAGTAAATTTATCTAAGTCAGCCCTGTTAAAATGAGATACCAGGTAATACTCAGTGAATGCCAGATATATTATTACAGATACAAAATATTATTAATGATGGCTGACAACAAGAACCCTACACAAATTACAAAAACCTTACTAGGCCCAAGAATTAACCTTAGGCTACACAGTACAAGAAAAAATGTAACAACAGTTATACTCAAATTACACACAGCTGCTAGATGGTTGGAGACTTCCTGAGCACTCACAATAATAATAACTGTACAGGGGAGGACAGAGATGTGAGCAAAATGAGGAGTAGATCTAAGTGGCCATAATGCAGAGACTGAGCTCATTATATAGGGGCCGGCAGAGCTTGATACAACTTGTAAGAAGGACGCGCAAATGAAGCCATGGGGACAAAGAGTTGACAATCCCGCTCTGAACAACAGAAAGAACGACTTACTCTACTATAACGGTAGAAGGGGGACTGAGGCAGAACACGTTCGTGATCAAACATGCAGCACACTGTGCGTTAAAAATTACACAAAGGATGATGAAATCATAGGCTATGTAACACCTCCCCACAAAGAAAAAAGAAATTTACAAAGGAAATTTCTTATTACTCTAAAACAATCTGTCTAAAGTCTAGATAAGCAATCTGCAATAGCATTTTCTTTCCCCTTGACATGTTGTATATCTAATGAATACTCCTGAAGTAGACTCCATCTTGTCAATCTCTGATTTTTATCTTTAAACTTACTAAGGAATTTCAGTGGGTTATGATCGGTATAAATGACTATGGGGTCAAAACCAGAATACAAATAAAATGAAAAATGCTGTAAACCCAAAATCAAGGCCAAAAGTTCTTTCTCAATAGTTGAGTAGTTCTTTTGAGGTGGAGTGAACTTCTTACTGTAATAAGATACAGGGTGTTCAATACCCTGATCATCCTCTTGCAGCAAAACAGCCCCAGCTCCTGTATCACTTGCATCAACAGCCATCTTAAAAGGCTTATCAAAATTTGGAGTAGCGAGCACTGGCTGACTTAATAGGATAGCTGTAAGTTTGGTGAAAGAGGATTCACAGGTATCGGTCCAGACAAATTTAACTCCCTTTTTCAGTAGGTCTGTAAGTGGTGATACAAGAATTGAAAAGTTAAGAACAAATCTCCTGTAATAACCTACCATTCCCAAAAATCTTTGTAGCTCTTTCCTACTTTTAGGTCTGGGAAGATCACTTATAACCTGAACCTTAGCTCCTGGTGGTGCAACGTGTCCATCACCAACTACGTACCCAAGGTACTGAACTTTAGCTTGACCAAACTCACACTTTGATAAATTAGCTACAAGATTAGCCTGAACCAAATGCTCAAGAAATTTACTGACATGGCATAGGTGATCTTTCCAGTTGTCACTGAAGATTAATACATCATCAATATAAACAACACACCCTGCCAAACCCTCTGTTACAACATTCATGAGCTTCTGAAATGTGGCTGATGCATTCTTCATACCATATGGCATTACAGAACATGCAAAAGTCTTTCCTAGTGTTACAAAACATGAGATCTCCCTAGCACGTTCAGTCATAGGTACTTGCCAGTATCCCTTTAACAAATCAAACTTACTTATGTACCTAGCCTTTCCGATCTTGTCTATGCAATCTTCCACGCGAGGGAGAGGGTAAGTGTCTGTTTTGGTTATCTGATTAACACGTCTGTAGTCGATGCAAAGCCGCTGTGACCCACCTGGCTTAGGGACTAGAGTGACAGGAGAACTCCACTCGCTCTGACATGGCTCAATCATCTTGTGGTCCAACAGGTAGCCAAGCTCCTTCTGGATGAGAGGAACTTTCACTGGGTTCACACGGTAAGGAGGCAGTTTAATTGGCTTTGCGTCTCCAACATTGACATCATGCATCAACACAGTAGTTCTTCCTGGACTGGCACGGAACACTTGCGGGTACTCCTGCAGTAATGCCGAAAACTCCTGCCTTTCCTCGGGAGCTAGATGAGAAAGCTTAGTCTGGAGATCATTCATGATATCAGGATTCTTCCCCAAACTATCACTCAGGCTCATGCTGCATGGGAGAACTTCACTTGCAGACTCGGGTGGAACAGCTACAGTGCAGATTGGGTTATTTTCGTCCCGCCTGTGATATAACTTTAGCATGTTGATGTGACAAAGTTGCTTGTTCTTTCTACGATCTGGTGTGGCGATGACATAGTTGACATCATTGAGTTTCTTCTCCACGAAATAAGGACCACTAAACTTGGTTTGAAGAGGTTGCCTATGAACTGGTAGCAGAATCAAAACCTGATCTCCTGGCTGAAAGTGGCGTAACCTGGACTTCTTATCATACCAAGTCTTCATCTTCTCCTGAGCAGCTCCTAAATTCTCTCTCACCAGCTGGAAAGCAGTGGACAGCCGTTCTTTGAACTTCATCACATACTCCAGCAGGTTGACGTCATCTTCCTCCGACAGCCAGCATTCCTTGAGTAACTTAACCCCTAAAACGCGGATCGTCGCTTTTGCGACGGTCGGCCCAAAGGGCAAGACGGCGGGTCGTCGCGTTTGCGATTTGAGTTAATTTTGAATAACCGCGGGCAAGCAGGCTCAAGCTGGTATTGTCTCTCAGTCCCGCC
Organism: Coenobita brevimanus; assembly: GCF_032717465.1. Taxonomy (NCBI): domain Eukaryota; kingdom Metazoa; phylum Arthropoda; class Malacostraca; order Decapoda; family Coenobitidae; genus Coenobita; species Coenobita brevimanus. The sequence goes on from NC_137046.1 coordinate 17,219,055, forward strand.
ACCCGTGAGCTACTTTTAGCACACTTGACCTTTGTACTACTGACCTCGGTTGTTGCCAAGTCTCATTTTTTTTACCCACGGACGCACCGATGCGCGGCCCTCCCTCGTCGTGCGATATGGCAACGTGCGGATGGCTGATACGTGTCAATCTGCGCCGTCATCTCGCAAGCACTTTTTGCTATTGGGAAACGCTTGTTTCCCCAGTTGTCACACTGTCATTTTTTCGCGCGGTTTGCCCCAGATTAGCGTCAGTCCACGCAAATCTGCCACGGTGACACCATGTCAGGCTCTAGCTCTTCTAGTTCCGTGCCTTCTAGCCCTCCAAAAAAGGGTTTTGTTACCTCTACGCCCTTCAAAACTTTACAAGTGACTACCAAGGGGCTAAGTGACTCCGGCCATAGCATCTGAACTGTTGAAAGCCTCTATGGACTACGGCAGTGACGTGGGTGTTTTGTCTAGCCTGGCTGAATCAGAGACACAATCGAGTGCTGATTCAGCCCCTGAAGTGATGATTTCTGTGCCCGAGGAAACTGTGACTGTGCCCAGCACCTCTACAGGAAGGCCCCGTGAAAAGGGGCCTCGAATATGGAAAGGGAGAGAAAAGGAAGAGGAGCTGAGACAGCAGTGCACCGCCATTGTCCACTACGCCACGCCACACCACCGCAAGCCCGCCACGTTCTCCCAGCCCTCTTCTCTCGTCCTCCTCGTCTGCTGTCCTGTCTCCTGAGTCATCGGAGTCTCCATCACCACCGAGAAAGGGAAGTAGATGAGCAATGTTACGTATGAGAGGTTATCGTAGGCCTAGTGTTCGTGTGAGTAAAGTTAAGTCCCCTAGGCTAACTCCCACTAGGCAACTCAGGAGTCACGCCACCGCGGGTGACCTTGACCCAAGCGATAATCTCCCTCCAACCACCACCACCACCACCACAACACCAACACGGCCTGGGATAACCTCTCCCTTACCTACTATTGCCCAGCCTGCCTCACCCACTCCCACACGACCTGCCTCACCCCCGCCGCCCCAAGCACCTCCCAGCCGAGGCAGGGAACTTTAGATGCTTTTGTGTGGTCAGAGGGATCAGATTTTGTGCCTGAAGATCTGCCCTTTGACGAAAGTGAGTGTGGACTTCAGGCTGACTTCTGGACGACGATGGTGAATGTGTTGACTACCTGTTGGCCTTCCTTGACGACGAGGTTATGGAGCACATCTGTACCGAGACCAACAGGTACGAGGGGCAATGTGCGCACAATTCGCGAAGAAGAAGGTGAGGCTGCGACGCCCATCCACGTCAAAGCGGATGGCATCATGGGTGCCTTTGACGATCCGCGAGCTTTTTGTATTTATTGCCTTGATGTTGCTTATGCCGCACAACTGGAAGCATAAGTTGGAAGAGTACTGGGGGTTCCGACGAGCTGTGCCCAACACCAATATTCAATAAATACATGAGCCGCGATCGTTTTAGGCAGCTGATGACTTATCTTCACTTCGCGAATAATGATGAGCCTTCCCAAACTGACCCATTATGGAAAGTGAGGGGAATCCTGAACATGATCAAAGATAAGTTTACGAGGTTCTTGCGCCCTTTCATGAAAGTCGTGATTGACGAGTCTTTGGTATTGTTCAGGGGCCGTCTTCGGTTCGTCCAGTACATTCCAAGCAAACGCCACCGCTTTGGAATCAAGTTTTTCGTGCTGTGCGACTGCAAGACGGGGTTCATCCTTGACTTCGTCATCTACACCGCCAGCAATGTCGACTTGGATAAGACTGACCCCCTTGGATTCTCTGGTTCTGTGGTGAAAGTGCTTTTGGAAAAGTACTTTGGCGAGAATCATGTCCTGTATACGGACAATTATTATACAGCTCCAAAACTCGCCAAGTACCTTTCTGAACACGGCGTCGGCTCCTGTGGCACTGTCAGAAGTAACAGGGCACATTACCCCTGCCTTCCCAGAGGCTGAAAAGTCAAAGCGGGGAGACGTGCACCTGAAGAAATCTGACAAGATGCTTGCGATCAGGTGGCATGATAAGAGAGTCGTGAACATGCTCACCACAGTACACAAGGGTGAAATGCTGGCAACAGGGAAGGTCGACAGACGGACTGGCGAGCCTGTGATGAAGCCTGATGCTGTAATTGACTATAACGTCAATATGCGGCTGGTGGACAAGTCGGATATGATGATTGGAGAGATTGACTGTCTGAGGAAAAATCGTCGTTGGTACAGGAAGGTGTTCTTGCACTTGATTGACATGTGCATGTTGAACGCCTTCATCCTGTATAAAATCAAGAACAGGAAGCCAGCCAACTACTCTCTCAGAAGATTCTCCAAGACTTGTGTCTACCAGCTGCTTCAGCGTTATGGCCAGGTGCTTTCAACAGGTCCCAAACACCACCCTCACACACCTCCAGACCGCCTACAGTGTATGGCCTACCTTCAGCGACACCGCCTGGAGCCACTGCCAGGCACTGCAAAGAGGGGGAAAGCACTGAGGAGGTGTCATGTGTGCAGCCACACTACCAGGCAGGAAAGAACTTTTAGGCGCACCTCCTTGCAGTGCAAAGAGTGCAAAGTTCCCCTCTGTGCTTACCCGTGTTTTTTCGACTACCACAGCCTAAGTAGATTTTGAAAATAAGGGTAAAAATATTGGGAAAAATACTGAGAGTGACAGTGATAATATTGTTTAGTTTTCTTTTACGTGCTGACAGTGACAGCCTGATGAGTGTAAATTAGTGTATGTACTTGTAAAAGCACTGACAGTTACAGTGTTTTTTGTTGTAAATAATTGTACATAGTAATCATATAAGTATTGCGAGTGACAGTCACTCCAGTGTAAAAAGATAAAAGCATATTTTCCTATTCTATGTTCTGAAAGTAAAAGTTTTTTGTGTATAAAATATTATTTTTATAACACTGGACAGTGACACTGATGAATAAGGCAAAAAAAAAAAAGATACAGTGAAAGTGAGCGATAGAAATGAAGTGCGAGTGGCCGACAGGAGCGAGAATAAAGTGCCTGCCGTAAGGCTGAATAAACTCGCGCCGCGGTGGTCTTCCTCATTCCCAGTCCACAATACTGGCAGTGACATTGATTTTTATTACCGTAATAGTGACAGGCAAACGTTTGCGAAGTCCTATGATGGAAAAAAAAGGAGTATACGTGTTTTTTGCCGAGAAAAGGCAAATGTGACAATATTGACGGAAGATCGCCACTACCGCGCTGCATGTCGGCCGTGCGCTCCGTCCATTTTAGCCTTATTTTCAGTTCTTATTTACAAATACGGATTCCAAACAACCTGTACGTTGTTGTATAAAGTGTACTGTGACAGACTGAGGCTGTGGTAGAAAGAAAACCGGGTTTCTGGAGGTGTGAGAGTGAAGACTTTGTTACCCAACTTTGCAAGTCTTCACAAGTCCTTGGGTAGTCAACGAAGGCTCAACATGTGGCTCAGGAGATAGCTGAATGTAAGTAATATATGCCTTAAAAATTTTAATGCTCTAGGGTTAATCTATGATTTTTGGCTAATATTTTTCCACAGGTACTCAGACCCCGCTACAACCCCGCCACAGGGGGGGGATCGCGCGTACACAGCCGCGTTTTAGGGGTTAAGGGGTCCGCTTACTTCATGGCCAAACAGTAGTTCAAAAGGTGAGAAGCCCAGTGATTCATTTGGAGATTCTCTTGCGGCAAATACAACAAATGGAAGACCTTTATCCCAGTCTTTCTGATGTTCCAAACAGTATTTCTTGAGCATCAATTTGAGTGTTTGATGATATCTCTCCAACGCTCCTTGGGTCTGGGGATGGTAAGCTGAAGACGTGATTTGGGTGATGCCCAACTCTTTCAGAGACTGCTTGAAAACATTTGACATGAAATTACTTCCCCGGTCTGACTGTACCTCCTTGGGCAGACCAAACTTTGTGAAGAATCCTAGCATTTCCTTAACCACGTTCTTTGCTGAGATATTTCTAAGTGGAATGGCTTCAGGATAACGAGTAGCCATATCAATCAGGGTCAACACATAAGAAAATCCTGAAGAAGTCTTAGGAAGAGGGCCCACAATATCCACCAACACACGGGTGAATGGCGCCTCAAAAGGAGGAATGGGAACTAGAGGTGCAACCTTTTCGGTCTGATTACACTTCCCCACAACTTGACAGGTGTGACAAGACTTACAATACAAGGAAACATCCCTGAAGATACCTGGCCAGTAGAAGTGTTTCAAAATACGTGCCACAGTCTTCCTCACTCCAAGGTGTCCTGCCAAACTGGAATCATGAGCCACTCTAATGATATCCTGCCTACAAACACGAGGGATGACAACTTGATGTACAACCTCCCACTCACAGTCGGCTGATGCTGTTGGGGGTCTCCACTTCCTCATAAGTAATCCTGACTTTATATAATAACAAGTAGAAGCACCAGCTGACTCTTCCTCACTGCAAGCAGAGTTAGCTAGACCTTTCAACTCAGGGTCACCAACCTGCAACTCAACCAACTCTTGACGAGACAAATTATCAACACTACGCGGTACTGCCTCATCTGGTGAGTGGTCCAAATTAGCAAGAAAAGTGTCAGCTAGGATAACATCATCATCATCATTATCCTCTAAGTCACCAGTAACTTTAGACTTAGCCCTAGTGACAGCACATGCAGGGAACACATCAGGGACATCACAATCCTGGGCCGCAGCCACTGGCTCACTAGACAACTGAGCAGCTGGACACACTTGACTTCCACCAATATCATTTCCAAGTAAGAAAGTTACACCTGACATTGGGAGTGTCTCAACCAACACAACCATAACGGAACCATTAACAAAACCAGACTCTAAATTCACTCTGCACAGAGGGACAGAGAAGTAATTATTCCCTACACCTTGTAAGATTACAGTTTCGTCAAAGGAATTAACATTAGAGCCTAGAACACTGGTCAGCATAAGGGATTGGCAAGCACCTGTATCACGATATATTTTAACTGATTTCCTGTCATTACTGTCCAGAGGACTGACAAAACCATCAGACAGGAAATTAGCACATGAACTCTTGACAGTGTCACCCACGTTACTGCTCAAAAGAGGAGCTCCATCATGAGAATTTAAGTTACCCCTCAAAGCAGGTTCAGTTAACTCAGTTAAAGAATTCTGGGAACTCTCAAGGGTGGACACTAGACCAATTGACTGAATATTTAAAGATTCCTTTTTGTTCACATCACGCTGTCTCCTGAAACATTTCTCCGTAGTATGACCAAGTTTACTACAATAAGTACATTTACTTTTCTGAAATCTAGAGGTGGAGCTGGTATTTACTTCCTGACAAACATCATCTTTATTCTCTTTCCTGTTACCTGTACTCTGAGTTGAGGCAACGTACTTACTCTCAGCCTTCCCTTTTTCTCTAGAATATCTCTTGTGAGTGAGAACATATTCATCAGCTAAAACTGCAGCATCAGACAAATTATCTATTCTTTTCTCATCAAGATATAGGCTTACATCTTTATTAATACACCTCTTGAAGTCCTCCAGCAAAATCATCTGCTTAAATTTACCAAAATCAGAATCCACATTCTTAGAATTTAACCACTGCTCTAACAGATCTTCTTTGATTTTTGCGTACTCAACATGGGATTGCTTATCTTGCTTGTAAGTTGTCCTAAATTTTACTCTACAAGCTTCAGGAACAAGCTCATAGGCCTTAAGAATCAAGCTCTTAACTACATCATAATTATCAGATTGATCCTGAGGCAAAGATGCATAAGTTACTTGAGCTTTACCGGTGAGAACAGTTTGAAGGAGTACTGGTCAATACTTTTTGGGCCAATTAAAACCTGTAGCTACCCTCTCAAACAACTGAAAATACTTTGTTAAATCAGATTCATTAAAAGGAGGGACAAGTTTAACATTTTTAGCCACATCAAAATCATCAGATCTAGATGATCCAGTTCCACCTTGTTTCATGCGATACTCATGGTCTGCCTGAATCCTAGCAATTTCAACTTGTGCCTCAGCCTCCTTAGAACGGGCCTGAAATTCAGCCTCCTTAGCACGAGACTCCGCCTCCTTAGCCTGAGCCTCCTGCAGGGCTAGCTGTAACTTAGCTAATTCAATCTGCGTTTGCTCATTTGGAGGAGTTACATTAAACAAGCTTTCATTAATCATGTCAACAATTTGATCTTTAGAATGATGAGAGCGAACAGCAATTCCCAATTGTTGAGCAACAAGCTTAAGTTCATTCTTTGTTCTGTTCTCTACATCACACACTGTTTGCACATTTGACAAAAAATCTTTGGCTTCATCAAGCATAGTAATAGTAGACATCATGAATAAATCACAATCACAAAATATCAAGCAATATCCTTATGATAATATCCTGAATATCCTGATATGAGGTCGCCAAATTTATGTTACGGAACAGCGAAAGATAATGTACACTTTAAGTGAGAATACTAAAAGTCACTACTGTCTCGTAAAGTTCCAGGTTCAAAACAAGAGTTAGGTAAAATTACAAGTTAAAGTTTAATACTTTAAAAAAAAAACAGGTTAAATATATGGTTAACTGCAATAGCCTCTATTAACACGAAATTAGCATAAGTAAATTTATCTAAGTCAGCCCTGTTAAAATGAGATACCAGGTAATACTCAGTGAATGCCAGATATATTATTACAGATACAAAATATTATTAATGATGGCTGACAACAAGAACCCTACACAAATTACAAAAAACTTACTAGGCCCAAGAATTAACCTTATGCTACACAGTACAAGAAAAAATGCAACAACAGTTATACTCAAATTACACACAGCTGCTAGATGGTTGGAGACTTCCTGAGCACTCACAATAATAATAACTGTACAGGGGAGGACAGAGATGTGAGCAAAATGAGGAGTAGATCTAAGTGGCCATAATGCAGACACTGAGCTCATTATATAGGGGCCGGCAGAGCTTGATACAACTTGTAAGAAGGACGTGCAAATGAAGCCATGGGGACAAAGAGTTGACAATCCCGCTCTGAACAACAGAAAGAACGACTTACTCTACTATAACGGTAGAAGGGGGACTGAGGCAGAACACGCTCGTGATCAAACATGCAGCACACTGTGCGTTAAAAATTACACAAAGATGATGAAATCATAGGCTATGTAACAATATATATATATATATATATATATATATATATATATATATATATATATATATATATATATATATATATTTCCGATCATGATTAAGAGCGAGCGAGTGATGTTACTCTCAGTTAAGTCTGGAAATGATCAGTTCGGCTGTGCCCGGCGACATGCGAGTATTTACCTTCTGTATTACGGTTCAGCATCACCACCTGGAACGTCAGCCAGGTACGACGTTCGCTCCTTCGTTTCAAAACTAACCATAGCATTTTCTCAGAAGTATGCTCAGTGTGTTTCCCAGACAAAATTAAACATGATATTAAGCAACCTAGCCCAGCGTTAACCTATCCCACTAGGGCTCCCTGGCTGAGGGCGGTGGCGCTGAACCGTGATATAGACGGGAAATACGCGACCCGGCCCAGCCCGACCAGACTGTCACGCTAAGCAGAAACTAATAACTTTACTCCTGTGTGAAGTAGAGCTGAAAGTTTTTATTGCATGTGATACATTCATTCAATAAATTTTGTAATCAACTAAAAACTCACCCATAAACGCATAGGAACCTCTTGGAATCTCGAGTTTTCCCAGGGATTGTTCGGCTCTAATCTATGAACGCCTCAATTACGAAATCAATAAAAAAAAAAAAAAAAAAAAAAAAAAAAAGATCATGACACTGGGTTTGTTGGCATCAACTCAAGCTCTGTGTGTGGAGTAGGGGTGTATGTGAGAGAATGTACTTCGTTCCAGTATATTTTTCATTAAGCTACCATCATGAAGAAATAATATATCAGAGGGACTTTGTGATAATATAGCACTCGCTCGCTTGTCACGCCCTCACAAGGCGTACTTTACTGTTTTTTAGGGGGACAGCCCTTCTCGGGAAATTAAAGCTCTGAGAATTTGTGAAAGATCTGCAGCTATGGCTTCCATATCTTAGTACCTGTTGTACTGAACAACAGAATCTTCTCCGTAATGCGATATTTGTTGAGCGTTACTCCCCCAGTGATTATTGAGGAGGGAGGGGTCACCTCCTCTGAATATATATATATATATATATATATATATATATATATATATATATATATATATATATATATATATATATATATATATATATATATATATATATATAAACTATCAAAAGTATGGGAAAGTTTGCACATGGATTTCAATGGAATCGACATGATTATCACAGGATCGGGTATGCAGTATTTATGTTTTCTTTGAATTCATAGGAAGAAAATGAACGCCTACTTTTTTCCCGAATTATTCACTCAGTTCAGCAAGCAGTGTGAGAAAGCAGGGAAAAGGCCAAATGATCTCATAGATAGAAAGGGGTAAACAGACAAATAGATAGATATATAAATAGACTGATACATAGATAAGTAGATAATTAGACTGACAGATAGACATACACTGATTAATGCAGAGACATATACTCTTCCTTTTTAAAGAGGTATGCCCACATTATGTTAATTAGGTTTCATATATAGTGGCCTTTTTTTCTGACTTTATCAATAAATAGACAAGCCTCCTGGGCAGCATCCTCATTTAACCATAATGAGCAAATACTGAAGTACGTCGTCCTAATCATTATCCTACCCCGTCAACTAATACAGATAGGGTCGATGCGATAATACAGTATGAACACGAACAACGCAGTTCAATCTCACATCAGTATCCAGTCAACATAAGCCATACCTTCACTAACTTGTGTTCAGGCATCCCCAATACATGTACAGTACAGCCAGGAACAAGCTTCTATATTTTCACCGCATTTACTGTACTTCACCTACCACGGCATAAGCCTCTTTTTCCTCCCCGACGCATCATATTAAACAGAATCGTTCAAGTGGAAAGAAATATGCCAAGCCTTGCTGAGTATGTGATATTAACCAGAAGAGAAAAGTGAGCTGAAAAAATTAAATAATTAGAGATATTTTGTCCTTCACTATACTCCCCACAACAACAGTGAAACCAATGGAACTAATGGAATTCCAGTCATCGCATAAATAACTTTATTAATGCACGGACTATTGAGTTTGTCACTTTCCCCTCCTCTCTCTCTCTCTCTCTCTCTCTCTCTCTCTCTCAGACACACACACACACACACACACACACACACACACACATATATATATATATATATATATATATATATATATATATATATATATATATATATATATATATATATATATATATATATATATATTCATCATCCAATCCTTTGTCGCCCCATGAGGAGCGTAGGAACCCGGGGCTAGGCAAGTTGGTCCTGACACTGAAGATGAGAGTGACCAGCCTCACTCATCCCTGAGTGGCATTACGTGAGCAATTTACCCCAGCCACCCCTTGGATACAAGCCTTCACTGGCTCAATCCGACTGGAACACCTAAATTACCCGCATACCACCAGGCGTCATGATTTGGTTATATTGTTACCACCCAGTGTAGTAAATTGTTTCCTAGTGTACAGGAAACCATTTGGCTTACACTCAGTGTAGGGTTACCCATAGGCAGCAGGAAAAGGAAAGAAAGAAGAGGGAGTGTAAAGTCACCCGTAGGCAGAAGAAAGAGGAAAGAATGAAGGAAAGAAAGACTGAAGAGGAAGGATGGAAGAGAGGAAAGAGTAGACACCCAAAGCAGCATTACATCGAGAGAAAGAGAGAGAGAGGGAATGAATAGGACCCGGTATTCTCGAGGTTTCGTGTGACTCCTTTTTACCTCTATTACCATATGTTATACATATTACTTTAAACCTTCTCTTCCATGTTACATATTTTTATCAATGGGCGTAGGCTTTATGTATAGAAACATCCAGCCATCCATTATCCAATGCTATGTTGCCCCACGAGGAGTGTAGGAGCCTGGGGCTAGGCAAGTTGGTCTTACATTTAAGATGAAAGTGAACGCATAGAAACAATATGCAAAAAATTCTTATTCTCTTAGATCAAGTGGTGTATTATATTTGTTTATTCTCATTAGCTATAAACGATTTTATTTAGCATATTGTGGAAGTCTTACTGTAGGAAAAGTTTCTTCCCAAGGTGAATAAACTCGTAACAAAAGATAGAAAAAAAATAGTAAATGTGTCCCATGAATGGATTATGGTCATAAGCAGGGGAAAAAAAAAAACTGATGGTGAATTTGTAATGCGATACCGAAAACCACGAAAATACGTTGTAAAATGTAGTGGCTCAAAGTGTAAACAGCCGTATGGGATGGACGGTCATATAGATTACCCCAGAGGATTAAGGTATTAATGAAATGGGAGGGTAAATGTAGCGGAATGCTTCAGTATGAGAGGATGCCACGAGAATCTGGAGAGTGGAAGAGGGGGGTAGGAAGGTAGCCTAAAATACTGTAAGAGGAAAAACTACTTTCCATTACTGTGTGTGTGTGTGTGTGTGTGTGTGTGTGTGTGTGTGTGTGTGTTATTGAGCCAGGCAGGTAGTGTGAGGGCCATAAGTATCAGGTGGTGCAGGTAACAACACATGGTTAGACCTTCTATTGGCTTCTCTTCACCCACATCTTTTCGACAGTGTGTCTAACAAGAGTCATATTATCAATACTTACTTTAATAAAGTTTTTGGAATAACCTATTCAGTTTTATGTTTTTTGTGAAAATGTTACCGTAACCTGTCTACGGCTAAGCGATTTTATTCTGTTTGGAGCTATACCGGAAAATTAAGTTCTTGAAAAAAAAAAAATTAAATACCTTCCCAGGGCTACATTTAGACTTTACTTTAGTAACATGACGTAAAATAATGTTTTCGGAACTAAACACATGCAATTAAAGATTAAAATGTTGTCATTATAACTACAAGACATGGAAGATTTATTATGGACAAGAATTTGTTGGCAATAGTAAGATGGGCCACCTTTTAAACGGAACTGTCCATAACCCTGCTAGGATACAGAATTAGAAAGTGACTGGAGAAGCTGGGTCATTTTCGCTCAGAAGTTTGATAATCATTTAAGTTTGTTTTTTAATTCATTTTGTTTCCATACTCGACCTACTTCAGTCACCATACCGGGAATAGTGATTAAAACTGTGATAATGATGGTGATGGTGATGATGACGATGATGGTGACGATTGTGACGTACACTGATGTAGATGATGAGATATGCGCATTCAAGAAGTGGTGGCGAAGCCGAGGCGTGGTATGGGTAAATGGTATAGTAATGCATAGAGGACCAGGGCGGATTAATTACGCGACGGGGGTGGCTGGAATTATAAAGCACGTTGTAAGGGGAGAGTCAAATGTGTCATGGGAGGGATCAGGATGTCAGGGGAGAGGTCAGGGTTTTAGGGGAGGGACAAAGGGATCAGGGGAGGGACCAGGATGTCAGGGAAGGGACCAAGGTCTCGGGAGGGGAGGGACCAGGGTGTCAGGGAAGGAACTATGCAGGGTTTCAGATGAGGGACCAGAGTATCAGGGGAGGGACCAGAGTGTCAGTGGAGAGACCAGAGTGTCAGGGGAGGGATCAGGATGTCCAGGAACGGCTCAGGGTGTCAAGGGGAGGGCCATGGTGTTTTGGGAGGAACCCGGGAGTCAGGGAAATATTGTGTATGACGAGCAGGACCAACCAAGAATTTGATACTGAAAGTAAAACATCAGAGGAAGCCTTACTGGGTGGTGAAAAGTGACATAACCGAAGAAAGGAAACATTTCGGCTATAAAATATACAAGTACAGAATGCCTCGACGAGAATACAGTGATGGGAGAGAGATGAGGGTAGGGAAGGTCTTACTGGAGAGTATGATTAATTTTTGCTTTACTGTGAAATCCATAGAGAGAGATTTCATATGCTTATTGATAAGAGAAGGAGTCTGTCACAGCGTGGGAAGTGTGATGCGGAAAAAGGTGCGATAAGGAATAATGGATGAACAGTCTTCTCAAAGAAGAACTATTTTCATGACGTGAGTTATGAAGAGTAAGACAGCATGAGGAAATGTCAATAATATGAGTGAAATCTAGGAAGAGAAGCTGCCCGAGTGTGATCGTGAGAGGTGACGAAATGGGAGGTGAGCTGAAGGATGTAGGTTACTGTATGTTCTAAAGGGGACCAAATCTAACAACAAAGGAGGAGAAACGACAAGTTAATGGAAAGGTTAAATAAGAGATGCGAAGTATACTTAGGAAGGACTGAAGTAAGATGGGGGAATGAGTGTGTGTGTGTGTGTGTGTGTGTGTGTGTGTGTGTGTGTGAGAGAGAGGGAGAGAGAGAGAGAGAGAGAGAGAGATGTGATGAAAGATGAACTGGGCGACATGAAGAAAGAGAAACGCGAAGTATTTGCAAGTGAACCGTGAAATATGCGAAAGGACCTTTAGATGATAATGAGATGTTTGCCATGGTGACAGTGAAGTGAGAAGGGGCATGATCAAATGTGGAATATGAAGTTTGAGAGGATGAGAATTATGATAGGAATAAAAAGGATAGCACTGTGAGGTTACAGCCTGAAAGATATATCTACATGAGTGACTTGCAGGAAGTGAGTTAAGAGACGGTGTGAGGTGCAAAGACTGGATGGGTAAGTTTCAAGATGCATTACATCAACCTCATAAAATATACATAAGGAGATCCAACTATCCGGTGTGACTTACCCATAACGTAAAAAATAATGGTTTGCAGGAGGTAATGAGGCTGAACACGAGCCAATTTCTGGAGCGAAGTGAATGTAATGAGTTTTTTTTTTTCCTATTGACCATCGGGGCCAAAGCCCCTGGTCATGAAGGCAATTTTATATATGTATATACATATGCATATATATATATATATATATATATATATATATATATATATATATATATATATATATATATATATTATATCTATCTCTCTCTCTCTCTCTCTCTCTCTCTCTCTCTCTCTCTCTATATATATATATATATATATATATATCCCATTGGAGCCCGGTGTCCGGAATATTGGACAGAACTGGGATTTTTCAAGTCTTTATAAAGTAGGGAACCCCCGGGTAGGGACCTATGAGCTTTGCGACTATAAGCCGATAGGCAGAGGGCGGTACGCTTAGTACCCACCCAGCGCCATGCCTCTCCCAGCACCCCTGGGATCCAATGGGATATATATATATATATATATATATATATATATATATATATATATATACAGTGGAGTCTTTTATCCGACATTCTTTTAACCGTAATATGCAATTAACCGTAAGTTTTACTAAAACGTTCTCATTTCGATCAACCGCAAAAATCTGAAATCTATCCGAAAATTCAAACACGGCAGGTTTGTTTCCGGCCACTACCGTTAGTTTACGGCAATTTACCTCTCACCCAACTTTACAAAAGTGCAGTTACATACGTAGTTACTACAGTGCATTAAGTGTTTTAGTGATGGCTGAGTGGCTTTTGTGGTGGTGGTGGTGGTGGTGGTGGGCTAGACATCGCCAGAAATGGGTGATGGGTTAGTACAATACTGTTCCCTTGTATCCTACATATTATTACAGTATATTTTATCCGAGAAAATCGATTAAACGAGACTGTGAAAGTCCCATGATTTTCGGATAAAAGACTCCACTGTATATACAGTATATATATATATATATATATATATATATATATATATATATATATATATATATATATATATATATATATATATATATATATATATATGGAGCCTCTGTGGTAAAGTGTGCGTTTTCGTACACTGAAGAACGAGGGTTCGCGCCCTGCCAGGGTAATGAACTTTGGGAGCGTTCTTCTTGCCACGTACTACATTGGCGGACACGAGGGGTGCTGTGGTTCTTGCACCCAGTCGGCTTGCGAGCCGATTACACTTGGTTCACAGACTTCACACACATCCAAAACCACGCCAACACTACAGTTACACTTACAAGCACTTCTCACCCTACATACAATCTCTACCAGACAGCCTAAGCCACTTGGTAGAGATACATTGGCTGTATCGTCCCCACTTCTGCCGGGATAGGCCGCTCCTGCAGTGGACACTCAAACGGCTGATGATATAGCAGAGAGAGAGAGAGAATAATTTTTTTTTGCATTTAGTCTCCATATTATAATTGCAAATCATACTAGATAGATAGATAAATAGATAGATAGAGAGACAGATAGAAGCAGGAAGTCAAATGATGAGAAGGTGTTGTGTCTGCGAGAATCGAGCAGTGCTAAGCATGCTTACACACTCTTAACACTGAGGAAAGCTGACGACAGCGGCCAGTAAGGAGATGATGCAGTTAGCTGTCAGCAGTCCTCTCGTGAAGAAAGATCTGGTAACCATGAGGAACATACGTGACACACCCCTGCTACACCAGATTTTAGGAAAGAGAGGAGAAGGAGACAAGCGACCCTAGAGAGAGGTCGAGACGGAGATTAGCCTTAGAACAGAGAGAGAGAGAGATAGCGAGACAGGGAGGTAGCTACCCGGGACTTATACTCGTTCCGTGTGTTTAATATTTCCAAGACAAATAAAAATAGTCCCATACTATTCTTTACCTCTCCCGTCACTACATGACATCTGGTGGGGAAACTACTACAAGATATAAAAGCCGCTCGACCACAAGTCTAAAATATCCTGCCTCTACAAGCAAATACAAAGTCGCTGCTTTATGATACAAAGTCTTTATGACATTTGGTAGCAGCGAACGTATACGAACCTCGTCTACGAATCAACATTAAATTACTACAAAATATCAAGATTGAAAACAACCAACAACATCAGCTCCTGACAGTATTCTCTCCATCCAGCCCCCTCCGTCTCCCAGATCATTACGCTGATGCAGAGGTCAAGAGATCACTCGACGCCTTGCAAGTAGCTTAACGACAAACCAGCAAATCTGCGGACATCGTCTCCGAATTAAAAGCAAATTTCTACAAAAGCAACCGAGACTACAAGATTAGCTTCAGTTCTACATTGAATCCTACAAACTACAGCCATCTACAATCAACTACAATTAACAACTCTACGTCGTCTGTATAATCTTCTACACGCACCTACAAGTAGCGGCAGTCTTCATTCCACAACGAGTAAATCACAAGAAAAAAGGACCAAGAATACATCAATAAAGAAAGAAAACATACAAACAAACAAACAAACGAAGAGTGAGAGACGACTCACAACTCATAACCACCAGACCTCACCCTCCTCTCTCTGCTACATCCACCCAACCCCCAACGCTTACGCAGGTGTGAAGAGGTCAGGACGACGAAGCAAACACCAAGTCCATATTCACAACTCATCTTACTCACTCGTCTTCACTCAAGTTACTCATCGCTACTCATTCACTCACCACAGCTACCAGTGTGGGAAGCCGACGTCACCATGTGCTGAGACGACAACACGCCAATCAACACGCGAAGGACAACGCTATCACCACGTGCAACACCACTCACACCACGGTAAAAATTAGTGAGTTACATAGTTACTTCATTCATACAATACACAGTGATAGACAATAAGCTTCTGCACAAACATATAAAACGTGTTGTATAGTTACAACTTAAATTCATATACCTACTTCAATTATCTTCATAATTCAATCATTAAATACTTGCACCAACAATAAATATTCTACACTGTATATATTCATTCATTTAGTATAACATTTATTTACTGTCAACGAGTGTTACCATTTATACCTACATAAAATACGTGTTTCATACATACAACTATACATTATTATATCTACAAAGTAATAAAGAAAATATACCATCACAGTTACTCAGTGAGCAATTAAAAGAACTGTATTAAACATTTATTAATTAAAGCTACCTAGTGGAAACAGATAAATTAACTTACAAGAAAAAAAAAAAAATGGCCAACACAAATGCCGTTAGCAAGAGTGAACATCTTCAACACAATCGTGAAGACAATGATTTCCACACAGTGCTGACACACATATTACCCACGATAGGTACAGGTGAACAACAAATCAGTGTGTATAGTTAATACTGTATATAGTGTATATGTATATATTTTTTATATAAAATAACAAAATATGGGACTATATAATATCATTTTATAGTATCTGTGCAATATAAACTAAACTTTAAAAAAGTATCCCTAGGAAATTAGCCAGTAATTATGTAACCATGAACAACATGGAAAAAAGTGTACACAAGCAAAGGAAAACAAACAATAGAAAATCAATACATACAAAAAAAAAAAAAAAGAAAGAAAGAAAAGTAAGAAAGAAAAAAGAGAAATAGAGTAAGATCACATAACAAACAAATGAAAATAAGTGTAAATGTTACTACATAAGTCAAAATACCACATAAACTACAAACAAAAAAGCAAATTGTTGTCTCCACATACAAGTGGTACGACACATCATCACTATCATCGACCGCAGCATATGTTAGGACTGCAGTTATTACAATTATGTTACTCCATATTACAATTATGTACCTACAAACGATATGTAACAATTATGTAACGACAAACGATTGCATTATGTTACACTAACTACAATTATGTACCTACAAACGATATGTAACAATTATGTAACGACAAACGATTGCATTATGTTACACTTTGCCAATTATGTAACAGTTGCATTAACAAGATGTAACTTTTATGTAACTTTAACTACAATTATAAGGCCAACACAATTATGCATTACCACAATATTTTGTAACAATTCATAAAATGTTACAATTATGTAGTACCACAATGTTAGTACAATATTATAAGTCATACAATTATAGCACAATTCTGTATTACCAGTATCATCATACAAGTTAGGTGAAATATTAGACATTACTACAGTGATAACTCAAATATGTAATGTATAACCTAGCAGTATTACCATTGCACAATTATATGCGTACGTCTGTTGTACATGCACGTCTTACAAAGTGTTATACAACAAACATTGCATTTATTCAAATATGTATACAACTTGTTTAAATGTAATATTACTGAATAATCACTATTTACTATGAATAATATATGTATACAATATTCATACAATTATGTTACTTTACAATATTATGTATTTCACTTAATTAGCTTATAGGTTCATTATAATGTGTATGTAGTATGTATTAATATGTTATGACTATTAAATGTCGATGGTACGCCATTTTTGCGCGGCCGAGCAATGTGGTAGGTCTCCATATTATAATTGCAAATCATACTAGATAGATAGATAAATAGATAGATAGAGAGACAGATAGAAGCAGGAAGTCAAATGATGAGAAGGTGTTGTGTCTGCGAGAATCGAGCAGTGCTAAGCATGCTTACACACTCTTAACACTGAGGAAAGCTGACGACAGCGGCCAGTAAGGAGATGATGCAGTTAGCTGTCAGCAGTCCTCTCGTGAAGAAAGATCTGGTAACCATGAGGAACATACGTGACACACCCCTGCTACACCAGATTTTAGGAAAGAGAGGAGAAGGAGACAAGCGACCCTAGAGAGAGGTCGAGACGGAGATTAGCCTTAGAACAGAGAGAGAGAGAGAGATAGCGAGACAGGGAGGTAGCTACCGGGGACTTATACTCGTTCCGTGTGTTTAATATTTCCAAGACAAATAAAAATAGTCCCATACTATTCTTTACCTCTCCCGTCACTACATGACATCTGGTGGGGAAACTACTACAAGATATAAAAGCCGCTCGACCACAAGTCTAAAATATACTTCTCTACAAGTAACTACAAAGTCTTTATGACACACACACATCCAAAACCACGCCAACACTACAGTTACACTTACAAGCACTTCTCACCCTACATACAATCTCTACCAGACAGCCTAAGCCACTTGGTAGAGATACAGTGGCTGTATCGTCCCCACTTCTGTCGGGATAGGCCGCTCCTGCAGTGGACACTCAAACGGCTGATGATATAGCAGAGAGAGAGAGAGAATAATTTTTTTTTTGCATTTAGTTTTTTGTATTTTTGTATTTTTATTTTTATATAAATTTTTATTTTTTTAAACCTTACATTATGTAATAAGAAAAAAAAAAAGCCTAATTAATCTAAAGTCCCTAAAACTAAGAACCTGACAGACAAATCGCTAACCTACACTAAATCCTTACAAGTCAAATAGCTAAACCTACGGTTATGACAAAAATAAAAATACCTTGACCAAGAGAACAACACTGACTGCAGATATGTAATGCCTTTCTACATTACATACCGGTACTCATCACATGCTGACTGTCAGTCGAGGCAGAAAATAATATAGGGGACATCAGAATATGAAAGAGACCCTGAGTAGTCAGGAACTATTCCATGTACGTCAGCTGTCGACCCTAATTAAGATAACTTATATACCGATATTCAAGATGATGGAATGGATTATATATGTACAGAGAGTGTAGTACCTCACCCAAAGAACACCATCGACTGAAAATGCCGAATACCTTTCTATATTGGACACTTGCCCTCATCAACTGGTGACTGTCAAGCGAGGAACGTGGTTTAATGTAGGGGACATCGATATCAGAAATCGAGCAGTCAAAAGTATGGCTATTTCCAATACGTCAACTGTCAACCCGAATTAATAATACAATATAATTATACATATATACTTTCGATAAATACCATAACCAAACCGGAAGAAAGTCACATCACTCTGATCAGTCCGGTCTCTCTCAAGAAAGCCATCAATTTATCAGTCATAACAATATCCCTATCACCCAGGATGGTGGAAAGGGTGATGGGGACGTCTGCTGTGCTGCAGTATTTTATAAGTGAAGCACGTTCACGAATAAATCGCCGACAGCCCAGGATGATATGACTAATACATAACACCGCATTACAGATGTCACAGTGCGATGGGAATCATCTTTCCATGTATGATTTCATGTGTGTTATTACAGTGACATTAAGCCGTAATCACACTAACACTTTTTCTTCCAGGCAACTGGAACGGTTGGCAGTATCCTATTCGCCCAGGTATGGCTTACACTTTGGAATATTAAGTCTGGTCCACTGACCTTGCCACAGAAGGTTCATTGATTTCTTTCCGAGAGAGAGACTCGACCGTAGATCACGAAGAACGTCTCAAGTCTCCTCGAGCTCTGCAGCTGTCTTTGCATGTAAGTCAGACAGCTCATTGCCTTAGATACGACAATGACCAGGCACTCAGATCAGCGTGAAGGACTTGTTGCATGAATGCATTTATTAACAATGCGGCCCTGGACCTCATTAGAATCCATAGTGCAAGAAGCAATCGCCTGAACGGCTGATTTCGAGTCTGAAAATATGACAGATGAGTCATGCCTAGAACTGAGAGCATAGTCTATGGCTTTATCAGTTGCAAAAAGTTTGGAGGTAATCACAGATGTATGATTCGGCAACCGATACCTGATGGCACATTCGGTCGACCATACACTTGCACCCACACATTCACTCGGCTTGGAGCCATCGGTGTACAATTGGTGGGACCCCAAGTGATGAACGATGATGTTACGAAACAAGTGGTGGACCTCCACATCCCGAGCCTTGGTCTTTGGTGCTGGGAGCCATGAAACATCCACTATAAAGCCGGGTGGGTTCCAAGGTGCTAAATTTTTTACACCAACTTGTCACAGTCGCTGAGGTCCACACCAAGCTCCTGAGTCAGTAAGTGGAGGCGAACACAAGTGGCCGAAGATCCCCCCACATAAGATGGTAGTATTGACGAAGGGGGTTACAGGTCACGTTGCTGATATGACTTTGCCTAGTTGTCCTTATGCCATAGGACAATGCCAGATGGTTTCGGCAAATACAGAGGGGAGGCACATTCATCTCCACTTCCATACGAGCTACACGAGTACACCGGACAGCTCCAAGACACATTCGCAAACATTTATTCTGCAATACATCCAACCTTTTCAATGTGGCATCAGATGCCGAGCCATACACCTGTGCGCCATAGTCTTGCTTCGATCGAATAAGGGACTTATACACCATTAATAAAGATTTTCTGTCGGCACTCCATGTACCACCTGCTAGGTACTTAAGGACATTTAATGGTTTTTCACAACAAGCAAGCAACTTATTAATGTGAGGTTTAAAATTTGATCTGCAATCAAAGTGGAGGCCCAAAAACTTTACAGAATTTTGAAAAGGTACTGCTTGATTATCCAAAAATAAATGCAAATCTGGGACGTTACGAGTAGTAAAAACTACAGCGGCACACTTTGGGATGGAAAATTAAATATCCCCACTGCAAGGCCCAGTGGTGGATGGAGTCAAGGGCTGCTTGAATCCGTCCAGTTGAAAATTGTACAATACATGAAGAGTGCCATATTGCACATCAGTCAGCGTAGAGCGAGTATTTAAGATCCCATGGGATGGGAGCTGATGACAGCATATCATTGATCATAATACTAAATAAAGTGGGACTAAGTGCACTTCCCTGGGGCACCCTGTTTTCCTGGAAAAATATATCCGATGTTACATTATAGGGCAAATCGACAGAGAAAGTCTTGTCCCTCAAGAAATTTGAAATGAAAATAGGCAAATTTCCTCTTAAACCATAAGCATAGAGCTTCATTACTATACTGTGTTGCCATGTCATGTCATAGGCTTTATGGATGTCCAAGAACACCCCTATCATGAATTCTTTATTGGCAAATGCCTCTGCAATACTATCTAGCTATTGCCAGATGACTTAATCCCTTATATGGGGTGGCCACAAACAAAATGCCTCCACGTCACCCTGTCTCCCGCCATTTCTCTGCCCAGTTCCCAATTCTCTCATATATCTCTCCACTCCATCCCTCCATCTCATCCTTGGCCTTCCCCTCCCTCTCTCCCTCCACCTTACTCACATACACCCTCCTCGTCAGTTTCTCACTCTCCATCCTCTCCACATGGCCAAACCACCTCAATGTGTTTCTCCTAACGCTCCTTATCACATCCACATCCACACCACAACACTCCTTCACATCCTCATTTGCTAGTCTCTCTCCTTGTGACTCCACAGTCTCCTCTCAAATAACTAATTTCCACTGCTCTCACTCTTGACTTGTGTCCTTCCAACAACGTCCAAGCTTCACTTCCATACGTTAGAGTTGGTGTCACAATACTGTCAAGTAATAACTGCAATACATTGTTCCAAATTCATTAAATGATCTAGTAAACTTCTGTATTTACGGAAGCCACATTGTTGATCATTTAACAAATTCTTCAACTCTAAAGCAAAAAGAAGCCTATTATTAACCATTCGTTCCATGATCTTACATAGACAAGAAATCAACTCAATAGGACGAAATGAAGTGGGATTCATAAGACGACCAGCCTCTACTGTATGGGTATCGGTATGGCGTGCGCAAAGTGCCATGAGTTTGGGAACGTTCGAGACGCCCAAATCTCATTGTACAATGCTAACATCTTACTCAGGTTGTCCTGATTAAGATGCTGGATCATACTGTACGTGATGGTGTCTGGTCCAGGGCTGGTGTCTTTACAGGATTTAAGGGCAAGGAGCAGTTCATCTAGCATGAACTCTTGGTTGTATGGCGAGTCTACGTCTTCTGTGGCAAAGTCTGATATCTGTAGCTTAGCCGTGCGTTTATGATGTTGGAAACGTGGCTCATAATTGGCTTAGCTACTTAGATAAGAAAAACTTCTGACGAGGATGTTAGCAAAGTCCACGGGATCGTCATAGATATTAAACCCCAGGGTGGCCACAGGGATGTATGGGCCTTTATTATTTAATATTTTAATAGTGGACCAGACTTTACTGAGTGGAGTAGTTTGATTCACCGTGGACACAAAGGACCGCCAGGAGTCACGTTTGGCCCTTCTGATTATTCTCCTTGCCTCAGCCCATGCCTGTTTGTATGCAATAAAATTTTCCTCAGTAGGCTGACTACCAAAAATCCTGTATCTCCTATTGCGTTTCCTTTGTACTTGTCGGCAATCCGGAGTCCACCCTCAGCCGCGTGCAGTATGGAATTACAGTAGTTACATTTTCGACTTTAACATTTATGGTCTCCCCAGATATATCTAAATTGGTTTTCCTTGAGAAGGATCCCCAGTCTGCTTTCTTATAGTTAAATTTTGGGGGTGGAGGGTCCAAAATGATGTTTTGTATAAGAAAGACAGATGGGTAAATGATCACTTCCCAAGGAGTCGTCATAAGGATCTCATGAGAAATCTTGATGTCTACCAGGGGAGGCCAGGGAAAAGTCAATAGCCGAAAGTTGCCAGTACGATCATCTACACGAGTCGCTCTGCCATCGTTCAGAAGACAGAGGTTGGACTGTAGTATTAAATCGGCTACTTGCTGCCCACGACCATCGATCCTCAAGCTACCCGATTGATAGTGATGGGCGTTAAAGTCGCCCAACACTAACTTAATTCCAGGCAGATGGTCAAATAGTGAGTTCAAAGCATTACTATCAATGGAGCCATGTGGAGGACAGTACAGAGAGCAAACAGATAGATACGTGTTAATAAATTTTTATTCTGCACGCGACCACTTCCAGAGTAGAATTTAGAATCACTTCTGTTTGTTGGTGTGATTTGTGTGTCTCCATGGCAACTCCGTGACTTTCATATCTTTTATACGAGTGGTAGTGTTTGTGGAGGATCAGGGTGATCCACCAAGCGCGTCTCCTGTAAACAAATTACGTCTGGCCTGTGTATGGAAAACAAGATTGCTATATTATGTAATTTATTCCCAAGAGTCCTACAATTCCACTGTAACACAGTGAATGCGGTTTAAGATTTACGAGGGTGGCCAGTGCTCTTAGTTCTTTTATGCCGCCCGACAACAGGCGAGTGGCTACCAGGGAACCTATTGCGGTGCTTGCTGAGGGAAACCTCCATTTTTTCGTCAATAACGAAGTAATGAGAAACGAGAAAAGGAATATATAAGAGGAAGTAACAGGTGGAAGAGTATAAACTTGACAACTAAGATAATACACTACCAGGACATGGGATGGAAATGAGAGTAATGAAATTAAGTAGATGCCTATAGAAAATACACTTTACATAGCAAGTGAAGCAGTTCGACCTTACTAAGACAATTCTCTCATTCTGTGAATGTGAAATGAAGGGATAGTATAGCATGAAACATCAAGCAGGATGAGCCAAAAGGAAATGTATTAGGGAAAAATCTTCGAGGATTAAAAACATAGTGATAATCATTATAAAATGGTAGACACTGCTGTATTGAAAATCATGAAAAGTAAACGAATATTACAATATAGAAGGAACGGATACGGGTTTAAGGATGATAAGAGGAGTGTTGAAAGAAACCTTGTCAATTATGCAAGTGAGACAGAATGATGACCAGTGACGGAAGCTGCAAGGATCATCATCATTATGAGTATTATTATCATAATTGCTTGCTTCCTTGTAGCTGTCTCCCAGAATATATTTCCCAATATCATTATTGGTTGAATAGCAAAACCATTACAGGGAAACATGGCAAAAATAAAAACTATGATGAACGTGCCCAATGAAGTGGTCCAGACACCAATATTAATGAAATCAGATTATCTTGGATGCACTCCACACTGTCGAGTAATCACCGACAATGTAAATACAAGGTGGACAGTAAAGAAGAATGGAACAGGAATTACACAAAGAGTAACAGGACGCACCAAAATCCAAATTAAAAACACATAATGAAACAAAAAATAGTTTCAAAGTTTATATGAATATGAGAGACGCAGAGTTCATTGTTTCAGCTCAAGACCCATCCCACCCTTGTAACTTTATATCTCCCCCGTCCACAAGAGAAATAAGAAATGAACAACGTCCCAACGTTACACAAATACATTTTGATTTTCCCTGGAGTGATTATTGCTTCCGTGGCCGGGAGCCATCTGAGTGTGCCTTGTTTATTACGGAGGTTATTCTCTTGGGCATGGAAGCATACATTCCTTTCTCATATCCTTTGACTAATGCAAGAAAGCCTTGGTTTAATCATGCTTGTTCTAATGCTGTCCGCAACAAGGAGAGGGCCTATAAAAGGTACCAGAACCAACCCACCCTTGAATCACATCTTTTTTATGTTTCTGCCCGGAATCGTGCTAAGTCTGTTATATGCAGTGCTAAAAATAATTTCATCCGTACTTAATGCTCTCAACTCTCCAACACGAATTCTTCCGGCTCTTTCTGGCACCTTGCCAAAAACCTTTCTAAAAACTTTACCTCATCATCCTTCCCTCCACTTTTTACTCTGATGGCTCTGTAGCTATTTCTTCTACTGATAAAGCAGATCTCTTCGTTCAGACTTTCTCCTCCAATTCCACCTTAGACGATTCCGGTCCTGTTCCTCCCTCACTTCCCCCCCTCTGACCTCATGGCTGACATTAAAATTTCTACAGCTGATGTATTTTCTGTCATCACTGGCCTCAGTACTAACAAAGCATATGGGCCTGATGGGGTCTCTCCTGTTGTTCTCAAGAACTGTGCTTCTGTGCTTACACCCTGCTTAGGTAAACTCTTTCACCTTTGTCTTTCAACTTGTACCTCTCCTTCTTGCTGGAAGTTTACTCTCATTCAGCAAGTCCCAAAGATGGGTGACCATTCCCAAATCTCTAACTATCGTTCAATTGCTTTAACATCCTGTGTCTCAAAAGTGTTCGAGTCTATTCTTAATAGAATAATTTTAAAGCATCTTTCCTATTACAACCTTCTTTCTGATCGTCAGTATGGGTTCCGTCAGAGACATTGCACTAGCAATCTTCTCACCTACTTTCAGACTCCTGGTCATCCTCCTTTCGGGACTTTGGAAAAACCTTTGCCATTGCACTTGACATCTCAAGGACTTTCGATCCAGTCTGGCATAAATCTTTAATTTCCAAACTGCCCTCTTATGGTTCCTATCCTTCTACTGTATCTGTGCCTTCATCTATAGCTTCCTTTCTGGTCGCTCTATAGCTACTGTTGTAGATGGCCATCGTTTTTCTTGATCTATCAACAGTGGTGTTCCTCAGGGCTCTGTCCTATCACCATCTCTCTTGCTTTTATTCATCAAAGATCTCCTAAGCTGTACATCTTACCTTATCCACTCGTACGCTGATGATTCCACCCTTCATCTTTCCATTCGGTTCCTGCAACGTCCATCTTAGCAGTTATTTCAACAAACAAGGGATGAGGCTATGGCATACCTAATATCTGATGTGGCTCGTATCTCTGACTGAGGTAAAAATAATGTGGTTGTTTTTAATGCATCAAAGACTCAATTCGTACACCTATCAACCTATCAGAATTTTCCACAGGAGTACCCACTAATGTTTAATAATATCCAGCTCAATCCTGCATCATCCTTTAACATGCTTGGGGTTTAATTCACACGGGACTTATCTTGGAAAGATCATATTGCATATCTGGTAAAATCTGCTTCCAAGAGATTAGGTGTGCTAAGCCGACTCCGTGCATTCTTTACCCCTGCACAATTGTTGACTTTATACACGGGTTTTATTCGCCCCTGTTTAGAGTACAACTCTCATGTGTGAGGAGGCTCCCCGCATACAGCTCTTCTCAATAGTGTGGAGTCAAAGGCTATTAGTCTCACCAACTCTCCTCCTCTTACTGGCTCCCTTCAACCTTTGTCTCTCTGCTGCACTGTTGCCTCTTTATCTCTTTTCCATCGCTACTTCAATGGTCACTGCTCCTCTGAACTGTCTGCTTGCATCCCTCCACCTCTATGATGGGTGCATAGCACCCGTCCAGCAACAAACTCTCACCTCTTTGCTGTCCAACTTTCTAATGCAAGAGTTAACTGTTACTCCCAGTCCTTCATTTATGCAACAGGCCAACTCTGGAACTGTCTCCCTCTGTCTGTATTCCCTACTTCCTATGATCTCCAGTCTTTCAATCGCAGTGTGTCCATGCATCTCAAAATAAATGGACCTTGAAATTGGCTCTCTATTGTATTGTCATTGTTTTTTTCTTGGGAAGGAACTGTTTTCTGGGCTCAGCCTTTAGTTCCTTCTTCCTCGCATTAAAAAAAAAATCTTCCCTACTCCACCCACCACTACAGTTCGTGATTAAACACGTAGTCACAACAACCATCCAAAACCTTCTACCAAACAGCATCCTTGAAGAACCACCACCGAACATACACCCCACAGAAACGACCCTACCCAGAGAGACACAAGTGCACCTAGTCGGACTGCAATGCAACTGTGATGCTGCCACCACCATTCCCTGCTGTATTTCTAACACAAAATACAACTCACAAACATTTTA
Organism: Coenobita brevimanus; assembly: GCF_032717465.1. Classification (NCBI taxonomy): domain Eukaryota; kingdom Metazoa; phylum Arthropoda; class Malacostraca; order Decapoda; family Coenobitidae; genus Coenobita; species Coenobita brevimanus. The sequence continues at coordinate 17,245,322 of NC_137046.1, forward strand.
CTGTTCCCACACTGCAGTGCAGCTCCCATACCACAACACACTTTCCATTCATGCACAACAAGGCAGATAGTCCTTCATCATAACCTTAACAAAAGACCTCTGGGGGTGCATTTTCTGCATTCTGCTAGATTCACTAGATGAGACTGAGATTGGCATATAGACAGAGACTGACTGATCAATGCATGCAGAGAGATTTATCTTTATCTTTATAACTTTCATACACAATCTGCACCATCGATATTAAACAGATATGGAGACTGATCCATGCTAGGAACAGAAGCTATTCTCTGGTTATGAGGAATACAGAAAAGGAGAGCCTGAATGACGACTGTGATCAGTATAACTCCATCTACTCCAGAGGAGTGGACTGTAGCACCAGTCGATCAGGGCAGTACTCCCGAGGTGGATGGAAAGCTGATGACAGGGAGTGCTGGAGCTCCCGTTTCATCAGCCCTCAGGACTAGTTCCTGACCATACCCCTTTGCTGAACTTTTTCAGTGTCTCAGTTACACAGAGAGTAGGCCAGCATGCTCTCCAGTAAAAATTTCTCTAACTATCTACACCAAACTACATGCACAGCACACACTACACTTCCTATTCAAAATTTAACAAATGGCGTCTCTTTACCAAGCTTCGGAGTCCCCAGGGGGGGGGACCATAAATGCCCCCACCATCCGCCCCTCTCCTGGTGATGACTCAAGAAGGCTGAAACCACTGTCTGACTCTCTTCTTCTTCATTTCTGCAACATTCGCGGCCTTTCCTCTAACTTTCGCTGTGCTGAGCACCACCTCTCCTCCTCTAAACCTCACCTTCTTTTTCTAACGGAGACTCAGCTGTCTGAGGCAACTGACAGCAAACCCTTTTCTGTATCCTCCTACTTTCTCTATACTCATTTCAAAGCCAAAGGTGGCTGTTGTGTATATATACGCAACGACTTATCTTGCTCTCGTTTTCCTGAACTCGATTCTTCTGAATTCTCTTCACTCTGGCTTCGGCTTTCCTGTCATTCTCTGACTAAATATATCTGTGCTGTTTATTTATCCCCTAATTCTACTGACTATCAAAAATTCTTCGACTATCTTACTTCTACGATGGAACACATTCTATCCATTTCTCCTTTCTCTGAAATCTCCATTCTAGGAGATTTCAATGTTCACCACCACCTTTGGCTCTCCTCTCCTTTCACGGATCCACCTGGTGAACAAGCCTACATCTTTTCTATCCTTAATGACCTAGAGCAGCTTGTACAGCACCCTACCCGTATCCCTGACCGCCTTGGAGAGAGCTCCAACATACTTGACCTCTTTCTCACAACTAATCCTTCTGCTTACTTTGTTAATCTTTTCTCTCCGTTGGGCTCCTCCGATCACAACCTTATTACCTTAACCTGTCCTATCACTCCGGTACGGCCTGTGGACCCTCCAGTGAAACGTCGTCTGTGGCATTTTGAAGCCGCGGACTGGGAGGCCCTCAGGCAGTACTTCTTTGATTTTCCTTGGAATGATTATTGCTTCCATGGCCGGGAGCCATCTGAGTGTGCCTTTTTTTTTTTTTTTTTTTTTTTTTTTTATGTGTCCGACTCTGGGCATAGGCTTCACAGCCTGCTATCAAGGCCCAGCAGTCCTCCTACATACCATGCACCTCTACATGTCACCACTTCGGCGCTAACACCCACCGTCCATATTGAATACATGCTAGGGCTGTCTCATACAGGACTGGTGTATTGGTATTAGCGGGGGTATTTTTACGACATGTCGGCGGGGCTTCTGGTAGATCAGTAAAGCCTGATTTAATGTAATTCAAATCCTTAAACTGTTCCCTGCCCCAGCGGGGATTTGAACCTGGGTCCCTTGGGACTGTAGCCCACCTCTCTACCGACTGAGCCACCGCCTCCCCATGCGCCTTGCGCATTACAGAGGTTATTCTCTCGGGCATGGAAGCATACATTCCTTTCTCATATCCATTGACTAATGCAAGAAAACCTTGGTTTAATCACGCTTGTTCTAATGCTGTCCGCAACAAGGAGAGGGCCTACAAAAGGTACTGGAGCCAACCCACCCCTGAATCACATCATCTTTACGTTTCTGCCCGGAATCGTGCTAAGTCTGTTCTTCGCTCTACTAAAAATAATTTCATCCATACTAAATGCTCTCAACTCTCCAACTCGAATTTTCCCACTCCTTCTGGGACCTTGCCAAAAATCTTTCTAACAACTTTACCTCATCATCCTTCCCTCCTCTTTTCTACTCTGATGGTTCTGTAGATATTTCTTCTACTGATAAAGCAGATCTCTTTGCACAGACTTTCTCCTCCAATTCCACCTTAGACGATTCCGGTGCTGTTCCTCCATCACTTCCCCCCTCTGACTTCCTCATGGCTGACATTAAAATTTCTTCAGTTGATATATTTTCTACTATCACTGGCCTCAGTACTAACAAGGCATATGGGCCTGATGGGGTCCCTCCTGTTATTCTCAAGAACTGTGCTTCTGTGCTTACACACTGCCTAGGCAAACTCTTTCGCCTTTGTCTGTCAACTTGTACCTTTCCTTCTTGCTGGAAGTTTGCTCTCATTCAGCCAGTCCCAAAGAAGGGTGACCACTCCCAACCCTCCAACTATCGTCCAATTGCTTTAACGTCCTGTATTTCAAAAGTTTTCGAGTCAGTTCTCAATAGAAACATTTTAAGGCATCTTTCCTATCACAACCTTCTTTCCGATCGTCAATACGGGTTCCGTCAGGGACGCTCTACTGATGATCTTCGCACCTACCTTTCAGACTCCTGGTCATCCTCCTTTCGGGACTTTGGCGAAAGCTTTGCCATTGCACTTGACATCTCAAAGGCTTTCGATCGAGTCTGGCATAAATCTTTAATTTCCAAACTGCCCTCCTACGGTTTCTATCCTTCTATCTGTGCGTTTATCACTAGCTTCCTTTCTGGTCGTTCTATAGCCGCTGTTGTAGACGGCCATCGTTCTTCTCCTAGATCTATCAACAGTGGTGTTCCTCAGGGCTCTGTCCTATCACCAACTCTCTTCCTTTTATTCATCAATGATCTTCTAAGCTGTACATCTAACCCTATCCACTCATACGCTGATGACTCACCCTTCACCTTTCCATTCGGTTCCCGCAACGCCCATCTCAACAGTCACTTCAACAAACAAGGGATGAGGCTATGGCACACCTAATGTCTGACTTGGCTCGTATCTCTGACTGGGGTAAAAATAATGTGGTTGTTTTTAATGCATCTAAGACTCAGTTCTTACACCTATCAACCCGACAAAATCTTCCACAGGTATACCCACTAATGTTTAATAATATTCAGCTTAATCCTGCATCATCCTTGAACATGCTTGGGGTTTCATTTACTCGGGACTTATCGTGGAAAGATCATATTACATCTCTTGTAAAATCTGCTTCCAAGAGATTGGGTGTGCTAAGCCGACTCCGCTCTTTCTATACCCCTGCACAATTGTTGACTCTATACAGGGGTTTTATCCGCCCCTGTGTGGAGTACAACTCTCATGTGTGGGGAGGCTCCCCACATACAGCCCTTCTCAATAGGGTGGAGTCAAAGGCTTTTCGTTTCATTAACTCTCCTCCTCTTACTGACTCCCTTCAACCTCTGTCTCTTCGCCGCACTGTTGCATCTTTATCTCTTTTCTATCGCTACTTTAATGGTCACTGCTCCTCTGAACTGTCTGCTTGCATTCCTCCACCTCTACGACGGGCGCGTAGCACCCGTCTGGCAGCAAACTCTCATCCGTTTTCTGTCCAACTCTCTAATGCAAGAGTTAACCGTTACTCCCAGTCTTTTATTTATGCAACAGGTCAGCTCTGGAACTGTCTCCCTCTGTCTGTATTTCCTGCTGCCTATGATCTCCAGTCTTTCAAACGCAGTGTGTCCAGGCATCTCAAAACGATCGGATCTTGAATTTGGCTCTCTATTGTATTATGTTTTTCTCTTGGAGGGAACTGTTACTGCGGGCTCATGGCCTTTGGTTCCTTCTTCCTCGCATTAAAAAAAAAAAAAAATCAACCCTACGATGTACATTTACGCTTGTGCTTGAGGAACTAGAGTGGTGTGAGTTTGTGTGTGTGTGTGTGTGTGTGTGTGTGTGTGTGTGTGTGTGTGTGTGTGTGTGTGTGTGTGTGTGTGTGTGTGTGTGTGTGTGTGTGTGTGTGTGTGTTTGTGAGGGCAACAAGATGCAGCTGGTGCAGACATTAACACAGCCTCAGACCTTCACTTGGACTCTCTTCATTCTAATCTTTTCTACAGTATGTCTGACAAGGATCATTTCATGTATATTCATTTTCAAAAAACTTTTGGATTAACCAATTTAATTTGATGATGTATGCTAAAATATTATCTATCTATGGCCAAGTGTTTTTACTGTGTTTTCGAGCAGTACCGGAAAGTAAAATTTTTAAATGAATAATATAAATACCTGTCCCAGAGCAAAATTTTTTACTGTCACTCACCGGGTACCTTCAGTAATATGACGTTAAATATCGTTTTTAGAACTAAACACATGCGATTAGATGATAAAAATTTTGCCACTGAAATAATTAAAGATAGAAGAAAATAATATTACAGACAAAAAATTGCTACGAATAACAAAAGGGGCCAAAGTTTTAATGACATACAGTCCCTAATCCTGCCATGAAATGGAATCCGTGAGTGATAGAGATGTGAGGTAATATCCACTAAGTAGTTTGATAATAATCACTTCAATTTGTCATCACTCTTAGTTTTTATGTATTTGACCTACTTCAGTAGCAGAAATGATGATTAAGATTGGCATCGTAGTGATGATGATGATGGTTATGGTGACGGCAATGGCATCGATATCTGTGATGGTAACACTGATTTAGATGATAGGATGTTGTGCTCGTACATAAAGCAAGTGGTGGTAGAGCCGAGGCGTGGAATGAATAGCTGGACAATAAATGCACAGAGAACTAGCGTTGATTAATAACGCGAGTGGGGTGGCTGTAATTATAAGGCGCTTTTGGTGGGAAGCGACAAGAGTGTCAGAGGAGGGACAAAGGTATCAGGGGAGGACCGAGCTGTCAGGGGAGGGACCAGAATGTCAGGGGGAGGGATAAGGGTGTCAGGGGAGGGATAAGGGTGTCAGGGGAGGGACCAGGGTGTCATGAGAGGGACTAGGGTGTCTGGAAAGGGACCAAATGTTAATGGAGCGACCAGGGTGTCCGGAGAGGGACCAGCAGGACCAGGGTGAGAAGAGAGACCAGGGTATCACGGGAGGAACCATGGGGTCTAGGAAGGGGCCATGGTGTTAGGGGAGGGACCAGGAAGGACCAGGGTGCCAGGGGAGGGACCACGGGGGACCAGGGTGCTAGGGGAAGGACCAGTGGTCAGAGGAAAATTGTGAGTGACTGACAAGACAAACAGAGAAATAGATATTGCAAGTAAATCATTTAAGGAAGCTTTAATTGGTGATGAAATGCTCACACAGCCAAAGAGGACAAAAGTGCTGACCATGGCAAAAGTGTCAGTGATAAAAGTACGGAATGCCCTGATGAGAAAACAGTGTTGGAAAACAAATGAAACTGTAGGGAAGGTCTTATTGGGAACAAATATGAATATATGCTTTACAGTGCAATTCATAGAGAGTTAATATCCATATTGATAAATTAATGTGTCTGTGACAGCGTTGGAAGGACGTGAAGGGGAAGAAAGTGCTGTGGGAAATAATGAATTAACTGTAGACTATTTCCAGGTAAGTGGTAGGTGGGGACGCTCACCATCCACTCACTCGATGTAGTGCTGCTCTCGGGTGACTGCTCTTTCCTCTCTTCCTTCCTTCTTTCCTTCCTTCATCTTCTCTCTTTCTTTCCTTCATTCTCTCTTCATCCTTCCGTAAACGGGTGGCTCTACACTGGACGACAAGCCAAATGGTCTCCCGTACACCAGGAAATCATTTACTACGCTGAGTGGTAATCATATAATCAAATTATGGCACCTGGTGATTCAGGTGGTAATTAGGGCGCTCCAACGGGATTGAGCCTGTGTAGGTTTATATCCAAGGATTGGTTGGGGTTTATTGGTCACATAGTGCCAATCACGGATGTGTGAGGCTGGTCACTCTCATCTTAACTCTCAGGATCAACTTGCGTAGCCCCGGGTTCCTACGCTCCTCATGGGGCAACACAGGATTAGATGATGATGATACTGACCAGAGGAAAAATATTGTCGTGAGGCCAGCTGTGAAGGAAGAGACAGCAAGAGGAAATGCAGACAACTGGAGTGAAATTTAGGAGGGGAAACTGCCCTAGAGTGATCATGAGGTTGTGTGGCACAGTGGGAGGTGAGGTGAGGGATGTCTGTTAAGGGAAAACATATCTGAGACAGCAGGAGGAGCTAAGATACGATGATGGACAGGTTAAATAAAACATGTGAGAATATAGTTAAGAAGGGCTTATGTACTTAAGTTAAATGGTGGAAAGTGTGTGTATGTGTGTGTGTGTGTGTGTGTGTGTGTGTGTGTGTGTGTGTGAGAGAGAGAGAGAGAGAGAGAGAGAGAGAGAGAATGTGTGATGAAAAGGGAGATATGAGAGAAACGAGTAATATCTCTTGGAATAACGTGAATATTCAAAAGGTTAGATGGTATGAGGGGAGGTGCGGCTTGGAGACAGTGAACTGAGAGGAGGCGTGAGGAAATGTGGAAGAAAACGCTCTCGAGGATGAGAAAAATGATACACATGATGCTGACGGAACGGTGAGGTTAGAGCCTGACTGGTGTAAGGAGTGGAATGACTTGGAGGGAGTGAAGCAAGAGTGGTGTAAGGTGCAGGGACGCAATGCTTTAGTTTCATGACGGATATATCCTTCTCAGAAAAGAACACTTGATAAGAAACGAGTAACTGCGATTACCTGAATGGCAAAATGAAAATTAATAATGGTTTTGCAGGAGGTTAGGAAACAGAACAAAGGCGGAATACTGGAGTCGAGTGGGTGAAAAGAGAAAAGAGAGGAAATAAAAAGGAAGAGTACAAAGATGAGAACTAATGAAAACAGGCTTGCAAGACATGGGTGGAAAGAAGTCTGATGTAAACAGATACATCACTAAAATAAAGCAATGCAAATAAAAGGGTTCCTAACCAAATGCACATAGCTATCCTAATGAAGTGGCTCGGCCCTATTAAGAAACTTCACTTTATTTGCAGAAGTAAAATAAAAGAACAGAATTGCAGGAAGCCCCTCGTGATGAGACAAAAGGAATAATATTAAGAAAAACACATTCGAGGATAAAAAAATACATCGTTTAGAAATGTACTAGTAACAGTAGCAGCAGTCGTAGTGGTAGTGGTAGTTGTAGTGGTAGTAGTAGTAGCAGTAGTAGTAGTAGTAATAGTAGTTGTAGTAGCAGTGGCAGTAGTAGTTGTTGTTGTTGTTCTTGTAGCTGTTACTTTTACTTGATCGGGTCTGCCCTGCCTAGCAGACTGCTTCGATCGCAAGCAGTCAGGAACCTAGTGGTGTCAGATAGCGCTCCGCCAGGGTCGGAACATGGTCCTTCCACATGGCGAGGTGAAAGTAAAGTGGAGGAGGCACATTCCCGTAAGGGATGAGCTCTGTATAGAAATGTGTAGGTAGTAGTCTCAGCCCCGATTTTGACTTCTTGGTAAACTTGTGATTGAGTTCCCCGCCTGAGAATGTTGTGCATCACGTCTCTTCCATGCTAGTACATCCCGGGAATGACGTGGGACGTAGCCCAGGTAGCTGGCCTTGCACAATAGTACGAGGCAAGGAATTCAATCCTCATTTACAGTACTGTAGTTGAATGATGAAGACAACGCAATTAAAAGAATGTAGAAGGAATGGAGAAAGGGATAAGGAAGAGAAAAGGAGGAATGAAAGATAACAAGATCTGTGACGGCAATAAGAGACTGATGACGCATGACAGGTTGCGAGAATCATCATCATCATCATCATCATCATCATTGCTATCTTCCTCGTTGTCGTCCAGTAACGTGCACAGACTTCCATAACAGCATATGCTCAGAGAGTAGAAGGGTACGCTGTGCATGCTGAGGATTAAAACAAACTCTAACTTACCACATACTAAAACAATTATTGTGATACACTCTTGGAAAATTAGAAAATTTACTGGTTACGGTAATATATGTTTGTGAGACTCGTGTGACATAAAGTCAAGAATATGAACAATGAAAATTGGGTTAATGAAGAATGAGAGTGGAATGCTGAGAGGGAACAGGATAAGGAAAAAGTGATATGCGGGAGATATGAAGAGTCTGCAACAGGGTATATAGAAATGAGTGTGCATAGATATTATGGTAAGTTGAGGTGACTGGATATGAACAGACTGGAGGAAGAGATGCTTAGAGTGACTGTAGACACTCGATGTAGGGATGACTCTGTCGCGTCCATGAACCTTAACACATGTAATCCGTCGTAACTTCCTAGAACAGTGGAACGAAAATTTTTAAAGTTTCTAGCATTAATCCCAGTGCTCTCCTCTTCCTAGAACATCTTCTTAAGTAGTTAAAGTATATTGCTAATACGCTATTTCTCCATATTCTTCTTGTTTTTACTTCTTCATTATCATCTTTCTCTTCATGCTTAGACCTCTCTGGTTCTAAAATGGCAAAACCGATCACCCAGGGTTTTTTTCACAGACAGCTTTCATTCTCCACTGGGTCGGAAACACGACAGATATTCCCCGAAAAAGGTCAAGGTAGTATAAATGGGGAATAGGTTAGCTTTTATAGTTTTGATCCGATTTGGCCAAACCAAGTAGAAGGGTAGAATATGAGCAAAGGGTGAAGGGGTTCCATTTTCTTAACACTGGGTGAAAATTTAAGGTAACAGGACAATGTCAAATTTTTCCCTCTTTAGCTTAGAAAGTTTCGGTACAAATATGAATAAATTTAGTTGAACGATTTATGGACCGACAAAAATTTAACTCTTCAGTTTTGAGAACAATTGGTCAAAGGTCGAGGGCACTGAGCAAAGTCAACTTATACTTTCAAAAAATTAGTTGGACCATACTTAGTAGAGGGGTTACTGGTCACATAAGAATGAAGTATCACTTGTGAGAACAATAATTCAAAGGTCAAGGTCACAGACCTTGGCCAAAAGTTCGGTCATAGACCGACCACAAGGCATGGGTGTTGCTTTGCCCCAGTGTTCTTTCCTGTTATTATCTAAAAAAGATTTTGTTCGTCTCAATAAAGGCTTTTGGAACAGGATAGTGTAAGTCAGCATTTTCATTGATCCCTTCTCTAGTACGACGATCTTTGGTTAAAAAAATTGTACACATCTTCGGTGCTTTTTTACTAACAGTCTTTTATAAATCAACAAAACAAGTGTTTTAAAAATGACAAAATGTACAAGGCGTCCCCCCAAAAGGTTAACTTTTAATTTTTGAATTACTTATGATGTACAATATTTCACTAAACAATTTTTTTTTTTTCAGGTTGTGTTCTAGACATGTGGGAGTTTCTTTCCTGAAAGTTTCATAATCCTAGCTCAACCATGACACTCTCATTTGAGCAGTGAACAAAAATTGTGAAACTGTACCTACAGTAGAGCTTAATCATTAGTACAGACGCAGGGAGAATATCGGAAACACTTTGGTGTTACATATGCTCCATCTATACCAGCAATTAAGAAAATTGTCCAGAAATCTGAAAGCCATAGAACCTGCTGGAACAGACATCATGGAAGTTCTGGAAGAAAGAAATCTGCTTGTACCGAAGTAAACATCGAGTCGGTCCGTGAGTCAGCATTGCGAAGTGCGAAGATATCACTTCATAGGCATTCGCAAGAATTTGGCATGTCAAAATCTTCTGTTCAAAGAGTTTTGTGACAGAACCTCAAGTCATACACGTATAAAATTCAAATAAAGCAGACTCTGATATTGCCAAGGCCATATGTGTCCAAATTTGTGAATGGTTTAACCAAATGCTGGACGTGGATGAAGAATGGGTTACAAACATTTTCATTTGGATGGCATAGTGAACAGCCAGAACTGCCACTTCTGGGGGACAGAGCTTCCTGATTTTGTAGCCACAAGGCCACTCCATAGCAAGAAATGCACTGCCTGGTGTGCACTAAGCAATAAAGGGATCATCGGACCCTTGTTCGAGGATGTTGACGAGAATGTGATGATGGTTAATCAGGCGAACTATTGCAACATCATAAGGAAATTTTGTGCTTGTCTTTGTCGTCATCACTTGACCTTGAACATGCAGTGGTTCCAGCAGGATGGGGCAACACCCCACGCATCAACTGAGACTACAAATCTTCTATCAGAGAAGTTTAGGGAGAGGGTCATTTCCCTGAAAACTCCTCATGCCTGGCCTCCATATTCGCCTGATCCAACTTCATTTTGTGGGGTTGCACTAAAGACAGTGTGTATCAGAACAACCCTGGCTCAATCCCCAAGCTCAAAAATGAGACCGAGGTGTTCATGACAGTAGTCTAGAACTTTGCTGTGAGAAGTAGGGATTGCCTTGTTTGCCATGGCATTCATATTGAGCATGTCATTCATGCCACACAGCACCCATAAAAATCATGATACTGATATAATTCTAATTGTAAACAAAATTTTAATGTGTTGTTTATTTATAGTCAGAATTTGACAGCTCTCTTTGATATCTTTTGTGCTATAGAAAAAAGAAAAACTTTGGGGGGACACCCTGTATGAAGATATAAGGATGGCACTGCTCCAAAAACCATTGGAACAAGGTCGTCAAAGTAAAATAACATGTAGTCCGATGCCTGCATATGTTATAATTATGTATTACCACAATGTTACTACAATATTATGTAAATTCATACAATGTTACAACAATTCTGTATTACCAGAATCATCACACAAGTTAGGTGAAATATTAGACATTACTAAAGGGATAACTCAATATGTAATGTAATAACCTAGCAGTATTACCATTGCACAATTATATGCGTATGTCTGTTATACATACACATATTACAAAATGTCATACAACAACCATTGCATTTGTTCAACTATGTATACAACTTGTTTAAAATGTAATATTACTGGATCAGTACAATATTATCATGAATATTATGTCTATACAATTTTATAATCAATATTACGTACTAACAGATTAGCATATGTCAATGATGATTGCTGTTGAAGGACCTCCAGCGCGTGACTGAGCAGTATCAGGACTCTATATTATAAATACAATTCGTTATAGAAAACATGATACATAGACAGATAGATAGATAGACAGAGCACCAGGCAAGCCTAGAAACTGGATATGAGCTTGCAAGTCCAAGTGAAGAAATGTTGACAATACACCGGAAGCAGCAAGTCAGGGGATGAGATAGGTAGTGTGTCAGCGAGATAAGCACACGAACAATGCCTAGTGACCATACACACACATACTCACACACAGGCTTCTAGAACATTTCAACAACAGTGTAACACACGTGACATGACCCCTGCTACACCAGAATTTAGGAAGCAGAGCTCATAAGGAGACAGGCCATAGAACCGACAGGTAGTAGGGAGAAGGAGCCTAGCAACATGGGCGAGAGGGTGTAAGAGAGAGAGAGCGAGACAAGGAGGTAGCTCGCGAGACTCTACTTATACTTCACTCGTGTGTGAGAGACTTCGTTAATATTTCGAAGACAAATAAAAATAGTCCCATACTCATCTTTACCTCTCCTGTCATTGCATGACAAATGGGAATTAAGATTATCTACTTACAAAACTACTCACGTATAACAACCGCTCGTCCACGAGTCTAATATATGTATAACTGATCTACAAAACTTCACTACAAGCACTTACAAAGTTATCTCACAATAACTTGCTGAAGCAACCGGTGAGTTTCTGCAGCTGTCTTGTTGATCTAGAAGCAGAACTTGATGCAGGTTCTTTGTTCCGTGAGGTCCGTCATTGCAAAACCACCAAACTACCTGCACACCACGTTACAATAGTAAGCATAGCTCAACAACACATCTCCTCACAGACACGGCCGGAGCCACACTGATGCACAACTGGTGCTGCTGACTCCTCCTAGCAGGAAAAGGCAAAACTGCAAACGGTTGGCTCCCTCTGTCCAAATTACTGGAACTATTGGGTAGCACCTCGTATATACATATACAAACGTATATATATATATATATATATATATATATATATATATATATATATATATATATATATGTGTGTGTGTGTGTGTGTGTAGTCCAGAATCTAAAGGTAAAAAATCTATCAATCTATATACCTTGCCTGCTTCCCCCAAGGAAAAGGAGGTAGCCAAGACAGGACGACACACTCCCCATTTCCTCATCCATTCAAACACATTCATTCGCATCTTAGTCTTAAAGGAGAGAAAGGACAGATCCTCACCTCACGACACCGCACGAGGGTTAACTGTGCAGTGTAATCAGTGACATCTGCAGCAGGTCCCAACAGCAGAGCTGGTTTTCCCCTGCCACATCATAATAGACTCATCCCCTTACCCGCACCTGGCTTGATTAGCTGATCAGACCAAATGCAGGAGAATATCCCCTCAGGGGTGTGTCATCATTTATTCATTCACAATTTCTCTCCATTAATTTCTGTCACGCACAGCCACTCTTCCTTGTTCAACAGACATCTCTTTCACATCCAACGCTCTCTTCACACTGTCCATCCATCCTGTTCGTGATCTCCCTCTCAGCCTTACACCTCTCACATCCAACGCTCTCTTCACACTGTCCATCCATCCTATTCATGGTCTCCCTCTCAGCCTTACACCTCTCACATCAGTCTAGTTATCTTTTCCACAATCGCTCATTATTCTCTCCATATGCCCAAACCATCGCAACACCCTCTGCTCAACTCGATCAGCAATCTCCCACACAACTCCAGTTCTCTTTCGCACTTCATTTCGCACTCGATCCATACGTGTCACTCCACACATACTCCTCAGACACCTCATCTCCATTACATTCAAACTTTTCCTCTCTGCTACACCCATTTTCCATGTTTCAGCCCCATGTAATGCAGTCGGTATCACAAAACCCTCATAGAGCCTTCTCTTTACATCCATTATAAGCGAACAACATCTAAACACTCTTTTCATTCCTCCCAACACCTTTCCTATTTCATTCATTCTAAACTTCACTTCTGCATCTATTCTTCCATCCACAGCAACATGTGACCCTAAAAACTTAAAACACTCTACCTCCTCAAGCAACTCACCATTCAAAACTATATTCATCCCCCTACCATCTACTGACATCTTATACTTCATTACTTTACTCTTATTCTGATTTACTTTCAATTTCCTTCTTTCACACACACTTCCAAACTACTCTACCAACTGTCTCAATCTCTCCTCTGAATCAGCCACCAGTGCAGTATCATCTGCAAACAGTAGCTGCTTCAGATTCCACTCTCTACCATCAACATTCACCAGACTCAGACCTCCACCTAAAACTCTTGCATTCACCTCCCTTACAACACCATCCATATAAATATTGAACAACCAAGGCGACATCACGCATCCCTGCTGCAGACCCCCTCTCACGGGAAACTAATCACACACAGTATATCCCACTCTTACCCACGCTCTACTATTTACATAAAAACTTTTCACCCTTTTTAGTAACCTACCATCAAGTAAATACAATCTTAAAACAGTCCACAAAACCTCCCTATCAATTCTATCATACGCTTTACCTAAATCCATGAATGCCCAAAACACATCCTTGCCTTTCGCTAAATACTTTTCACACACTTGTCTCACAGGAAACACCTGATCCACGCATCCCCTCCCTCCCCTAAAGCCACACTGCTGATCACCAATCGCCCCCCTTGTACCCTCTCTAACTCTCTTAATTAACACACTACCATATACCTTACCTACAACATTCAACAGACTTATACCCCTAAAGCTAGTACATTCATACTTATCACCCTTGCCTTTATACAACGGGACCACAGAAGCACTTTCCCAGTCAATAAATTGGCACCATACCTTTCAAAATGCACACATTCAACAATCTTACTAATCTGTCAACAATAGTTACTCCACCACCCTTCAGGCATTCCACAGCACACCCATCCATACACGCAGCTTTCCCTGTTTTCATCACCTTTACTGCCTCCTGCACTTCCTCCTTCGTGATCAAGAATCATTCAACTTTCCCAACACATTTATTCCTTGCACCCTTTCATCTGCCTCAATCTCAGCCACCCTCTCCTCCTCTACATTTAACAATCTTTCAAAATACTTTGCCCATCTCTTCCTTACTGCATCCATCTCAGTTAACATCCTTCCATCCTTTGCTTTTACTTGCTCTTCCTTCCCAGACTCTCCCTTTCGCACCCTTCTCACCTCCTTCCAGAACATTTTCTTATTCTGTTGAAAATTCTCAGTCATCCACCTACCCCACCTCTCATCTGCTGCCACTTTAGCATCACGCACAGCCCTTTTCGCCCTACTCCTCTTTTCCTTATACCTCTCATATGACACCTCATCCTTCCTTTGCAGCCACACTTCATATGCACGTCTCTTCTTAGCCACAGCCATACTTACTTCCTCGCACCACCATTCACTTCCTTTTCCTACACCACCACCCACATGTCTCACACCACACATCCCTTCTGCATGCCCCACCACAGCACTCTTAAACAACTGCCGTTCCTCCTCCACACTGCCATCGTTCAATTTCTCCTGATACTCTACCATTTTCTCTCTTTTATCCAACTTACTTTCAAAACCTCCCTGCCACACCTAACCCTCCTAGTTCTCATTCATCTCTTACCTCCTCTTAACTTTCCCTCCACCAGGTAGTGGTCAGACATACCTCCACCCTCCCCTCTCAGAACTCTTACATCCAACGATCTTCCTATTACATTCCTGGACACAACCACATAGTCCATAACTGCTCCAGAAGGCTGCCTGTTCCAATTGGCAAACAGACATCACAGGCAAAATTTTAACTTAATTTAACTCATCGGTAGAGAGGCGGCCTGCAGTCCTAATAGACCCAGGATCGAATCCTGGCTGGGGAAGGGAACAGTTTAAGGATATGAATTTCCTAAAAAGCAGACTTTCCTGATCTACCAGTTGACCCGCCGATATGTCGTAAAACTCCGCTAATACCAGTACACCAATCTGTATGAGACAGCCCTAAAATGTATTGGATATGGATGATGGGTGTTAGCGCTGAATTTTTTTTTTTTTTAATGCAAGGAAGGATGAACGAAAGGCTGAGCCCGCAGAACAGTTCTTTCAAAGAAAAAACAAAAACAATACAGATGAGAGCCAAATTCAAGATCCGTTCATTTCGAGATGCCTGGACACACTGCATTTGAAAGACTGGAGATCATAGGACGCAGGAAGTACAGACAGAAGGATAGTTCCAGAGCTGATTTGTTGCATGAATGAAGAGCTGGGAGTAACGGTTAACTCTTGCATTAGCAAGTTGGACAGAAAAGGGATGAGAGTTTGTTGTAGAGGTGGAGCGATGCAAGCAGACAGTTCAGAGGAGCAGTCACCACTGATGTAGTGATAGAAAAGAGATAAAGAGGCAACAGTGCAGTGAAGAGACCGAGGTTGAAGGGAGCCAGTAAGAGGAGGAGAGTTCATGAGACGAAAGGCTTTTGACTCCACCCTATTAAGAAGAGCCGAATGTGGGGAGCCTCCCCACACATGAGAGTTGTACTCCACACAGGGGCATACAAAATCCGTTTATAAAGTCAACAACTGTGCAGGGGTAAAGAAGGTATGGAGTCGGCTTGGCACACATAATCTCTTGGAAGCAGATTTTACAAGAGATTCAATATGATCATTCCAATATACGTCCCGAGTGAATGAAACCCCAAGCACGTTCAAGGATGATGCAGGATTGAGCTGGATATTAAACATTAGTGGGTACTCCTGTGGAAGATTTTGTCCGGTTGATAGGCTTAAAAACTGAGTCTTTGATGCATTAAAGACAAGATTATTTTTACCCCAGTCAGAGATACGAGCCAAGTCAGACATTAGGTGTGCCATGGCCTCATCCCTTGTTTGTTGAAGTAACTGCTGTGAAGTGGTGACATGTGGAGGTGTTGGAGGCCTGCTGTGCCTTGGGATTGATCACTGCCCCCAAGAAATATGCCCTGAAGCCTTTGCCCAGAGTTGGAGTCGTAAAAGAAAAAAATTATGTATTTTTTACTAAACCTGTTTTAATGGTTTTAAAATGAGCCTTGCAATTGCAGTGTTAAGCTACCTGCTATGCAGTTTTCCAGCTTTTAGACTGTTTCTGTGGCCAGTGTATTATGCATTCAAATCCTTTAAACTGAAAGTCAGCCAAGAACAATCATCAGGATCGGGTCAAATCTGTAATACATGTATTGGTAGGCCCGTAGCCGTTGAGGGGGAGGGTCGACCGGGTTCAACGACCCTCCACCTGCCTAAATGTTCACTTTCTCACTACCTGTTTTTAAATATCAGTTTAAAAAGAGCCACTCTCTGTTCAGAAGTTTTGTGCTACTTCTCAGCATCACATATGCATACACCCAGATCCCATACCAAGCATACCGCAGACTTTTGACCAGCTGGCAGCAATGCAAGTACAGTTGCGTATAATTTTTGACTTTAGACAAGTTTAAAGCTTCAATCGCAAATTTTTGTCTTTTTGAGAGATCTCTTTTTAATAATGCTAATTTCCATTGCAGTTGAGCATGTGATAAAAATGGCAGAAACTCGAAGTTCCCCTTTGGTGTCTATCGGTCTATCTATCTATTGTCAGACGCCTCAATCCCGTTCGGGGTGGCCACAAACAAATCTCCTCCATGTCGCCCTGTCCCCCGCCATTTCACTGCCCCGCTCCCAACTCACACCCTCCTCTCTCATATACCTCTCCACTCCATCTCTCCATCTCATCCTCGGCCTCTCCCTCCCTCTTCCCCCCTCCACCTCACTCACATACACTCTCTTCGTCAGTCTTTCACCCTCCATCATCTCCACATGGCCGAACCACCTCAGTGTATTCCTCCTAACGCTTCCTATCACATCCACACCACAACACTCCTTTATATCCTCATTTGTCAGCCTGTCTCACCATGTGACTCCACAGGCTCCTCTTGTTAAATAGCTCATTTCCACTGCTCTCACTCTTGACTTGTGTCCTTCCAGCAACGTCCAAGCTTCACTTCCATACGTTAGAGTTGGTATCACAATACTGTCATGTAGTAACTTTTTCACTTCCATGCTCACTTCCCTGCTTCTTATCACTGCTTTCAAGGAACTAGCAACCTTTCTTCCATGCTGTACCCTTTCAAGCACTTCACCCTCCAAACCTCCATCCTTACTCATCACACTACCCAAGTACTTAAACGTATTCACATTTTCCAATTCCTCACCATCCAACCTCGCTGTACATTCATTGACTTCACCTCTCTCAAAGACCTTTGGTGTAGCTGGTTGGAAAGCCAGAAAGAGAAATCACATGCAGTGGACTTCTCACAAAATTACATGTTTTAAAGACTTTATTCTTCCATCATTATGTTAAAAACATCACTGTCAGAGAAAGTGCCAAATTAGCACTCAGGGCTACCATAATGTACTGGAAGAAAGCCAAAATACCAGCACAAATGATTGAGCTGATAGAAGAGTGCAGCATTGAGCTGCTAGAAGACTGGGGTTTGAAGTCTCAAGTCAATGCTTGGTATTTGAGACTGCAGCTTCAAATATAAGTTTACAGTTGGGTGCATGTACGCTAATAAGGGGATCAATTGGAATGGAACATATATGGTTAGCCTGTCTTCACCATTTATACGAAGTCATTTTATCAGATGATTTAGCTGAAGCCCTTGGACCATCATCCTGTCCAAAAATGAAGCTATTTTAACGTTTTCAGAAAGGTTGCAACATGATCAATCAAGAAGCTTTTCAGCCAGGAAATGATGATATGTTTAGTTCCACTCAATAATTTTTGCATAGGGAAATGATAACATACTAATCGTATACACATGCATTAACAGAGGAGCATGCACGTGAAGACGACAAGGAATTGCAGGAGCTGTGTCCACAGATTGTGGAATAAAGATTTTGTGCTCCTGGTGTTATACACCATGCTTATTGGATGCTGAAAGGATTATATACTTTGATAATATTACTCCTTAGTGATCAGTTTAAGCTCACTGCTCGTGAATTAAAAGGCTTACTGAAAGTTGGACTGTTTGTCACTCTGAAATATGCTAGGTTCTGGCATAAAGCTCCAATCCTCACAAAATTAACATGCTTCAGTCATACCCTAATGTAAGTAGTAGAGAGAAGGCCTTGAAAACAACTAATCAACATCTCCGGTATTTGGCTGACCACCTAGCACCAATGGCTCTGTTTGACAACTCTGTAAGCAATGAAACAGAGGCTGCAATAGTTGCAAACTTAAAGAGAACACCAAAACCTGACTGCTCATTGTCTTCAAGCCACAGATTTTGACACTATAGTCGTGGCACGTGACTCTGAAGTTGTCATTATCATGCCCTGGCAACCTACCTATCAACAGTGCCTCCGATTTCGTGTATAATATGACACTTGTGATTCGTTTATATTATGTTCGTGTATAATAATATTAGTGCTTAATATATTCGTGTACAATAATATGATTCGCGCATAATATGATACGAAATCGGACGCACTGTTGACAGACGGGTTGCCAGGGTCCGATAATGACAACCTCAGAGTCGTGCGCCGGGACTATAGTCATCCGCAAGTGCTCGTGGGCACTTTGGGCCCCTTGCACTTGCTCCTGCGGAAGGCTCTTGTATTGCGTGCTCACTTTCTCGTGCTTCGCACTCATTTCCTCGTGCTTCTCACTCGTTTCCTCACGCTTTGCGCACGCGTTGAGATCATTTAAGGTAATCTGAGCCACGTTTATGTGCTGTTCAAGTCTAATGTTGTCACTTTGATTTTTTGCAGCTAACAAATTGATCGTGTTATTTGCAGCTTAGAGAATGGAACCCAAGTTGTCCGAACGCAAGTCCAAAATACACACACAGACACATGGCTACTACTGTAGTATATTTTAGTTGCAGCTATGAGCAAAAAATTATACGGAGATTCTATGCCGGGCTCCGGGAGCGGCGTTTTTGGTCAAAATGTGATCGGTCATTAAACGTAACAAAAGTTTTTCAATCGTGATGGGACCAAGTTTTTTCACATCAGCGAATTTTTTGCGATTTTGTGCCAATTTTGATGCAGTTTGAATGTGTAGATTCGGCTGCCCAAAACACACACACACACACACACACACACACACACACACACACACACACATACACACACACACACACACACACACACACACATACACACACACACACACACACACACACACAAGGCTAGTGCTATAGTATATCAGATTAGAAGCACACATTACAGGCAGGTCAATGAAACTCTTTAACCTGGTAACTGTAGAAGGTGAAAAGTTAGAATTTCTAGTCAAAGGCCCACCTACCTGGCAAGCAGATGACGCATATCTTACCATACGGAAGAAAGTCTGTGGAGCAAAAGTGTTAAATGGTTGCACACAAAGAGTCATTAGTCTCACTGAGTCATACAACAGTACAGTACACTGAAAAAAAAGGCAGACCAGAAGCAGTTTCTGTTACAAATAGTCGGAATTCATAGGCAAATGTACACATCATCTAAGAAATCTGCAGCTCTGCCACAATAAAGTACTTACACGTTTCAATGAACTCAACTTACCTAAACATTTTTAAAAATTGTATATTAAGTAAACGATGCATGTAAGTAAGTCAACTCTCAGTATGTTAAATCATCATTACAGAAGACCTAGGCAAAATGAACTCACAATCATTTATACGTTTTTGTTACATACGGAGTTCAAAGTTGTTAATTATTCGTTAATAATGAACTCGCTTTTTACATGTTTGTTTTATGCAGTATCATAAGCTCTTATTAAACACTAACACATTTGGGATAAACAGTGTTAGAAATTATTTTAATTTTGTTCACTTTCTCAAAAGCCTTCCTTAAGTGCAACCACAAATTATTGTTCAAATCTGATGAATTTTTAAGCAGAAGCATAACTGACAAGATATTATCTTGTCAGTAGAGAGAGAGAGAGAGAGAGAGAGAGAGAGAGAGAGAGAGAGAGAGAGAGAGAGAGAGAGAGAGAGAGAGAGAGAGAGAGAGAGATGTATATATAAATATAAATTATATATATATATATCATCAGCCATATCTCGTCCACTGCTGAACAAAGGCCTCCCCCAACCTTTTCCACGAATTCCTTGACTGAGCCAATGTTTGCCACGTTTTCCCTGCAAATTTCTCTATCTCATCCCTCCATCTCCTGTCTGGCTTTTTTCTGCCACGCTTACAATCTCTTGGTGTCCAGTCAGTCAACCTCTTGCTCCATTGATTATCCCTTATTCTTGCTATATGGCTTGCCCGCCTCCATTTCTGTTCTTTTATAAATTCTATAATATCTTTGACTTTAGTCTGTTCTCTCACCCAAGTTGATCTTTTCCTGTCTCTTAAAGATATTCCAAAAATTGACCTCTCCATTGCTCTCTGAGAACGGATTAATTTATTTTCCATTGATTTTGTCAGTTTCCAGGTCTCACGACCATACGTCATAGCTGAAATTATACATTTCTAATATACTTTTCGTTTCATACAAACTGGCAAGCTACTTTTCATGATGTCTCTATGTTTACCGAAAGCTTTCCATCCAATTGTAATGCGTCTTTTTATTTCGCTGTCATGATCTTTCGTTAATTTTAGTATCCAAGTAGTTGTACTCCTCAACTTCTTCAAGAATTTCATTGCTTATTCTAATGACGCTCTTTGGTGTTTGTGGATTAAACATTAGTTTTACTCCTGTTCATCTTCAGCCCTACTTTCAGACTTTCTCTGTTCAGGTCATTTAACATTTCATGCAATGCCTCCGCTGTTTCTGAGATTATGACAATGTCATCTGCAAATCTTAAATGGTTTAGCTTTTCTCCATCTACGTTCACTCCTTCGTTTCTCAGTCTAGCTTCCTGAAAATATTTTCTAGGCATGATGTAAATAATTTTGGTGAAATTGTATCTCCCTGACGCACGCCCTTCTCAATATATATGATATATATATATATCATCATCAGCCGTTGAAGTCCACTGCAAGACCGGCCTACCCCTACCGAAGCAGGGACGATACAGCCAATGTATCTCTACCCGGTAGCTTAGGCTGTCTGGCAGAGACTGTATGTAGGGTGAGAAGTGCTTGTGAGTGTAGTGTTGTAGTGGCTTTGGATGTGTGTGTAATCTGTGAACCAAGTGTAATCGGCCCGCCTTAAGCCGACTGGGTGAAGCATACTAGTATGCGACACTGGTTCAACCACAGCACCCCTTGCGTCCGCCAAGGTGGTCAGTGGCTTGGTGAACCCTTTCCAAAGTTTTTACAACTCTGGCGGGGAGGCGAACCCCCGCCCACCAGCGTGCGAGATGCACACTCTACCACTGTACCACAGAGGCTCCGTATATATATATATATATATATATATATATATATATATATTATAATTGTTTGAGTCTGAAGGTTGGAAAGTTCGTGGTACACCAAGAAATATGTGAATGGATGTAGTTATTTACTTTCGTGGTACACCAAGAAATATGTGAATGGATGTAGTTATTTAAGTCTGAGACAGAGATGTGAGGAGAGTGAGCTGACAGCGAACAAACTGGCTCTACGAGAGAGAGAGAGAGAGAGAGAGAGAGAGAGAGAGAGAGAGAGAGAGAGAGAGAGAGAGAGAGATTATGACAAAAGTTTAGTATCCCCTTTTCAGCTTGATAGTCGGCGGAAATGACTCCGTATAAATAAGCCAAGCCCAGGTATACAGACAACTGTTATACAGTATGTGTTACGGGGGAGGGGGGGGTGAGTTGGGGAGAGGGTAGTCAAATGGTGGGTGACAGAGCGACTTGGAGGCGTTTTGTCTGCGGCCACCCTTTGCGGGATTAGGGCGTCGGGCTATAGATAGATAGATAGATAGATAGATAGTTACGGTTATGCCTATGAGGAAGAACGCATGATCCCGCGGAAACTGATGTATGGATGGGGATCTGGCCCATTTCTCTGGGTATTCTATTGTTAGTTTTCCTTTTTTGTGCTTTCGTGTTTTCTTGATCTTACTTCACCGATTCTTAATTTGGAATAAAGGTCATGGCAATGGTGATGATGATGATAGTGGTGAGAGTTAAACATCTTCTACTGTATACATCTCACAAATGACCCCATGCACTCCCTAACAAAAATAAATCAATTTATTAAAACTAGGACTTTAAATTATGTATGTGAATGCTCTTGAACAGTAAGAAAATATTTTTGAATCTCCTTGTATGGTACAGACGAAGACAAGTTCTCAAGACTCAACTTAGTACGGTTTTCAGCCACAGATGACGCTTTAATAGTTTTTAAAAGAGGGGGGCCGAGTCAGGATGTAGGAGACGCGTGAATGAGAAGGCGAACGGGGTTAGTGGGTGAAGCGTTGCCGTTCAGGTTCATTGCTCCGCAAATGTATCTGGGTGTCTACTCCCCAACGCAAAGACTGACACGAACAAACAATGCAAAGAAAAAAACTAGTGTAGTGTAACAGTACAGTGTTTTGTGTGTAATACTCAGTTTTTTGGCCACTATGCTTATGTATCTAATATTGTGCTTTATAAGAAACTTAATAACTTTCCATTTTAAGCAATATCTCTATGAATGTCATAGATGAGATCAAAGACTTGATCCCAGCTCTACATAATTGATCGTCGATCTTTCTCTTCGTCGGCCTGCCTGACGATCAGAGCCCCACTAATTCCTCACATACAACACACACACACACACACACACACACACACACACACACACACAACACGTACAATACAAAAGCACAAAACACACACACATGCACACAAACACACACACACACACACACACACACACACACACACACACACACACACACACACACACACACACACATGGAGCACACAAACACTCCTCAGTTAAAACACACACACACACACACACACACACACACACACACACACACACACACACATGAAGCACACAAACACTCCTCAGTTAAAACACACACACACACACACACACACACACACACACATGAAGCACACAAACACTCATCAGTTAAAACACACACACACACACACACACACACACACACACACACACACACACACACGACAAAGACAGACACATACAACACTCCCACACATAACATATCCAAACAACAAACGTGCTAACTACACACGCATACAATACAGACGCACGTACAACACACACACACACACACACACACACACACACACACACACACACACACACACACACACACACACACACAGCACATCAAACACCCATGCATGCACACACACATACACACACACACACACACACAGCACATCAAACACCCATGCATGCACACACACACACACACACACACACACACACACACACACACACACACACACACAGCACATCAAACACCCATGCATGCACACACACACACACACACACACACACACACACACACACCGCTCGCTGGTGCAGTGGTAACGTTCCCGCTTGCCAACTGGTGGACGGGAGTTTGCGCCTCGCTCAGGTTGCGAAAAGTTTCACTGACGAAGTGGGTGGTTACTGTCCCTCTTGAGCAAGGGGACGGGTGTGTGCGTGTGTGAAGGTCACAGCCTTGCCCTTAGATCGGACTATATGAGCTCTCAGCTCCCTTCCGGGAGGGTAAAAGCTGACCATCACGACCATCAAGTGATCCTGACCGACCCGGTGAATTACACACACAGAACACACTCACAAGACAAACACAAACACAGAACACACACAACACAACCCAAGACACACACCCACACAAGCACCCCCCCACCCACCCCCCCACACCCCCACACGCACACACATACAACACACACACACACACACACACACACACATGAAGCACACAAACACTCATCAGTTAAAACACGCACGCGCACACACACACACACACACACACACACACACACACACACACACACACACACACACACACGACAAAGACAGACACATACAACACTCCCACACATAACACATCCAAACAACAAACATGCTCACTACACACGCATACAATGCAGACGCACGTACAACACACACACACACACACACACACACACACACACACACACACACACACACACACACACACACACACACACACACACAGAACACACTCACAACACAAACACAAACACAGAACACACACAACACAACCCAAGACACACACCCACACAGGCACCCGCCCACTCAGCCACACACACACACACACACACACACACACACACACACACACACACACACACACACACACACACACACACGTCCGCTTCACAGACAACACGTAACAACACACACACAAAACACATACAACAGAATCACACACAGAAGCAAACACAAAACACACCCACAACATATACACAACACACACACACACACAGAAGCAAAAACAAAACACACCCACAACACATACACAACACACACACACACACACACACACACACACACACAGAAGCAAACACAAAACACACCCACAACACATACACAACACACACACACACACACACACACATACACACACACACACACACACACACACACACACACACACACACACACACACACACACACACACACACACACACACACACACACCCATAACAGACATAGAACATACACACCACAAACATACACTGACACAGAAACACACAAGCTCACAAATACAAATACACACACACACACACACACACACACACACACACACACACACACACAACTCTTTATCTAGACACACATATTCAACATGAACACAATAAACATAACAAACATAACCTCTCCCCACACACACACAACAGACTCAACACACACACCTGCTCACACACTACACATACCACAAACACTCCCACACAGACACACACACACAACATGCACACACTTAACCATCCACACAAACAGAAACACACACACACACACACACACACACACAAAACCACATACTATACATACACACAGCTATAGAACGACCAGAAAGGAAGCTGGAGATGAATGCACAGATAAAAGTACGGAAACCGTAAGGCCGTTTTCACACGAGGCCACCAGTGGCCACCGGTGGTGGCCACTGGTGGCCCAGTGTGATGGAGCCGGCAACTAGTGAAGCCGCATGAAGGCTCCGTTTTGGGAAAATGCTTTACAGCGAGTGGCAGTTACCGCCAGTGGCGGACACTAGTTGCGCGAGCGAGCCACTGCCGGGAGCTGGTTGCCGGCCGGGCAAACACAGTGGCCTCGTATGAAAGGCTCCATTGAAAACTATGGAAGGCAACTAATTGCGGCCACCGGTGGCCTCGCGTGAAAGCGGCCTAAGAGCGCAGTTTGGAAATTAAATATTTATGCCAGACTCGGTCAAAAACCTTAAGACTTCACGTGCAAAAGCAAAGCTGTCGCCAAAGTTCGGAAAGGAGGATGACCAGGTATCTGAACGGTAGGTAAAAAGATCGCTAGTGGAGCGTCTCTGGCGGAACCCATACTGACGATCAGAAAGAAGGTTGTGACAGTAAAGATCCATTAGGATTTTTTATTGTTAAGAATGGACTCGAGAACTTTCCAAACACACGATGTTAAAGCAAATGGTCGATAGAGGGATGGGAATTGTTACACTTCTTTGGGACAGACTGAATGACAGCAAACTTCCAGCAAGAAGGAAAGGTACAAGTTGACAGGTAAAGTCGAAAAGGTTTACCTAGGCAGGGTGTAAGCACAGAAGCACAGCTCTTGACGACAACTGGAGGGACCCCATCAGGCCCATAAATTATGCCTTGTTAGTACTGAGGCCAGTTATGGCAGGAAATACATCAACTGAAGAAATTTTGCACAGTGATGGCAGGAAATACATCAACTGAAGAAATTTTAAGGTCAGCCATGAGGAAGTCAGAGAGGGGAACTGATGGAGGACCAGCACCGGAATTGTCTAAGGTGGAAGTGGAGGAGAAATTCTGTGCGGAGAGTTCTGCTTAACAGTAGAAGAAATAGCTAAAGAGCCACCACAGTGGCAAAAAAATAGGGAAGGATGATGAGGTAAAGTTGTTAGAAATGTTTCGGCAAGGTGGCAGAAGTAGCGGGAAGAATTAGAGTTCGATAGTTCAAAGCATTTAGAACGAATGAAAATATTATTAGCAGAGTGAAGTACAGACTTAGCGCAATTCCGGGCAGAAACACTGAGTTGAGTTTTAGGGGTGGGTTGGCTCCGGTACCTTTTGTAGGTCTTCTCCCTGTCGTGGACAGCATTAGAAGATGCGTGATTAAACTTTTTTCTTTCTTTTTTAAGCATTAGTCATAGGATATGAGAAAGGAATGCAAGCTTCCATACATGAGAGAATAACCTCCATAATGCGCACAGCACAGTCATATGGTTCTCGGCCATGGAGGCAATAATCATTCAAGGAAAATCAATCAATCAATCAATCAATCAATATATATATATATATATATATATATATATATATTGTTACGGAACAGAGAGAGATAATGAACACTTTAAGTGAGAATACTAAAAATCACTACTGTCCCGTAAAGTTCCAGGTTCAAAACAAAAGAGTTAGGTAAAATTACAAGTTAAAGTTTAATGCTCAAACTAACAACTAAACATTCAGGACTCATAAGGATAATGTAATGGCAAAAAACAGGTTAAATATATGGTTAACTGCAATAGCCTCTATTAACACGAGATTAGCAAGAGTAAATTTATCTAAGTCAGCCCTGATAAAATGAGAAAACCGGATAATGCTCAGTGAATGCAAGATATATTATTACAAATGCAAAATATTATTAACAATGGCTGACGCCTAAAACACTTGAATCACAAAAACCTCACCAGACCTATGAATTAACACCCCATGCTACACAGTACAAGAAAAAATGTAATAACACTTGTACACAGCAGCTAGATGGTCGGAGACTTCCTGAGCACTCACAATAACAATACTCTGTACAGGGGAGGACAGAGATGTGAACAAAATGGGGAGTAGATCTAAGTGGCAATTAATGCAGAGACTGAGCTCATTATATAGGGGCCGGCAGAGTTTGATACAACTTGTAAGAAGGACGCGCAAATGAAGCCATAGGGGACAAAGGGTTGACACTCCTGCTCTGAACAACAGAAAGAACGACTTACTCTACTATAAGGGAGGAGGGGGGGAGTGAGGTAGAACACGCACTATGGAAGCCACGAGGCGAAACGTGATCAAACATACAGCATACTGTACGTTAGAATTATACAAAGGATGATGAAATCATAGGCTATGTAACACCTCCCCACAAAGAAAAAGAAATTTACAAATGAAATTTCTTATTACTCTAAAACAATCTGTCTAAAGTCTAGATAAGCAATCTGCAATAACATTTTCTTTCCCCTTGACATGTTGTATGTCTAATGAATACTCCTGAAGAAGTAGACTCCATCTTGTCAATCTCTGATTTTTATCTTTAAACTTACTAAGGAATTTCAGTGGGTTATGATCGGTATAAATGACTATGGGGTCAAAACCAGAACACAAATAAAATGAAAAATGCTGTAAACCCAAAATCAAGGCCAAAAGCTCTTTCTCAATAGTTGAGTAGTTCTTTTGAGGTGGAGTGAACTTCTTACTATAATAAGATACAGGGTGTTCAATATCCTGATCATCCTCTTGCAGCAAAACAGCCCCAGCTCCTGTATCACTTGCGTCAACAGCCATCTTAAAAGGCTTAGGAAAATTTGGAGTAGCGAGCACTGGCTGACTGAATAGGATAGTTTTAAGTTTGCTGAAAGAGGATTCACAGTCATCGGTCCAGACAAATTTAACTCCCTTTTTCAGTAGGTCTGTAAGTGGTGATACAAGAATTGAAAAGTTAAGAACAAATCTCCTGTAATAACCTACCATTCCCAAAAATCTTTGTAGCTCTTTCCTACTTTTAGGTCTGGGAAGATCACTTATAACCTGAACCTTAGCTCCTGGTGGTGCAACATGTCCATCACCAATTACGTACCCAAGGTACTGAACTTTAGCTTGACCAAACTCACACTTTGATAAATTAGCTACAAGATTAGCCTGAACCAGACGCTCAAGAAATTTACTGACATGGCATAGGTGATCTTTCCAGTTGTCACTGAAGATTAATACATCATCAATATAAACAACACACCCTGCCAAACCCTCTGTTACAACATTCATGAGCTTCTGAAATGTGGCTGGTGCATTCTTCTTACCATACAGCATTACAGAACATGCAAAAGTCTTTCCTAGTGTTACAAAACATGAGATCTCCCAAGCACGTTCAGTCATAGGTACTTGCCTGTATCCCTTTAACAAATCAAACTTACTTATGTACCTAGCCTTTCTGATCTTGTCTATGCAATCTTCCACGCGAGGGAGAGGGTAAGTGTCTGTTTTGGTTATCTGATTAACACATCTGTAGTCGATGCAAAGCCGCTGTGACCCACCTGGCGTAGGGACTAGAGTGACAGGAGAACTCCACTCGCTCTGACAGGGCTCAATCATCTTGTGGTCCAACAGGTAGCCAAGCTCCTTCTGGATGAGAGGAACTTTCACTGGGTTCACACGGAAAGGAGGCAGTTTAATCGGCTTTGCGTCTTGAACATCAACATCATGCATCAACACAGTGGTTCTTCCTGGAGTGGCACGGAACACTTGCGGGTACTCCTGCAGTAATGCTGAAAACTCCTGCCTTTCCTCGGGAGCTAGATGAGAAAGCTTAGTCTGGAGATCATTCATGATATCAGGATTCTTCCCCAAACTATCACTCAGGCTCATGCTGCATGGGAGAGCTTCACTTGCAGACTCGGGTGGAACAGCTACAATGCAGACTGGGTTATTTTCGTCCCCCCTGTGATATAACTTTAGCATGTTGATGTGACAAAGTTGCTTGTTCTTTCTACGATCTGGTGTGGCGATGACATAGTTGACATCACTGAGTTTCTTCTCCACGAAATAAGGACCACTAAACTTGGCTTGAAGAGGTTGCCCATGCACCGGTAGCAGAATCAAAAAATGATCTCCTGGCTGAACGTGGCGTAACCTGGACTTCTTATCATACCAAGTCTTCATCTTCTCCTGAGCAGCTCCTAAATTCTCTGTCGCCAGCTGTAAAGCAGTGGACAGCCGTTCTTTGAACTTCATCACATTCTCCAGCAGGTTGACGTCATATTCCTCCGACAGCCAGCATTCCTTGAGTAGCTTAAGGGGTCCTCTTACTTCATGGCCAAACAGTAGTTCAAAGGGTGAGAAGCCCAGTGATTCATTTGGAGATTATCTTGCGGCAAATACAACAAATGGAAGACCTTTATCCCAGTCTTTCTGATGTTCCAAACAGTATTTCTTGAGCATCGATTTAAGTGTTCGATGATATCTCTCCAACGCTCCTTGGGTCTGGGGATGGTAACCTGAAGACGTGATCTGGGTGATGCCCAACTCTTTCAGAGACTGCTTGAAAACATTTGACATGAAATTACTTCCCCGGTCTGACTGTACCTCCTTGGGCAGACCAAACTTTCTGAAGAACCCTAGCATTTCCTTAACCACGTTCTTTGCTGAGATATTTCTAAGTGGAATGGCTTCAGGATAACGAGTAGCCATATCAATCAGGGTCAACACATAAGAAAATCCTGAAGAAGTCTTAGGAAGAGGGCCCACAATATCCACCAACACACGGGTGAATGGCGCCTCAAAAGGAGGAATGGGAACTAGAGGTGCAACCTTTTTGGTCTGATTACACTTCCCCACAACTTGACAGGTGTGACAAGACTTACAATACCAGGAAACATCTCTGAAGATACCTGGCCAGTAGAAGTGTTTCAAAATGCGTGCCACAGTCTTCCTCACTCCAAGGTGTCCTGCCAAACTGGAATCATGAGCCACTCTAATGATATCCTGCCTACAAACACGAGGGATGACAACTTGATGTACAACCTCCCATTCACAGTTGGCTGATGCTGTTGGGGGTCTCCACTTCCTCATAAGTACTCCTGACTTTATATAATAACAAGTAGAAGCACCGGCTGACTCTTCCTCACTGCAAGCAGAGTTAGCTAGACCTTTCAACTCAGGGTCAGCAACCTGCAACTCAACCAACTCTTGACGAGACAAATTATCAACACTACGGGGTACTGCCTCATCTGGTGAGTGGTCCAAATTAGCAAGAAAAGTGTCAGCTAGGATAACATCATCATCATCATTATCCTCTAAGTCACCAGTAACTTTAGACTTAGCCCTAGTGACAGCACATGCAGGGAACACATCAGGGATATCACAATCCTGGGTCGCAGCCACTGGCTCACTAGACAACTGAGGAGCTGGACACACTTGACTTCCACCAATATCATTTCCAAGTAAGAAAGTTACACCTGACATTGGGAGTGTCTCAACCAACCCAACCATAACGGAACCATTAACAAAACCAGACTCTAAATTCACTCTGCACAGAGGGACAGAGAAGTAATTATTCCCTACACCTTGTAAGATTACAGTTTCATCAGAGGAATTAACATTAGAGCCTAGAACACTGGTCAGCATAAGGGATTGGCAAGCACCTGTATCACGATATATTTTAACTGATTTCCTGTCATTATTGTCCAGAGGACTGACAAAACCATCAGACAGGAAATTAGCACATGAACTCTTGAGAGTGTCACCTACGTTACTGCTCAAAAGAGGAGCTTCATCATGAGAATTTATTATTTACCCCTCAAAGCAGGTTCAGTTAACTCAGTTAAAGAATTCTGGGAACTCTCAAGGGTGGACACTAGACCAATTGACTGAATATTTAAAGACTCCTTTTTGTTCACATCACGCTGTCTCCTGAAACATTTCTCCGTAGTATGACTAAGCTTACTACAATAAGTACATTTACTTTTCTGAAATCTAGAGGTGAAGCTGGTATTTACTTCCTGAGAAACATCATCTTTATTCTCTTTCCTGTTACCTGTACTCTGAGTAGAGGCAACGTACTTAATCTCAGCTTTCCTCTTTTCTTTAGAATATCTCTTGTGCGTGAGAACATATTCATCAACTAAAACTGCAGCATCAGACAAATTATCTATTCTTTTCTCATCAAGATATAGGTTTACATCATTATTAATACACCTTTTGAAGTCCTCCAGCAAAATCATCTGCTTAAATTTGTCAAAATCAGAATCCACATTCTTAGAATTTAACCACTGCTCTAACAAATCTTCTTTGATTTTTGCATACTCAACATGGGATTGCTTATCTTGCTTATAAGTTGTCCTAAATTTTACTCTATAGGCTTCAGGAACAAGCTCATAGGCCTTAACCCCTTAACCGCGGGGCGTCACTTTCGTGACGCTTGGGAGCAAGAGATCATACCGCGGGGCGTCGCTTTTGTGATTCTGTGTTATTTTGAATTAACCCGGGCTTCCAAGTGGGGGCTTGTATCATCTATCAGTACTGCCAATGTCCAACACTAGTCAGCACTCCTAATCTCATCTGTACTTCCATCCATTGTTGACAATTTAGCCATTTCTCCCCGTTCTTGACTCCCCTCCCTACCCCCCCTCCATTACCCTATCCTCTCGCCTGCCCGGCCGTGCTATGCTAAGTAAATCTTCCCCGGAATTTTTCACTGATTTCATCCATTGAAATAAGCCCTATGTCCTATTCTTATACCAAATAATATATACAAGAAAGAAATAAGGTAAGTGAGAGTGCCATACACCTGGAATTGGCTAATTATCACCTGACAACACCTCACGTGCACTCGTTCGCTAATTTTCGCTGTTTTTTTCCCCTTGAAATATGCCGTATAATCTATTTTCATAATAAATATACATGTAAGGAGGGAAGAGAGAAGCCTAAGTGATATTTACATTCACCTGGAACTACCTAATTTATAATGTATTGTCTAGATTTCCTGCCAATCATATCAGTGCTAGACAAAGCTGTTTCAAGATCTAACATTGGTAGCTCTGAATATATATCTCCTAAGTAGGCCTCTAATCTATTTTCGTAATAAATATACATGTAAGGAGGGAAGGGAGAAGCCTAAGTGATATTTACATTCACCTGGAACTATCTATCTATCTATTGCCAGACGCCTCAATCCCGTTTGGGGTGGCCACAAACAAATCGCCTCCAAGTCGCCCTGTCCCCCGCCATTTCATTGCCCTGTTCCCAACTCACACCTCCCTCTCTCATATACCTCTCCACCCCATCCCTCCATCTCATCCTTGGCCTCCCCCTTCCTCTTCTCCCCTCCACCTCACTCACATACACTCTCTTCGTCAGTCTTTCACCCTCCATCCTCTCCACATGGCCAAACCACCTCAGTGTGTTCCTCATAACGCTTCCTATCACATCCACATCCACACCACAACGCTCCTTTATATCCTCATTCGTCAGCCTGTCTCTCCACGTGACTCCACAGGCTCCTCTTAAATAACTCATTTCCACTGCTCTCACTCTTGACTTGTGTCCTTCCAACAATGTCCAAGCTTCACTTCCGTACGTTAGAGTTGGTATCACAATACTGTCATGTAGTAACCTTTTCACTTCCATGCTCACTTCCCTGTTTCTTATCACTGCTTTCAAGGAACCAGCAACCTTTCTTCCCTGCTGTACCCTTTCAAGCACTTCACCCTCCAAACCTCCATCCTTACTCATCACACTACCCAAATACTTAAATGTACTCACATTTTCCAATTCCTCACCATCTAACCTCGCTGTACATTCACTAACTACACCTCTCTCAAAGACCATCACTTTTCTCTTCCCTACATTCACCTTTAGGTTCCGTTTCTTACACACTCTCTCAAACTCATCCACCAAGCCTTGCAGTTCCCCTTCGTCTTCACTCAACAACACAGTATCATCTGCAAACAACAGTACAGGAAGTTTCCAAACACTATCCTCTCTCACCAGGGCCACTCCAACATCCACTACCCTACCTTGTACCTCTTTTATTACCCCATCCATGTACAGATTGAACAACCATGGAGACATGACACATCCCTGTTTCAAACCAACTTTCAAAAAGAAAAATTCACTTAGTTCACCATCCACACGCACTGCAGCCTTCGCACCATCGTACATACTCTTCACAGCATTCAACAACTTCCCATCTACTCCATATATTCTTAACACTTTCCACAATCCTTGTCTATCCACCCTGTCATATGCTTTCTCCAAATCCATGAAAGCCGCATACAACTTCTTTCCCTTCTCTAGAAACTTTTCCACTAAAGATCTAAGAATGAATATCTGATCTACACAACCTCTTCCCTTCCTAAAGCCTCCTGTTCTTCTCCAACTAATTTCTCTGTTCTTTCTCTAACTCTGTCTGTAAGTATCCTACCATACACTTTTCCTATTATACTAAGAAGACAAATGCCCCTATGATTACCACACACTTCTTTTTCCCTTTTCCTTTGTACAAGGGAATAATTATACCTGACTTCCAATCCTCCGGGACTCTACCTTCCTCCCAGGCCAATCTGCACATCTTCCACATCCATTCTACTACTATCTCTCCCCCATGCTTCAGCATTTCGCCACACACTCCATCAATTCCTGGGGCTTTCCCCGATTTAACTTTCTTCATTGCTTCCACAACTTCTATCCTACTGATTTCTTCCTGTCTTCTCACCTCCCTCCTTCTCCCAGCCATTCCCCAGCCACTTATACTCGCATTACTTCCATCCTCTACGTTCAACAATTCCTTAAAGTGTTCTCTCCATCTGCTCACTTTTTCTCCCTTCTCCACTAGTAATCTACCATTTTTATCTTTCACTCCCCTGCTAACTTCACTTCCACCCTGTCTTACTCTTTTCACTTCTCTCCAGAACATTTTCTTACAGTCCCTCCACTTTACACTCAAATTCCTTCCAAATTCCTCATCCACTCTCTTCTTACTCTCTCTTACTAATCTTTTCACCTCTCTCTTCCTTTCCACATATAACTCTCTCTTCCGCCTCTCAACTTCTTCCACGCCCCTATTTCTCATCCATTCATTGTATGCTTTCTTCTTTTGTGCCACAGCCTGTTTCACCTCTTCAGTCCACCATGCTGTTCCTTGCACCCCCCTCCGTCTTCTCTTCCTTCCACACACCACATCACATGCTGCACATATTTGTTCTGTAAATATCTTACACACACCTTCCACGTCTCCCATCTGCTCCAATTCATATTTGCCCAATCGTTCCTCCACTTCTCTCTTATACTCTGCCTTTTTCTCATCCTCTTGTAACCTTTCCACTCTCCTTGCAACTACTCCTTCCTCTCGTCTTTTCCTTCTTCTATTCCTCCATCTCACTTGCATCCTAATTCTGGCCACCACCAAGTAGTGGTCAGAAAGTCCACTCCCCCAACCTCTATACACTCTTGCATCCTTTACACATCTTCGCATCCTTTCATCCACACACACATAATCAATCATTGCCTTCCTTTCATTCAGTTCACCACCCACCCTTCTCATCACTTGCCATGTATACCTGTGGATCATTTTATGCCTGAAGAGGGTATTGGCTATCACCAACCCCCTCCCAGCACAAATGTCCACTAACGCACTCCCATTCTCATCTATCTCGGCAGGCACACCCCACTCACCAACTATTCCATCCACCTTCACATTACCAACTTTACCAAATTTATAATGTAATGTCTAGATATCCTGCCAATCATATCAGTGCTAGACTTAGCTGTTTCAAGAACCAATATTGGTAACTCTGAATAACCCCTAAGCAGGCCTCCACGCTGGCCCTCCGTTATCAGCTTACTCTCATCTTCCGAAGCGAGGGTACGTATGTTTCTTCTTGCTGACTTCAAGGCCTTTTTTCACCCCCATGCAAATGGCCCTGTGACCTTTACCCCCTACTAAACCTCGTGTGGAAAGAGGTAAAGGGCTGACAATTGATAAAAGAGTGACTACGATCTTTCTATTGAGTAAATCAGTGAAAGTGGAATTGTAAATAATGTGTAAACAGCAAGTGAAAGTAATGAATGTAAGTATACGTGAACAATGGAAAATAGTTTTATAAGTTATTTCAAGTGACAGTGCACAACACAGTGTAAATAAAATAGAAATGTAAATAACGTAAATAAAATAGAGAACGTAAATAGAAATGTAAATGAATAGTATTATAAGAATACGAGTATATACCCTAGGAGTAATGAAAGTGAAAGTTTCACTCTAGCATGTCTGAATGCTATGAGTTAAGAGAGTGAAGATGAAAGTGACATTCACTCTCAATGCCAGTATACAGGACGAGAAAGTGAATGCTACGTATTTTACTGAAAGAAATTGAATCCCTACAGTGACAATAAACTAATACTACTGAAGGAAACTTATGGATAAAGACTGTAGATATATATAAGTGTTATATAGTAATAGAAATATAAAGTGTGAGGGGTTTTATGAATAATAAATGACAGAGTAACAAAAGCGAACTAGTGCCAGTGCGACGATCAGACGCGCTCGTAATTTCCATTGCTTTCACAGTGTTTTTTTTTTAGTATGGATCCCAAACTACTTGAAAATTGTAGAATAGTGTTTATAGTGTTTGTATCTGGCTGTGGTAATCATATTACGGGTTGTCGGGAAGTGTAAAGTGGAGACTTCGTTACCCTACTTCAGAGGTCTCCACAAGTCCTACGGTAACAGACGAAGGCTCAACAATCATTCCAGGAGAAAGCTGAAGGTATGTGCCATAAGCATATGTAATTTTATTATTCTAGGACTAATAACTGATTTTTGGCAAATATTTTTTGAGAGTCTGTCGGAGCCCAAATAACCCCGCGGCACACGCAAGTCATTGGTAAACAAGCCCACGGTGTAGGGGTTAAGAATCAAGCTCTTAACTACATCATAATTATCACATTGATCCTGAGGCAAAGATGCATAAGTTACTTGAGCTTTACCGGTGAGAACAGTTTGAAGGAGTACTGGCCAATACTTTTTGGGCCAAGTAAAACCTGTAGCTACCCTCTCAAACAACTGAAAATACTTTGTTAAAACAGATTCATTAAAAGGAGGGACAAGTTTAACATTTTTAGCTACATCAAAATCATCAGAGCTAGATGATCCAGTTCCACATTGTTTCATGCGATACTCATGGTCTGCCTGAATCCTAGCAAGTTCAATTTGTGCCTGAGCCTGTGCCTGTGCCTGTGCCTCCTGAATACGAGCCTGACACTCAGCCTCCTTAGCCTCAGCCTCCTTAGCATGAGCCTGAAAGTCAGCCTCCTTAGCACGA
Organism: Coenobita brevimanus; assembly: GCF_032717465.1. NCBI lineage: Eukaryota > Metazoa > Arthropoda > Malacostraca > Decapoda > Coenobitidae > Coenobita > Coenobita brevimanus. The sequence continues at coordinate 17,281,649 of NC_137046.1, forward strand.
GCCTCAAAGTCAGCCTCCTTAGCACGAGCCTCCTGCAGGGCTAGCTGTAACTTAGCTAATTCAATCTGTGTTTGCTCATTTGGAGGAGTTACATTAAACAAGCTTTCATTAATCATGTCAACAATTTGATCTTTAGAATGATGACAGCGAACAGCAATTCCCAATTGTTGAGCAACAAGCTTAAGTTCATTCTTTGTTCTGTTTTCTACATCACACACTGTTTGCACATTTGACAAAAAATCTTTGGCTTCATCAAGAGTAGTAATAGTAATAAATCACAGTCACAAAATATCAAGCAATATCCTTATGATAATATCCTGAATATCCTGATAAGAGGTCGCCAAATTTATGTTACGGAACAGAGAGAGATAATGAACACTTTAAGCGAGAATACTAAAAATCACTACTGTCCCGTAAAGTTCCAGGTTCAAAACAAAAGAGTTAGGTAAAATTACAAGTTAAAGTTTAATGCTCAAACTAACAACACATTCAGGACTCATAAGGATAATGTAATGGCAAAAAACAGGTTAAATATATGGTTAACTGCAATAGCCTCTATTAACACGAGATTAGCAAGAGTAAATTTATCTAAGTCAGCCCTGATAAAATGAGAAAACCAGATAATGCTCAGTGAATGCAAGATATATTATTACAAATACAAAATATTATTAACAATGGCTGACGCCTAAAACACTTGAATCACAAAAACCTCACCAGACCTACGAATTAACACCCCATGCTACACAGTACAAGAAAAAATGTAATAACACTTGTACACAGCAGCTAGATGGTCGGAGACTTCCTGAGCACTCACAATAACAATACTCTGTACAGGGGAGGACAGAGATGTGAACAAAATGGGGAGTAGATCTAAGTGGCCATTAATGCAGAGACTGAGCTCATTATATGGGGGCCGGCAGAGCTTGATACAACTTGTAAGAAGGACGGCAAATGAAGCCATAGGGGACAAAGGGTTGACACTCCTGCTCTGAACAACAGAAAGAACGACTTACTCTACTATAAGGGAGGAGGGGGGGAGTGAGGTAGAACACGCACTATGGAAGCCACGAGGCGAATCGTGATCAAACATGCAGCATACTGTACGTTAGAATTATACAAAGGATGATGAAATCATAGGCTATGTAACAATATATATATATATATATATATATATATATAAGAGAGAGAGAGAGAGACGGGACTGGGGCTGGGAGGAATGACTGTGACTCGCTAGGTATTCTCAAGGGCCTGTGTGGTTTCATTTTATCTCACATTGCCTTTTACATGTTACTTTGAAAATTCATTTCCATGTCACATAAATAGTTTTTTGGGCTTAAGCTTACGTACAGAAACATCTTACGAAAGATTCTTATCCTCTTGGGTGAGGTGTCGTATTGTATTTCTGTATTCTTATTAACTACAAACTGTTTTATTTAACGTATGGTAAAAATCGGTAATACGGGAAGTCTCTTCCTGAGATGAATAAAATCGTAAGAAAAGAGAGCAAAAAAAGTTAGTGGATTCGTCTCATGAGCAGGCAGGATTAATATCATACGCAGATATAAACACATGGCGATAATGTAATGCGATATCTAACTCCATGAAAATACGTTGTAAAAAGTTGAGGCTCCGAGTCTATACGCCATGTGGGAGGGAGGGGAGAGAAGTTTGCCACAGAGAGTAAAGCTAATGAGTAAATGGGAGGGCAATGTAGCAGCATGCTCCAGTATGAGAGGGAGCCTCGGGGTTTTGAGAATGGAAGAGGGAGTAGAAACATAATATACTGTAAGAGAAAGTATTTGTCAGTGTGTGTGTGTGTGTGTGTGTGCGATAAACTCTTAAACGGTCTACGTATTGTATATGCACAGTTACCTTTGATACTTTTCTAGTCGAAATCATGCCTAACAGGATGCGAATCCATACTTCAGTGCCTGCATTTAAATTGTTTTTTACACTGGTAAGGTTGAGTCGTCATAGAATGGTGACTATTCTACATACACGCGTTCACAGTGTCACTGAACTATTTTTTTTTTTCACCGTGCAAATATTTTAGAGGAATGGACTGATGCCATAAATTTCGAAGGTTTAGGTTTTTAGCTTATGATGGTTCTCGCCGCTTTGCGTTTGCCTTTTCTTGTTACCAGATGGTGCCTAACCACTGCAAATGATGGGGCGATGAAAAAGGATGATGATGATGATGATGATGATGTCAGCAACAGTGCACGAATCATGTGGATGAAAAATGAGATCGACCGAAGGTAATGGAAGTTACTGTATTATGACAAGTGTTAGGAAAGGAAAGAAGTGATGATATCTGCTCACTTTTCTTATAGTGAGGGTAATGTTTCCACTCACGCTGGATCAACAAGGTTACACCCAATGAAAGAGGTACCGTATAATATGATCGACATATCATTTGGGAGTATAAATTCTACAGTACATGATTGGACGGTAGTGGGGATATTTTTATCAAACCTGGCCTTGGACACCATATATTTCCTCACAACCGTATTTTAGCAGCCATTCAGCTTGCATCACTCACCACATAGTCAACATATTTATAGCAGTGGTTTAGCTGGCTGGAGGGAACCAGATCGATGTAGGCGGTGGGAATGTCAGCACCGAGAAAGACTCAGCACTCATATAAGAACTTAGCATATAAATTTTGTGTGTGTGTGTGTTGTTTTTCTTAGTGCAACCATCAGAACGTACCGGGCATTTCTTTCCAGCAATGTTGCATTATTTCTAATTGTCGCTATTATCTTCTAAATTATTTTTCCTCCCCCCCCCCCAGTCACCACCACCATTATGGTGAGCACTCATTACCGTCAATCCTGACAATCAAAAGTATTTATTTCCAACACAGTAGTGTAAGAGACCAATGGATATCCTAGTTTCTCACCTTCACACATCTCCGTGTCTGGAACACTCCTTAGTCTTTTAGCCGCTCTGTCTGTGACCTCTGATCAACTTGATGCGGTGTGGCAAGGGCGGAAGTTCCCGACTTTGTCCTGGTTATTCCCCACTTTTACCAGGAACTCTCTGATGATCCAGTTCCCTCATGTTCCCAAGAAGGGAATTCAAACCCAATGGGAGTCATTTTGAATAAATAAAGATCCTATGATTTATTCACTTCCATTCAGCTTTATTTTTCAACGAATAACGGCAAGTAGTTTAGTAGTATTTTGAAGATTTTTTGAAATACTTGGGGATATTTGAAAACTGTTTTACCCTTATATAGCTTGATAATTATTTCAGGCTCAAAATCTGATATAGTACAAGAATAAGACAATAGATTTATAGAAGTATCCAGAGAAAATACACATCACTTTCCCAGCAAGTCAGTTCGACTTTATTTTTTAAAAAGTCCCCCATTTTGCTGATGTGAAATAAATGATAATACTGTATAGCAGGAAGTACCCCGCGGGATGAGCCTAAGGGAAAAATATTACAAAAACATCTAGAATAATAATTACACCTTAAATATATATATATATATATATATATATATATATATATATATATATATATATATATATATATATATATATATATATATATATATATATGTTTAGAAACGGTAGACAGCACCGTAGTAAAATAGAGAAACTTAAGCTGAGAATATAATGAGGAAGAAATGGACACGGGAATAAGGAGATTATAAGGAGAGTCGAAAGACAGCAACATCAGTAATGGCAAGACAGAATTATAACCACTGACAGAAGCTGTGAGAATCACCATCGCCATTGCTAGCTTCCTTGTTGTAGTTTAGCTTTATTTATTCACCAGTATCGTTATTGAAAGAATCGCGAGACTGATATGGGGAAATGTTGAAAAAAAAAAAAATACGACGAAAGTGCTCCGCGAAATGGACCAACACCAGTATCACCGAAAAATCCGATTTAGCTCGGATGCACTCCACACTGCCGGTATTCATCGACACTGTAGCCAAATTCCCTACTCCGATTTATGGTGTGGACAGGATAGGAAATTGGAACAGGAAAGGAAATAAAGAATAATGAGAGGATGTAACAAAACCACAAATATTGATCACAAACCTTGAAACAAAAAATATTTCCACTTAAAGATCATAGGATTATGAAAGGCACACAGTTAACTCTTTTAGCAATAGATCCATCCCACCCTTGTAACTTCATAATGCAATACCCTCTTCCACAAAGAAACAATAAAGGAGCAAACAGCCCAACACTTCACAAGAATATTTAAGCAACATCTTCCATGCCCCACCCAACATTAAGATAAACAAATACATATATACACATTTATTCATCACAACCATGAAAAACCTTCTGCCTAACCGTATGCTTCAAGAACCACCACCGGACACACATGGTGTCTGTCCGGGTGTGTGACACACCCATAAGAAACTACCCTACCCAGAGATACACAAGTACTGTACATCTAGCCATACTGCAATGCAGCCACCACTTTCTGTCCTACAGTACCAACACAATATGCAACTCAACCCAGTTTGTCCACAGTCCTACAGTACCAACACAATATACAACTCACAATCCAGTTTGTCCACACTGCAGTGCAGCCCCCCACTGTCACAGCAAAGACATTCCAACATAACCTTAACACTAGAAGCCATCTCACGTTGGGATCTCATCACCCGAGTGTCAGAAAAGTTTTTCCTCGAACAATTTTCTACCTCCATTTTTTAACGCAAATTCAGGATGTAAAACACACACAAACAAAGCCAGCCAGCCAGCCTCACAATTGATAACATTACCATTCCACTCGCTTCTCAACGCGGGACGTAAGCGAGTGGAGCGATAATGTATTCAGCTGTGAGGTTGGCTGGCTGGCTTTGTTTGTGTGTAGGTTTTTTTTTTTTTTTTTTTTTTTTATGTGTCCGACTCAGGGCATAGGCTCCACAGCCTGCTCTCAAGGCCCAGTAGTCCTCCTACATACCATACTCCTCTCTACATGTCACCACTTCGGCACTAACACCCACTGTCCATATTGAATACATGCTAGGGCTGTCTCATACAGGACTGGTGTATTGGTATTAGCGGGGGTACTTTTATGACATGTCGGCGGGTCATCTGGTAGATCAGGAAAGTGTGCTTTCATGAAATTCATTCAAATCCTTAAACTGTTCCCTGCCCCAGCCGGGATTCGAACCTGGGTCCATCAGGACTGCAAGCCGCCTCTCTACCGATTTGTTTGTGTGTGGGTAAACAAGATATCTCAAGAACTGCCTGAACTATAAACATGAAACTTTCAGAGTATCAAGATATGGCCAAAATCTTGGACAAGTTCGAAAATGGGCACTCGGAGTCAAGGTCAAAGTCACCAAAGGTCAACTAGTTGACTTTTGACAGCCATTTTGGTGAAACCTGAGCTTGACTCTGAGTGCCCATTTTCGAACACGTCCAAGATTTTGGTCATATCTTCATACCGTGAAAGTTTCATTAAATAGCTCAAGCCGTTCATGATATATCTTGTTTACCCACACACAAACAAAGCCAGCCAGCCAGCCTCACAACTGAAAACATTACCACTCCGCTTGCTTCGCAACACGGGTGGTAAAAAGGCCGCTGGGAGTGACCGGTCAAAGTCGCCAATTTCCTGTTGTTTACTGGACTCAAAACTAGATGAGCCTGGAATAGACTGAAAGATACATGGATAGATTTAGATTTAGATTTCTATTACTTTTAAACACTAACATCTGCACTATCGATATTAGACAGATACGAAAACTGATACATGGTGACATCAGAAACTATTCTAGGCTGTTGTCACGAGGACAGAAGAAATGGAGAACCTGAATCACGACTGTGACAAATATCACTCACCCAGCTCGAGGATGTATACAAACACCTGAGCTAGTGGAGCAGGAATTGTGTGTGTGTGTGTGTGTGTGTGTGTGTGTGTGTGTGTGTGTGTGTGTGTGTGTGTGTGTGTGTGAGAGAGAGAGAGAGAGAGAGAGAGAGAGAGAGAGAGAGAGAGAGCCAGGCAGGTAGTGTGAGGATCATAACACACAGATGATGCTAGTATTAGCGCAAGCTGTGACCATCACTTGTACTCTCTTCAACCCCGTCTTTTCCATAGTATATCTGACAAGGGTCAAATGTCAATACTTATTATGTCTCCGCTCACCTATGGTGGAGGAGGCATTAAGTGTTTGGTTCGTCCGTGCGTGCGTGCGTCGGTCAGTGCATCCACAACACTTTTCTGGGCACGATATCTTCTGAACCCATGAACGGATATCCACCAGCCTTTTGTCAGTGATGCAGTATGAGGAGATGATGAACTGGTAAGGTCAGCTATGTATATGATAAACGGTAAAGGCCATTCGACTTAGTTGGTCTTTTTGGTCATTATTCTCATGAACCCCATGACGGATTGCGACCAAACTTTTGTCACTGATAAAGTATGCAGGGATGATGAACTGGTTAAGTCAGCGAGGTCAAAGGTCAAGGTCACATAGGTTTTGACTTGAGATGTCCTGAATCCCTTGACGAATTTCACTTAAACTTTTGTCAGTAATACAGTATGAAGGGACGACGAAATGATTAGGTCTGCAAGGTCAAGGGGTCAGAGGCTAATGTCATACAGATGTGGACGTGATATCTCCTAATCCCTCCACAGATTATCACCAAACTTTTGTCAGTGATGGAGTATGAAAGGACGACAAACTGATTAGGTCAGCAAGGTCAAAGGGTCAAAGACTAAGCCCATATGGGATCTAATTAGCTTATCTTTAGTCTTATATCAACCATCCATTCTTCATACCTCCCTCCCTCCCACCACCTTTCCTTCCCTCCACATTTCCCGTCCGATCAGCGAAGTTAAGCAACGTTGGGTCTGGTTAGTACTTGGATGGGTTCCCGCCTGGGAACACCAGATGCTGTTGGTATAACGTTCTCCCTACGTGTCATGTGGGGTTGGTGGAGGATTAGTGCCCCTCCCTGTAAAACAATTAACTCTAAGCCCTTGACCACCCCGTTTGGGATACATGGCGTCTGGCAATGAATGAATGAAATGGATATAGGTCGATGCAGTTTCTCTGAAGTTGCAGCCCAGTATTTACCGACCTTCCCCCTGTCGTCTCTCTCTCCTTTGTGTGTGTGTGTGTGTGTGTGTGTGTGTGTGTGTGTGTGTGTGTGTGTGTGTGTGTGTGTGTGTGTGTGTGTGTTCTTACCTAATTGTATCTTTACAGGAATGAGTCAAGCTCTTACTATCCCGTGTTTTGAACCGTTTTTATCATACATGTCTTTAAATTTGTGAATAGTTTTGGCACACTATTTCATTCGGTAGTGCATTCCACTGATCAGTTGTTCTATTTGGGGAACTGAATTTCCTGAAGTCTTTATCACATCTCCTTTTCTACAGCTTTTTCCAGTGTCCTCTTGAAGTTGCATCCCCAGAGGTTATAGACTCATTCATGTCTATTTTCTCTTTTCCTGTGATGCATTTACATAACATAATCATCTCTCCTCTTTTTCTTCTCTCCTGTAATGTTGGTAGGTTTAATTTTTCGAGTCTTTCTTCATAGCTTAGATTCCTTAAGCTTGGTGCCCATTTTGTAGCGGCCCTTTGTACGTTTTCAATCTTATCTGTGTGTTTTTTGTGCTGTGGATGCCGGACACTGATGCATACTCCAGAGTTGGTCTGATGAATGATGTTATCTTTCTCAGTATTCTTCTTTTATAAATGTGAATACTACCCTCATATTAGCAGGCAGTGTATACATGTCCCTTACTTTTTCATTTATGTGGTCAGCCGGTGATTGTGTGGTATTGAAAACACAGGTCGACAAAATTTAAAAAGTGTTATGGTTCTAGTATATTTTTATTTATTCTAAAGAACATGAACCTGTAAATTTCGAATAAGATATCCAATTATCGCCAGCACGTCCAGTTATCGAGAACCATTATACCATAGGAAAATCTGCTCGTGTGTTGGAAAATCCGACTCGACTTCAATCATATAGATATACCTTGCACAGGTGGATTCAGCTAGTAACTGTGGCGGTTTTATCAGTTTCGGTTAACTACCTGAATCACAAGATATTTACCAACTCAAAGTGAATCAGCCACAGCCGAAAGTCGGGAAAAATTTCTCCCATCATCAAGCAGATGATTTTTTTTTTTCTACACCAATGTATGCAGTGGTAATCTTATATTTGTTATTATTCCATTTCAACTTTTCTTTATTGTTACAGTGCCTTGATCTGTGCTGGCATGCAAGATCGGTGTAAATCACATGAAACGGCCATCTGGTATGCCTTTCACTGTAACAATGGTTTGGCGCGAACGAAATGATCACTGTCCTGACTGCTACTTTTGCCTCACTAACACCAAAGGGAATTCAGTGAAAACTCCGTTCAATATCAGGTATCCTTACGTACCTTCTCTAAGGCATGCATCCCATGGCCCTGAGCTTCCAGTTCCAGATTGTCCATTACATACCACAAGTGAATCTGGATCTAGTGAGGAGTGTTGCATGGATGCCGACTTCCAAGAAGATTTAGAGAGCAATGAGCCACACCTCACCTATCAGGTAGAGCCGCTTGACCTTATAGGAGACCTTAACTACCCCAAAAGAGAAAAGTGATTTCCGTGGATCTCTACTCAAGCAATGGAACATGCTACAAGGTGGAGTCTGTACCACCACCTTCCATCATGGACATGAAATGCTCTCAATGTACTTCAGTATGGATGACATGATTTTCTATCGTTATGATGCTGTTTCGTGTGTGTTTTTTTTTAATAGATAATGACTGGAGGAAGGAAAAACAAAGGGGAAAAAAAATAAGTCCATGTGCCCAAAGGCATCCTCCATTCATAAAATATTTATAACAACTAGATTTGAATTGAAGTAGATTAAATGTTTGTGGGAAACAACTCCCAGCAAGTGAATTCCAGAGAGTAGTAGTTCTGGGGATAAATGAATTTTGATAAGCAGAGGTTCTGCATTGCGGGGGAGAGAGTGTGAATTCATGGGCGCTCCCAGCTGCCCGAGTATTTTGGGAGAAAATGTGAAGGGAAGGAACAATTGAAGCCAGTTCGTCTGAACACTTACGGTAAAAATATCTATAAAATAATGATAAAGAAGCAATATCTCTACCTACTGATAATGGAGGAAGGTCTTGCGTAAGTCTCGTCCTTATCAAAAAGGAAAATGGCGGTTGTTCATAGATTCTGGGAAGAATACCCAGAGGGCAGTGCTTCTGCATAATGGGAATGAGCTTCCTTCTGTTCCAATTGTGCATACACATGGAATGAATGAAAGCTATGAAACTATGAGTACTCTGTTGACCGCTACTGGCTACAAAACACATCAGTGAAGCATCTGTGGGGACCTGCTTGCTTCTAGGACTTTAGCTGGTTAAACAAAGCACATGTGTTTTCTCTGTTCATGGGACAGCAGAGCAGACACTAAGCATTACACACAAAAGGAATGCCCAGCGTGACCGAACGATATGACTGGAAGGTTCAACTGTCTTAACAAAACTCTTGTTGATCGTGAGAAGGTATCTTGCCTCCACTTCGTTTGAAACTTGGTTTGATGAAGACCTTTGTGAAGGCCATGGATCAAGATGGTTAGGGCTTCCATTGCTTGCTATCGAAGTTCCAAGGCATTGCATCTGAGGCCAAAGTAAAGGCAGGTTGTTTCAATAGTCCCTCAAATTCATCTAAAAACTCAACGATCAGGATATTGTAAAGAGTTTATCTGAACTGGAAAGGGCTGCTTGGGAGAGCTTCATGGTTCTTACCAAGAATTACCTAGGAAATTTCGAGCATCGAACTATGAGGAGTTTGTGGACAAGATGTTGATGAGTTACCATGCACTCGGTGCTCGAATGTCGCTCAAAGATAAATTTATTTCATTCTCATTTAGACTTCTTTCTATTTATTCATGGCAGTGTCAGTCATGAACGTGGCGATAGGTTTCAACACGAGAATGTCATAATGATGAGCCGAAATCAAGGCAGATTCAATCCAGACATAATGAGCCACTATCGTTTGATTTTACAGCGTGAGAGTAATTGCTCCTACAAACGCAAAATGAAGAGGCACTTTTAATGCTCAAAGGTCATGTAATAATGTTTTGTGTGTGTGTGTGTGTGTATATATATATATATATATATATATATATATATATATATATATATATATATATACTGTATATATATATATATATATATATATATATATATATATATATATATATATATATATACTGTATATATATATATATATATATATATATATATATATATATATATATATATATATATATATATATATATATATATATCTATATCGAGTGCCAGATGCCTCAATCCCGTTTGGGGTGGCCACATACAAATCGCCTCCAAGTCGCTCTGTCCCCCGCCATTTCACTGCCCTGCTCCCAACTCACACCCCCCTGTCTCATATACCTCTCCACCCCATCCCTCCATCTCATCCTCGGCCTCCCCCTCCTTCTTCCCCCCTCCACCTCACTCACATACACTGTCTTCGTCAGTCTTTCACCCTCCATCCTCTCCACATGGCCAAACCACCTCAGTGTGTTCCTCATAACGCTTCCTATCACATCCACATCCACACCACAACGCTCCTTTATATCCTCATTCGTCAGCCTGTCTCTCCATATGACTCCACAGGCTCCTCTTAAATAACTAATTTCCACTGCTCTCACTCTTGACCTGTGTCCCTCCAACAACGTCCAAGCTTCACTTCCGTACGTTAGAGTTGGTAATACAATACTGTCATGTAGTAACTTTTTCACTTCCATGCTCACTTCCCTGTTTCTTATCACTGCTTTAAAAGAACCAGCAACCTTTCTTCCCTGCTGTACCCTTTCAAGCACTTCACCCTCCAAACCTCCATCCTTACTCATCACACTACCCAAGTACTTAAACGTACTCACATTTTCCAATTCCTCCCCATCCAACCTCGCTGTATATTCAATGACTTCACCTCTCTCAAAAACCATCACTTCACTCTTCCCTACATTCACCTTTAGATTCCGTTTCTTACACACTCTCCCAAACTCATCCACCAAGCCTTGCAGCTCCCCTTCGTCTTCACTCAACAACACAGTATCATCTGCAAACAACAGTACAGGGAGTTTCCAAACACTATCCTCTCTCACCAGGGCCACTCCAACATCCACTACCCTATATATATATATATATATATATATATATATATATATATATATATATATATATATCGGTTTGTACTTAGTATATGATATAAAATAAAGACTAAGTATATTATTTTTATAACAATATATAGAGTTATTGACACTTATTTGACGAATTTGCTTAATTCATGGAATTTTCTCTCACTTATGATGTACTACGTCAAGGTTGCGTGATAACCAAATTTTAGGGTCAGTTTAGAAATTGGGGTAACAAACTAGTTCGAAACAGGTGAGTACAAGTCAGAACCATTTTGGCTCTTGATCAATGTAATCACTCCTAAATCCATGTCCTTTATGATGTGTGTAGGGTTGAACTTCCTAACTAATATTCCCAGTCCGGTCCTTGTTCACTTTTACCAAAATTTATTACGTGACAATTGTCCACCTTGAATTCCATTTGCCATCTAGTGATCCATTCATGAAGCTTATTTAACTTCTCTTGTAACTCTATGCAAGAGTCAGTGTTTGTCATTTCCCTTTGTATTTTTGCATCATCAACAAACACATTTAGGTAGATTCCATTTCCAATGTTGCTGTCTATGTCATTTATATATACTAAAAACATAACTGGTGCAAGCAGCGAGCCCTGTGGAACTCCACTTGTCACTTCTCTCCATGATGAGTAATTTCCCCTTAGCACTGCTCTCATTTCCCTTTTACTGAGAGAATCTTGCATCCAATCGTACAGATTACCTTGGATTCCTCCCTAATGGTACAGTTTCCATAAAAGTCTTTTGTGTGGTACTCTGTCAAATGCCTTCTTGAATTTCAAATATATGTTGTCTACCTAGCCATCTCTTTTCTGTAGTATTTCTGCACCTCTGTCAGAGTAGCTGAATAAGTTAGTAACACATGATTTTCCCTTCCTGAAACCTAATTGTCTTTCTGTTATCATATCGTGTTTTTACAGGTTATTTACCCAAATTCTTTGTAACAGTTTTTTCTCAGTCTTGCTAATGACGTTGGTCAGTGATACTGGTCTGTAGTCAAGCAGATTTTTGTCTATTTCCTTTCTTGAAAAGGGGCACAATATTTTCTTCCAAATATCAGGTAGTTTACCTTGTCTTAGGGATTCTGTGAATATTAAATGTAATTGACTGCTTAGCTCTTTTGCACATTCCTGTAATACCCAAAGCAAAATCTCATCAGGGCCATTAGCTTTCCCTTCGTCTAATTTAATCTCTTCCTGGACCTCTTGTTCCGATATATGTGTATTTGTTAATATGTGTGGGCATGCTTGTTCGTTTTCATCTCTCGTAAATCCACTTTATTTAGTAAAAACTGATTGGAAGTTTTTGTTTAGTATTTTACAAATATCTTCATCAGTGATATAGATTTTCCTCTCATCCATGATGGACTGTAGTTTATCTTTGACTTTTATTTTGCTTCGTATGTAGCTGTAAAACAACTTTAGCTGATCAATAATTTTATTTATAATGTCTTCCTCAAACTGCCTTTAAGCTTCTCTCCTTGTCCTTAAATAATCATTTCTTACCTGTTTGTAGTAGTTATATGCTCTCTCAATTTTATGTCGCCTCTATCTGATCCACAGCAGATCTCTTTCCTGTTTAGCAATTTGCAATCAGTAATAAACCAATTCTTCATCCTTATTTCCATTTCTTTGTGCTGTGGGACATAATTCTGGACTCCTGTTTCATAAAATTCACAGAATTTTTATATATAACATTTATATCTTGTCCTCTTAGCTCCTTTTCCCAGTCTTTATCCTTAAAGTACCTCTTTAGGTCATGATCATTGCCCTTTTTGTAATGTAGAAGCTTTCTGTAGTTTCCATTATCACAAACTATATCATATGCTATCATAAAATTGTGATCTAATGCTGCATGGTCCCTTTTGCCAAATGGGGGTGGGGTGATAGATTATACTGTCAATTTCATATTCCTGCTTAGTAAAATTGAGATGTCATAACAAGGAGTCTTCTGGTCCTCTTTTTCTGGTGTTCTCCTTTACATGTTGTGTTAGGAAAAACTCCTGTATAAGATCCAGGAGCTTTTGATCCCTATATGTTTCATAGCTTTCTTACGTTTAGAGTACTCAGGTTTATATGTGTTAAAATCTCCCGTTACTATAATTCTTTCAGATTTTTCTTCCATTTTGTATAGTAGGGTTCTTAAACTCCGAATTGTCTTTTTTGCCAGGTCTGTCCCAAGTGTTTGTCTTGGGTGGCATATATAAATTTGCCAAAATTATTTGCCCTTCTAATGTACTACTCTCTACTGCAATTAATTCTACTTGTGAGGTTATGTCTATTTCTATCTCTTTTACTTGGAGTCTTCTCTGTTAGTATCATAACTCTTCCCTTTTTTTTTTTTTTTTTTTTTCAAATTTATGTCTCCATCATATATTGTACTCATCCAAATTAAAGGAGTCGTTTGATATCCTTGGGGTTAATTTTGTTTCTGTTAAACAAATGATATAACGCTCACTTTCTATGACATACTCTTTTATCTCTAATAATTTAGATACCATTCCATCTACACTTCAGTACATCAACTTAGTCATATTGATCACATGTTTGACATTGGTTGAGTCTACTGTCTTAATTGTATTTAGTCCGTGCTGTTAATGTGCCATTTTCTTAGTTGCAATCCTATTACTTTGCTCCCCCCCCAAAAAAAAAAAAAAAAAAATCTTCTCTCTTCATTTGACTTTGCATCATTCTTTCTTTTTGCTTCTTCCCTCCTTTCTTTTAGTAATCCCCATTCCTCTTGAGTTAGACACCTTTTTATTCATACTTCTTTGTATTCCTCTAACTCCTTAAGGTTATTACCATTTTTAATACCTTTTCTACAGTGTTCACATTTTGGAAAGTTACTTTCTGGGGCCTTGACTTGTTTCTCACATATTTCCCTAATCTCTTAAATTCCTCTACATCTTTGTCACAAATTTCCTCTGATACTACTTTCAATATGTTCAATACATTTACCATCTTCTTCTTATCTCTAGTACTTCTATTCATTACTTCTTCATCTTTACAAGTGATGACTATAGATTTGGTAATCACAGCAGTTTCCTTTATCAGCCTTGGGTATTTTCTTATGATGCCTTTTGGTTCAGCCTTGTTGTTTTAGATCTTGACTTGTTTTGGCTACTTCTGTCCATGTATTTTGTCCTTCCTCTGTGTAACTTCTCATCGTTTCATTTGCCTGAGTTATCTTCTCATCACTGTCTCTGCTTTGTTCTGTCAGATTACCTGGGTGTCTAATTATGTCTATCATTATTGTACTCCTTCAAAACTTTCTCATGGGCGACTACTGTATTTCCCATTTCATTCATTTTCTTCTTCAGAATGTCTACCTCAGCTTGTAGTTCACGTATTGTTGCATCTTTTCTGTTTAATTCCTTTACCAGTTCCTCATTTTTTTTTCCTTTTGATACAGTTCTTTCCTTATTTCATCCAATTCCAATTTGAAAATTTCCTCCAATTCATTAAATTTCTCTGCTTATTTATTATATGTAGGCAATCCAGTTCCACCAGGTCTGTGTAGTCATATATATATATATATATATATATATATATATATATATATATATATATATATATATATATATATATATATAATTTCCGTTCCACCTACCTAGATGCATCATCTCACTGAAATATACTTTCTACTTACAGTTTAGCATCTCCGTTTTGTCAGTGATGGTATCTACCCGGCGCCTATTTGTTGATACCCGGTGCCTGTGTCTAATGAGCCGCAAATTCTTTAGGGCCCTGATGATTTAGTATAGGCTACTTTCTTTGGACTTCACTTTTTCGCATTTACTTGCTCTACAGTATTAAACAATAAGTAATTATATTGCTTAGTACCAACCTTGAATCACTATTCGATACACTCAGGTATTTCATGCATATGAGCAGAGTGCAGTGACGCACATTTGCTCTGTCCAACGTTTCACTCGTGTGTGTGTGTGTGTGTGTGTGTGGCTTGTATTTTCATTGGTTTAGGGCACAAGTACCTCTTCTATAATAATTCATTTTCCATATATAAAGCTTAGGTGTCAATATATATATATATATATATATATATATATATATATATATATATATATATATATATATATATATATATATATATACTGGGTGTTTCAGAAGTCCATGGAGACTGGATCCATTAAGGACAAACTCCGATCAGGAAGACCTCGACGTGGGCAGAGAATGTCGAAACTGTTCGTGAGGCTTTTGTTCAGAGACAAAGAAAGTCCATTCGGCGCGCAGCTGCGGAACTGAACATCAGCGTGGCATCTGTCCAACGGATTTGCACCGTGATCTCAAGCTGTATCCATACAAGATCCTGGTGGTTCAAAATCTGGAACCTCAAGACTACGATTGCCGGGTGGAGATGTGCGAGACACTGTTGCATGACTATGAAAGAGACCCATCGAT
This sequence comes from Coenobita brevimanus, assembly GCF_032717465.1. NCBI lineage: Eukaryota > Metazoa > Arthropoda > Malacostraca > Decapoda > Coenobitidae > Coenobita > Coenobita brevimanus. The sequence continues at coordinate 17,297,247 of NC_137046.1, forward strand.
CCTGGAGCACATGTGGTTCAGTGACGAAGCTCTCTTCCACCATTCTGGTCACGTCAATCGGCACATCACCTGCATCTGGGGAACTCAAAATCGTGTGGAAATCCGTAAACATGAAAGGGACATGCCGAAATTGGTCGTCTGGTGTGCCATCTCCTCAGCTGGGCTGACTGGTCCATTCTTCTTCAGGGATAAAGATGGAAATTCCGTGAACATCGATGAAGACAATTACCTTCGTATGCTTCAGGAGTTCTGCATCCCCCGACAATCAGCTGTAGCCGACATGCAAGAAGTCATTCTCCAGCAAGACGGTGCCCCTGCTTATTACTCACATGAGGTTCGCTCATTTCTGAACGAGCAGTTCCCTGATCAGTGGATTGGTTGCCGTGGTCCCATTGAATGGGCTGCTCGCTCGCCGGATCTTACACCATGCAACTTCTTTTTGTGGGGCTACATTAAGAGCGAAGTGTACACCACAAAGCTGCGAGACCTCCCAACACTAGAAGAACGGATCAGGAATGCGTGTGCTTCTGTTACTCACGAAATGTTATCCAATGTCGGCCAAGAATGCGTAAAACGATGGCTCGCTTGTTTAAAAAAAAGGCAGTGCCCACGTTAAAGTGTACCAGTGACCTTCCAGTAGACGTATGAAGCCAAGTTTGATGTCACCAAAATTCTCGTGAATTGCAGACTCAGCAATCAGACAGTCATTTGGCTCCTCTTGTAACTGCAAATTTAATAAATTTATGAAAATAATAAGGGACTTTTAAAACACCCAGTATTAAAGCATATATATATATATATATATATATATATATATATATATATATATATATATACTGAGTCTTCAGTATATGAAAGGGATAGGGACCAAAAAAAAAAAAAAATTCGTAATCCGAAATATCGTATATCGGAATGAGTTTCCCCATTGATATATACATAGAAATGGGGGTAGCATCACAGGACCCCTCGGACCCCCCACCTAAACTTTACTCCTATTTTGAAGTAAGTAATACCTGTAGAAGTAAGTAATACCTGTAAATGTAGTGAACGAGGTGGCCTTTTTCTTGTACACACAGCAAAAAAACTATCGTTACAGGGGGGTCCGATGTGTTTCATACTGAACAACCTGGCTGTCTCGCTAGGGTTGGTAAGCCTGACAGTGGGTGAGTTGCCAAATAGGACGAGGTAGAAATATGCATGGGAGAAGCAATGGATATATCTTATAATAAATATGCAACAAACATACGCAGGGATACCAATGGAGGAGGCTGTTATCAAAAACCTTCATTCGTAGTGTCATTTTATATCACGCAGAAGGTGTAACGATAGTTTTTTTGTTGTGTGTACGTCTCTTTTCTCTTGGTCATAGTCCCAGTGGTGGAAGCTGCAAGGCCTAAAGCACGCCCAACCTCCGAGACTCCCTGCCCCTCCTCATGGCGTCCTATAATTTAAATTTCCTCTCCAGAGTTAGAGTATGGTCCTGCTTCTTCTTTGCAGTGGGTTCCCTCAATGCTGGAGATGATGCAGGGCACGTGGAAGGCATGTCTATACAGTACAAAAAGGTGTAGAGCAGCAAAGCTGCAAGGAGGGATGTGGACTTGGTTCCGGGACAATTCACCGTGAAGTCAATTTGCCGTCAAAACATGGACGATTCCCCGTCAGGACAATTTGCAATCATTCTATAAGTATACCTAATATTAACTGATTAATACTATAATTTGCAATCATTCTATAAGTATACTTAATATTATATGTATACTTAATATTAACTGATTAATACTATAATAACTAATTTCATGGGGAACTATCAGGGTCTATGTTCATTCAACAGCATAGGCTTTGGATATTATTTATAATTTACACGTGGTCAATAATTAACTTGCTTCTGTCTCGCTGTAGTCGACTCTGAAATAGAACCTGGCATCTCCCATAGCTGTCTTATGTAATTTTTTTTGTAATTTTTGGATGCAGTTGGTTGAGACTGATTGATTAGCTGAGAATTTAGACGTAATATGAAGATTATTCGTATAATCTTAGAGTATGTTGATCGTTCACTTGAAGTATTTAGGCATTTATATAAATGCCAATGTCTCATATGTAGCCTTATGTTAAATGATGAAGTGAAACATCGTACATCACCTGATTCACGTTTCAATATACAGTAATCCCCATACTATACGGATGCCCACTTTCCAGACACCACATTTACTGGACACTGTGGACCTGGACCTTCGGAACCCCAAAATGGCCAAAAAAAGAAAAAAATCCCCCCCCCCATCCGAATTTTTTCCCACCTGTAATTTGAAATTGCCGTGCGGTGCTGAATAGCTGCTTACACCACGGCCCCTTCACCCTTTCCTTCTTCCCCCCACCCCCCTCCCCTGTCAGGGTTGCCATTTGGTATTTTTCGTTACCAAATGTGGGCCAATTTGGTAATAAAAAATTCGTTTGGTAATGAATCAGAATAATGGATTACCAAATAGATTTTTCACATGTATGAGGATAAGATACACAGGATGGAGATGGTGGATTGTTTGCTCTCTCTGATTAATCTGTTAGCCTACATAGCGTGAAAATATTCAACATGCTGTTAATTATAAGGAGAGTGATTACATGTATTTCCACTTGTATATATAATTAGTGAAGAATAAATGCTAGCTTTTCGAATTTGTAATGAAGAGTTAAATTTGGTAATGATAATTGAGGAGTTTGGTAATGTGGCCGCTGCGATCTGGCAACTCTGTTTCACCGTCATTTACCAACACTCCCAACTATTACTACCTAACTTCGATCGCGAGTAGATGCTTATCGTAGTGGATGCCAAACGAGCTCGTTTTTTGTGAATAAACAGTGAATAAACTGCATAACCTCGCCACTAGACCACATGGGAATTTACAGAGTTGTGCAGTGTTAAGAAAATAGAATTTAGAGTACAAAGGATTAACTGTGGAGTGCAAATTCGCTGTTGAAACTGGCGTGGTGCAGTTAAGAACAATGTGCAGTGTTAAACAATTATAACTCACAGTGCAAAGAATTATGTGGAGCACAACAATGGATTACTGTATGTGCTTCAAGAGCATTTTCACCACTGCCAAATCCTTAGTGAAGGCGGCCACAGACGTCCTGAAAGTACCCTGGTTGAGGTAGTCACTTCTAATTCCTCATTCTTTGGTTCCTTTTCATTTATTTCATGCTTTATGTCCATTATTGTTGTCAAAAGGGTCTTAACCTGTCACGTCCCGACCGATTTCGCACCTCCGATACCCCCTAATCCCGAGCTATTGTGGATTTTTTTTTTTTTTTTGGCTAAAACCTCGGCTTTTGTTGAGGAACAAAGGAAAATCACCAAGAAATGGCTTCCCGGGGTCCATAAGTGGTCAGAACAGGTGAGGTACCTCGCGCCAGGTATCGTATTCTGTCACTGACGTGTGAGGCTCTCACGTTTTTTATGGTAGGTAATTTTGGGAGAATCAACAAAGAACACATCTACATTTATTGATTTTGAACTAATAAACAATCACAACAACAATATAATAGTCTTCAATGATATATATAAGAAAAATAAGCATTGTTCCATCATGTGAGCATAGCGAGTTTGGTCATATTGGTCACACGCTACTTGCTAAGTTTCTTGTTTCAGTAAACATATCATTTTTTCTACTTGCATAATACTGTTTCAATGCCATTTTACCATTTTTGACTGTATGTAAATGTTTTCAGCTGTTTTCATTCATTATGATGTCATTTAGCGTAACTATCACGCACATCTGCTTACTCAGCGCACTTGCTATGACTCTTCTCTCAACATACATTATTATTTTTTTCACTTTCATAGTATTGTTTTTTTGACATTGAACCTTTTCTCAACCTATGTAAATGTTTTCACATATTACATTCCTTATGAGGGTATTTAGCGAAATGCTAGCACATATTCACGTAGCAAGCACACTCGCTACCACTCGTGTTTCAGCTTCTACTTTATTTCTTCACTCCCAATATACTTCCCCACTTACATTACACCCGTTTCCACCTTATACTGCTACAGTATTTACATATTTATGGGCCTTAATTGTTCCCCCCCTGGGGGTAGGAGGGTTTCAAGAATACTCCCCCAGTATCCCTGCTTGTCGTGCGAGGAGACTAAAAGGGTTGGTGGTGGGTTAGTGCCCCAGCCCATAAAAAGAACTAACTAAACAAGCGAATAAAGCCCCTTGGACCAGGACAGACCATATGTTGACGACTAAGGAACGGACAAAGGACATTCTGAGGGTGGGAACGTGGAATGTGAGAGGAGTGAATGATGAAGTGAAAGAGAGAGAGATTGTTCAGGTGCTTGAGAATGCAAGAGTGGATATATGTGGATTGACTGAAACTAAAAGAAAAAGTGAAAGGGTGAGAGAATGGGAATATGGTTTGGGTATACTGTATGTGCGGGTGTTAATGAGAATGAGAGGGCAAGAGAGGGAGTATGTCTGATGATAAGTAAGAAGTGGAAGGAGAATATAAGAGAGTATGGAACAGTGGGTGCAAGGATTGTATGGGAGAGGATGAAAGTAGGTATACAAGCGTGGGCGATTGTATGTGTGTTCCGACAGAGGACCAAGTGGCAAGAGTGAAAGATGAGTTTTGGGCGAGAGTAGAAGCATGTATGGACAAATCTGAGAGGAGCGAGAGAGTGCTTTTGATTGGAGACATGAATGGCAAAGTTGGGAATGTAAGAGTGGATGGAGTGGTTGGTCAGTGGGGTGTGCCAGCTGAAGCAGATGGGAATGGTATTGCTTTGGTGGACATCTGTGCTGGTAAGGGGTTGACAATAGCCAACACCTACTTTCGACATAAGATGATCCACCGGTATACATGGAGAGCAATGAGGAGGATGGATGGTGAACTTGTTGAACGAAAGGCAATGATAGACTACATGTGTGTGGATGAGCGAATGAGAAGACAAGTGTTGGATGCAAGAGTGTGGAGAGGGTGGGGGAATGGAGTCTCGGACCATCACTTAGTGATGGCCAAGGTAAAGCTGCAAAGAAAATGGTTGAGGAAACGAAGGGGAAGACAGGAGGAAACAGCTCCTGTGAGAAGAGTGGAGAATTTGCAAGATAGTGAGAAAATGGCAGAGTATAAGAGCATAGTGGAAGAAAGATTGGGAAGGTATGAGCTAGAGCAGATGGAAGGGGTGGAAGACGTATGTATGATATTTATGGAAGAGATAGGCACAGCGTGTGAGGTGGTTTGTGGAGTGAGGAGGAGATGTAAGGGTGTGCAAGGGACAGCATGGTGGAATGATGAGGTGAAACGAGCTGCGGAACAAAGGAAGAAGGCATATAGTGAATGGTTAGCGAGTAGAGGTAGGGGAGAAGATGAGAGAGAGAAGAGAGAGGTATATGTGAGCAGGAGAAGGGACGTGAAGAGACTGGTGAAGGAGAGTAAGAAGAAAGTGGATGAAGAGTTTGGGAGGAATCTGTGTGTGAAATGGAGGGAGAGTAAGAAATTGTTTTGGAAGGAGGTAAAGAAAGTAAGGCAATGTGAAAGGGGAAATAGCAGGGGAGTGAAAGATAGGAATAATAGATTGTTGGTGGAGAAGAGAGAGAAATTGAGGAGATGGAAGGAGCACTTTGAGGATTTGTTGAATGTAGAGAGTGAGAGCAGTGTGAGTATAAGTGGTTGGGGAATGGCTGGGAGAAGAAGAGATAAGAGGAGGGAGGAAGAGATCAGTAGGGCGGAAGTAGTGGAAGCAATGAAGAAGATCAAGTTGGGAAAGGCCACAGGAATTGATGGAGTGTGTGGTGAAATACTGAGGTATGGGGGTGAGACTGTTGTGGAGTGGATATGGAAGTTGTGTAGATTGGCTTGGGAAGAGGGAAGGGTTCCAGAGGACTTGAAATCAGGTATAATTGTTCCTTTATACAAAGAAAAAGGAGAGAGAGAAGTATGTGGTAACCATAGGGGTATTTGCCTTCTAAGTGTGACTGGTAAAATATATGGTAGAATACTCATTGATAGGGTTAGGCATATGACAGAGGAGCTAGTTGGAGAAGAACAAGGGGGATTTAGAAAGGGAAAAGGGTGTGTAGATCAGATATTTGTTCTAAGATAGTGGAGAAGTATCTAGGGAAGGGAAAGAAAGTGTATGCTGCCTTCACGGACTTGGAGAAAGCTTATAACAGAATAGATAGGCAAGGTATGTGGAAGGTATTAAGAATATAAGGAGTGGATGGGAAATTGTTGAATGCTATGAAGAGTATGTATGAAGGAGCTAGGGCTACGGTGCGAGTGGATGGTGAGCTGAGTGAGTTCTTTGATCTCAATGTGGGACTGAAATAGGGTTGTGTGATATCTCCATGGCTGTTTAATATATACATGGATGAGGTTGTAAAGGAGGTGCAAGGTAGGGCAGTGGATGCGAGGGTGGCTCTAATGAATGAGGGTGAGATTTGGAAGATTCCGGTGTTGCTGTTTGCTGATGATACAGTATTGTTGAGTGAAGATGAATGGGAGTTGCGAGGTTTGGTGAATGAATTTGGGACAGTGTGCATGAGGAGGAAGCTGAAAGTTAATGTAAACAAAAGTAAAGTTATGGTGTCTGAGAGGAATGAAGTCACAGAATGTACAGTGAGGTTGGATGGTGAGGATATGGAGAATGTGAGTGCATTCAAGTACTTGGGTAGTGTGATGAGTAAGGATGGAACTTTGGGGGATGAAGTGCGTGAAAGGGTACAGCAGGGAAGGAAGGTTGTTGGTACACTGAAAGCAGTGATTAGAAATAGGGAGGTGAGTATGGAAGTTAAGAAGTTACTGCATGATAGTATTGTGATCCCTACCCTGACGTATGGAAGCGAGGCGTGGACCTTGCAAGAGAGGAACAAGTTTAGAGTGAGAGCAGTGGAAATGAGTTATTTGAGAGGAGCATCTGGAGTGACATGGAGGGACAGGTTGACGAATGAAGAAGTGAAGGAACGTTGTGGGATGGATGTGGATGTGGTTGAGAAGATTAGGAGAAATACACTAAGGTGGTTTGGACATGTGGAGAGAATGGAGAATGAAAGACTGAGTAAGAGGGTGTATGTAGGTGAGGTGGAGGGAGGGAGAGGGAGGGGTGGATCGAGGATGAGGTGGAGGGATGGAGTTGAGAGGTATATGAGGGAGGAGGGTCAGTTGGGGGGAGGGTAGTCAAATGGTGGGTGAAAGAGCGACTTGGAGGCGTTTTGTCTGCGGCCACCCTTTGCGGGATTAGGGCGTCGGGCTATAGATAGATAGATAGAATTATTCCACTGAGCGTCAGAATATCGCATCAAAATACCCTCGCTAAGAATGTTTCAACTCAGATAATATTTATACACTTACATAATAATTTTCCACTTACATTACACCCGTTTCCACTTTATACGACTATTTACATATTTACGAGCCTTATTTATTCCACTGAGCGTCAGAATATCGCATCTATATGCACTTGCTAGGAATGTTTTGACTTAAAATATATTTATGCACTTATATAACTTTCCACTTATATTGCACCCGTTTCCACTTTTCATACTATTATTTACATAATTAAGGGCCTTATTTAATCCACTGAGCATCAGAATATCACATCTACATACACTTGCTAGGAATGTTTCGACTTAGAATATATTTATGCGCTTACATATTTTTCCACTTACATTACACCGGTTTCCACTTTCATACTACTATTTACATATCTACAGGCCTTATAATTACACTGAGCGTCTGTATGTCGCATTTCTTCCTGAGTATGAGCGTCATATCGCATTCACACCATATCAGGACTGCATCAAGGTGTGATACTCACTAAAACAAGGGTGAATGCAGAGTCCCACGTCACACTCAACGCACTCATAGCGGGTGTCTTTTCTCTGAGTGTTTGATCTCACACGGGAATTACTACACACATGACACCTGCGTTGGGGCCTAGGTCTATTAGGCTGGGGAGGTATAGGAGTGGGGAAATGGCTGGCGGATATTCTCAGGGGAGTTTGGGCGGTAGGGGCAGTGCGTGTGCGTTGTTCGGGCCTCTCGACCGCATACCTTGCAAAAATCTCACGTGTAAACTCCCTCACAAACTCTTCAAAGGTTTCCTGCACTCCCGTTGTCATGGCGTGCAAGTGGTGGCAATTGAGGGCAGTTATATCCTTCAGGTGAAAGAAGAACTTCTTGTACCACTTCATCGTGGTCTTAGCACACTCGACAGTGGATATCATGGAGTCTGACTCGTCCACCAGGCGCATGTTGATGTTATAATCAAGCACACACTCAGGTTTCCAGATGTGGTGCCTCCTCTCGCTGCGGTAATCCACGGACTCTGTACGGTGCATCAAGGGGCGGTGAACTGTGGACAATAGGCTGACTTCTCTGTTGTGATTCTACACTGTAGCTAGGATATTGTTAGCCTGGAAGTAGACCATCTCATTTTTTTCTAGTTTCCGCCCCACCTTGACCATGTGATGCCGGTTCATCTTGACAGTACCACAGATTCCCGTGTTGTGCCTGTGTAGATAACGAACAAGAAGAGGGCTAGTGTACCAGTTATCCAGGTAAAGGATGTGACCACGATGAAGGTAGTCTTCAGTCACTGTCTTTACCACTGCTTCAGACAGTCCAATACTCCGATCTTCTATTATGTCTGTCTGTGCAGTGGTGTACAAGACTATGTCTTGCACATAACCAGTCCTACAGTCACACATAACAAAGATCTTGAACCCAAAACGGTGCCTTTTGCTGGGTATGTACAGACGAAAGGAAATATTGCCTCTCCACAACACGAGACTCGTCTATGACAAGGTCTCTATAGAGATAAAATGGGGAACGGAATGTTTGCCGTAGGTGATCAAAAACCAACCTAATTCGCCTCATCTTATCTGTGTCATTTGCAATGGCAGGATCATCAGCATCGTGAAAGTGGAGGCGGCTTAGAGTTTGCTGAAACTGATTACGGCTCATGATTTTGCCAAATATTGGTGTCTGCATGATAGGGTCCCTTGTCCAGTATGCTGGAATTCTGTTTTTACGTACAATATCCATCAAAAGTACCAGGGAAAAAAATAAAAACATTTCTGCAAGGGAGACAGGGTAATTATAAATGATGGAATGCCTTCTCCTTGTGCCCTGTCTTTCACTCTCATGGCGCTGGCTGCTAGCAAAATGGTTGGTTTGTCCCACTATTTGCTCCACAAAACCCTCACTGAATAACAGGTGGAAAAAATCCAGCCTGGTGGAACCACGGCGAATTCCTGGAGCCGTGCAGCCAGCACACCCCTGCTCAGTGAAGGGGTGAATGATGGGAGAAAAATCACTGCCATCCTCCCAATTCCAATTCACATAACCCTCGCCCCCATCGTCGCCTTTGTTGGAGTGGGGAGGAGATGCTGGTGGGGAAGGTTGGGGAGGAGCAGTGCGGAGGGCTTCCCCACTCACACTCCTCTTCCCTCGGCCTTTACCCTTCCCCTTTCCCTTACCCTTACAGCCTTGGGGAACATCAGGGACTGTGGGGAGGAAGTCTGGGAATATTGGGGAGCATAAGACGTGCTGGGGAGTGGCTCCTCCTCACCTCCTCGTTCCATCACCACACCACATGATTCATCACGCACCCTCACTGTCCCACATGATACGCCCCGTCGCCTCACACCACCACGGGGTAGTGATGACTCACTCCCGCTACTCTCACTTTCAGTGGTCTCCCCAGAACTTTTGATTTCACTCCCCACTCCCTCCACCCCACTTCCGCCCTCCCCAAACAAAACACTAGGCCCATACCTGCTAGTACAACATGCTGTGCGCTCGTGGCCGTGATGAGTGATAATCTCGCGGCTGTACCACATGGCAGCATGTCCCAAGGCTCTGTCCTTGTCCTCGAATTCAGGTTCTACATCACGTAGGGGCTGCCGAGAGGTTGTTCCACAATGTTTTGGTGCAGGCTGGCCCTCTCTAGCAGCACGATAGGTCACATAGTGCCACTTCCCGGGGGACAGGACCTTCTCATCACTGCTGCTAGTTTCCTCCTCCTCTGGTTGGACGTAATCTTTGTCCACCACCTCGTCATCGAGTAGCAAATCACTGTCGCCTGTGAAGGCGTCCAGGGCGGCTTGGATTTCCTCTTCCGAGAGACCTCTGTGCTCCATGTCTGACCTGGGTCACTGCTAACAAGTGAGTGACTGAGCTGAGGGGGAGCGCGGGTCACACTGGGTCGCCGAGTGTCCCCACCTGGTGGCAGGTAGGGAAAGGTTACGCGACCCTATGTACCCAAAATTAAGTGCGAGATTTGAAATTTGCGCAAATTATGAACCTTGCAATTGCGCGATGTACCAGTACGTCGACGGGACTGTCAGTTACATAATGTTGCAACGTAGTCATACGTCGAGGGGATGCCTCAGGTTAAATAGGTTTAAATAAATGCTATGCATGTCCAGTACGGAACTGTATAGGTGTTTTTCTGAGTCAGGCTAGGTTAGGCTAAATAAGTAAAAGTCCAGGAGGCTGGGGCCCACTTTCCGGACAGGACCACTTTCTGGATATGCCTTTGGCTCTAATACATCGGATAGTGGAGGGATGACTTTAAACTTATTTTCGTTAATACCAACTATTTGATGCCATATTTTACATTTATTATAAAAAGAATAAACCACCATCACCTTTATAACTCAAATAAATCGAAAACTAATATGCTTGCTAAATAAGCTAATATGTAAATAAATGATGGGGAATCGACCTGATGGCGAATTATCCAGAAACTGTGGACTCAGCTGAGAAGTGTGCGAAAAACTGTTTACCAGAGAGGGGTTAATCTGTTTCCTCGCTGCAAGCGAGCATCCATTTTGAATTTTTTGTATTTCCTTTCGTATTGCTTTCCTTATCATTGAGACAGTTACTTTCGTATTGTGGAATTTATCCTATATTCATTGCTTTCGTAACATCAGAAATTCGTACTTTGGGTTTTCGTTTCTCAAGGACTTACTGTATGTACAATATATATATATATATCATATATATATATATATATATATATATATATATATATATCATATATATAAAGATATATATATATATATATATATATATATATATTATATATATACATATATATATATATATATATATATATATATATATATATATATATATATATATATATATATATATATATATATATATATATATATATATATAAAATGTGGCAAGGGAGGGATGGTAGGGAGTGCCCTTCATCAATGCAAATATGAATCAGTGATGTGTAGGGTTGGTGGGGGATGGGAAAAGGCTGGGAGGAGGGGAGGGGAGGGGTGGACAGGTGTTCAAATAGGGCCAGATAATTCATCCTCGGTCGGAATTTTTTGGGTTGGCCTGCCGGCAGGACAATCTATTTCCCCATTTCCGTCACAGCTCAACAATTCTCTCTTCACCTCCTCACTTTTTGCCTTCATTTCCCCCACCTGACCAGCTCCAGTGGGTTTCCTCCCCACTCCCAAAACCTCCATCAGGAGTGATCTGATTCTGTCCCTCATCCCATCCATGATGCTGGTGGTGTAATGAACTGATCTGGTCAGCAAAGTCATGGAGGTTGCGTGGCAAATCCATGAGGCAAGGTTTGGCGGAGACATACCGAGCAATGCTTTGTATGGACAGCTCGTGGCAAGTTCTCGGCATTTTCCTTTTGATAAAACTTTTCAAATAACCTATCCAGTTAGGTGGATTATGTTAACCCCTTCATGCACGATGATGCAATATAAGTCACAATCCTTGCAATCTGAAGAGTAACCGATGATGCAACATGATGCAACTTCCCTATAAATGATTGTAGAAACTTTTCCTGTGGATGGATTTGCGTCAAATTTGGTTGAGTCAAAGCTGGGGGTGGCCAGGTTTAGGGAAAATATATGGCAACTCCCGGGAGCTTATTGGAAGGGTAAGCAGCCTATATTTAACTCAGTATTTTCCTGTCAGTCAGGCTGGAAGGGTGTGTGAGCGCACGGCCGGGCATTTAAACTCATGTTTTCCACTACAGCACTGTCCATACCTTACGTGTGTATAGTGATATTGTTTTGTATATAGTGCAGTGTGCTTGTGAAGAACGTTTATAACTGTTTCTTATATATTTTCAGAGAAAGCCAGATTTGAAAATTCATAGCTGATTTTACTGTTCCCCTGCAGTTTTATACTCTACCGGAAAAATGTCTCGCAAGGGGTTATTTCAAAAAGAGTACATGAAATACTTGTTCAGTGGCAATGAGAGTGAGGAAAGTGATAGTGAAACAGACAGTGAATATGCTGAGGAGAAGAGTGTGAGAAGCAGGAGAGGGAGGGTGAAATCTGACCTGAGTGGTGATAAGCAGAAAGCCGCGGTTAAGGCTGCGGTGATAAGCACAACAGAGAGTAGTAGTAGCACCATCACTACCACCACTCTTTTCACCACTGCCACCTCTGGTGTTACTACTACTGCTGTTACTGCCATCACTTCGATGACAACTGACACCACTGGCATCACTCCTATGACAACTGACACCACTGGCATCACTCCTATGACAACTGACACCACTGCCATCACTCCTATGACAGCTGACACCACTGCCATCACTCCTGACAACTGACACCACTCCCATCACTCCTATGAAAACTGACACCACTGTCATCACTCCTTTGACAGCTGACATCACTGCCATCACTCCATACACACACACACACACACACACACACACACACACACACACTCGCACATCACAAATACTCACACACACACACTGGCTGTGATCGTACTTGCCCATCCTCTCTGCAACTCCATCTCCTCTCAAGAAACACTACATCACTGCTAGAGGACGTGAGTAACCAACTTATTTGTCTAGTTTTTATACTATTGTATTGTAAGGTATAACATGTGTTTACGATATATTTCTCATGGGGAAAATGTGGATTTCATTGCTAATCTCTCAGTCATTATATCATCTCAGTGAATTATATCATGGGCTTCCTTAACCTTTGGGCTACAAAACTGGATAGAATTTACGTATATGTTTGTTACAGTGTCACTAACAAGATATGAAACAATAAACAAATCAAACGTTTTTAGGCTATTTTTGTAGTTTTTTTTTTTTTTTACTCGAAAACTATTGGACGTATGAACTTGAAACTTTCACATATAAAAGATCATGAAATTCTGCATATAGACATGTCCTTTGCAACTGCACGTCACGGGAAAAAATTTTCACGGTGATGTTGGGAAGTTATGAAAAGTGAGTTTTCACGTAAATAAGGTTTGTTCTGGCTTCATTTCTGTACATTTATTCATTTGTTATGTGTTTTTTTTTTTCACTCTTATCTGATAGTATAAACATCAGTGAAGATGATGGGAAGAATTTATAACAATTTAAGCACTTTCCAAGGGTAAATTGGATCATAGAAATTTGTCCTTTGCTACGTGAGCAGAGCCAGCCTGAGCGAGGTTTTGGTTCTGTGCGTGGAATCGAAACTTATTGAAAACTTATGGTGCGCCAGGGAGTTAAAACATTACCATAATCTGTCTACGGCCAAGTGTTTTTGTTCTACTTCAGAGTGATATCAGAAAATGAATTTCCTAAAGGATTCTCTATAAATACATGTCACATGGCTATTCATCTTGCACCTTCAGTAACATGACTTAAAAGGCTTTTACAACTAAAGACATGCAATTAAATGATAAGAAGGTTATCATCAAAACTATAAAAGATGGAAGGCAAAAATATTGCAGACAAAAAGTTGCTGCAAGTAATAAGATGATCCAACATTTTATTGACATGCAGTCTAATCCTGCCATGATATGGAATTAGCGAGTGACTGGTAAAGTTGGGTCATGGCCGCTCAGCAGTTTGTTCACCCTGCCTGCAAATTCATTGCAGAAGGGATGTTTGTGATCATCGGTGTTTATATATTTATTTGTGACCCTGTGCATCGATTCCCTCTTCAACCAATGAACAGATCATCTTCAAACTTTGTACAGATCTTGGCTATGTAGAACTGAGGAAGTATTTCGATTTTGGTAAATATCCAGTAGGGGTAAGGGTGCCTTTGCATCGATTATCTCTTGAACCAATGAACAGATCATCTTCAAACTCTGCACAGCCGTTGGGTATGTGGAACTGAAGAAGTGACTCGATTTTGGTGAAAATCAACCAGGGGTAAGGGTGGAATTGGGGGAGCCCCAAATTTGTGGCACATGCAGGATGTTGTGACCTCAGGTCACTTTGCTGTAGTTAATAATCATTTCAGTTTGAGTAATTAACCATGTTTATGTGTTCGACCTGCTGCAGCTATAACAGAGGGAATATTGAATATCACTGGCATCACAGGGGTGAGGATGACGATGGCGATGATGACAATGATAGTGATAACTGCGATAGTTACATTGATGTAAACTTTACGCACATAATGAAGCAAGTGGTGGCGAGGCCTTGCCATGGAATGGGTAACTGGTTATTTAATGCGTGGCAGAGGGAGGGAACAAGATGTCAGGGGAGGGACCACAGTATCAAGGTAGGGACCTGTGTTTCAAAGAAGGAGGGGCCAGGGTGTTAGAAGAGGGACAAGGGAGGACTGGAACATCAAGGGAGAGACCTAATTGTCAAGGGGAAAGTGACGAACAAAGAATTAGATAATGCAAGTAAATCATCTAAAGAAGCAGAAATGGGAGGTGAAATGGCTAACATAACCGAAGGGAGCTAAAGTTTTAACCTAAGGCAGAAATTACCGTTATAGAAACTACAAATATAGAATGCCCTGATAAGAATACAGTAATAGGACAGAGATGAGACTTTAGGGAAGATCCTACTGGGGATTAAATGAATTTGTCCTTTATTGTGAAATTCATAGGGAGACACTGTGCTATTACCCTCACCAAGGAAATTCTGTTTTTCCTGGGGTTGGTTTCTTTGTCTGTTTGTCTGTTAGCAAGATTAATCAAAAAGTTATGAAAGGATTTTGCTGAAAGTACTGTATGTGGAAGGGGTAGAGTATGACCGAAAGAACGATCCATTAGATTTTGGTGGTGATCCGGATCATCGTCCACATGCAGAAATTTTCAAAAGAATTCTCTATGATTGTGGGATAGCAGCAGTTTCAACATCTTTACTTCTCACTCGATAAATAATGCCCACAATGCTTGCACAAAAATTACAAGATAACATCTCCATAAGATCTACCACACACTCCACCTAGGCGGAGGTTTCCAATCTCGGATTGCTCTTGTTTAAATGTTGGTTTTGATGCCAGGCCTCACTAACCAGATCCAGTTATCTACCTGCTTTGGCATTATTGGGTTCTAAGAAGTTTTTCTTCCACGGCTCTAGGAAGGGTGTGCAATGAGGAATAATGAATGGACGATTAGTCAAAGACCTACTGTAGTATCATGACTTGAGTTATGGATACGACAGTAAGTGGAAATGTCAATAATAGGTGTGCCATAATGGGAGGCGAGTTGAAGGATATTGGTTATGGTATTTGCACAGGGGAGCAGATTCGAGATAACAGGAGGAACTACAATACGGAAATGGAGAGGTTAAATAAATCATGCACAGTGGGGTCAGAAAGGGATAAAGTAAGGTGGGGGAATATGTGTGTGTGTGTGTGTGTGTGTGTGTGTGTGTGTGTGTGTGTGTGTGTGAGAGAGAGAGAGAGAGAGAGAGAGTTTATATTATATATATATATATATATATATATATATATATATATATATATATATGTGTGTGTGTGTGTGTGTGTGTGTGTGTGTGTGGTAGGTGGGGGCACTCGCCATTTGCTTACTTGATGCAGTGTTGCTCTCAGGTGTCTGGCCTTTCCTCTCCTCCATCCTTCTTTCCTTCCATCCTCTTCTGTCTTTCCTTCCGTGAGGCTACTCACGCTCATCTTAAATGTCAGGACCAACTTCCCTAGCCCTGAGCGCCTATGCTTCTCATGGGGCAACGTAGGATTGGATGATGGATGCATGGATGGATATATATATATATATATATATATATATATATATATATATATATATATATATATATATATATATATATATATATATATATATATACAAACACACCCCTTCGTATACAGTGATGCATAAGGCATCATTAGGGTCTTTCCTCGTAAATAAGCAGTGTCCATTAAAAATTCACCAAAAAAAAGGTTCGATTGATTTGCATCATTTTTGGAAACGTCATAGCTTGCCTGGCTTTCATCAAAAGTAATGAGTTGGCAACAGTGGGTTCTGAAACCCGCGAGAGTGCAGAGAGGTTTTTCAGTACCACACTAGCTGTCAGTGGGGAAGGTAGGGCACGGTACCTTGTCCTTTCAAATCCTCTACTACCCCTGGCCCAGCCGCATGACGTATTTCACTATACCAATAGTGCTTACGTATAGTGTTGGGGCTCTATTGTGATTAGATTTGGTGTTTGCAATAGGATATTAGGTGTCTGTGATGCGTTCCTAGCCGTTATCAGCCATTGCCTCAATGAAGATTGTGCTATTGAGTCTAACCCTGGCTCCACAACTACACTGCCTCTACCCTGCACCAAATGTGAGTATTCGCCAATAAAAATAGTGAGAGTGAATCATATGAATATAGTGTAATGTGAAAAGAAAAGGAAACTGCACCACATGCTCAATAAAAATATTATCTGCTAGACCTGAGTTAGTGCAAATGTAGCGAACTCCTACATGACCTATAGAACACGTTCATGTACTGTAGTGGTGAAATATAATGTGTTTCTCATAAACTGACAGATCTGGTTATGTCTAATGTGACAAGAAAAGGAAACAGTGCACCACCTGCTCATAATAAAAATATCGTCTGCTAGACCTGGGTTAGCCCACAGGTAGCGAACTCCTACGTGACCTACAGAGCACATGTACTGTAGTGGCGAAATATAATGTGTTCCTCATAAATTATAGATCTGGTTATGCCTAATGTGAAAAGAAAAGGAAACAGCGCACCACGTGCTCATAATAAAAATATCGTCTGCTAGACCTGAGTTAGCACACAGGTAGCAAACTCCTACGTGACCTACAGAGCACATTCATGTACTGTAGTGGTGAAATATAATGTGTTCCTCATAAATTGATAGATTCGGTCATGTCTAATGTGAAAAGAAAAGGAAACAGTTAGCTGCATGCTCGTAATAAAAATATCGTCTGCTAAACCTGAGTTAGCACACAGGTAGCGAACTCCTAAGTGACCTACAGAGCACGTTCATGTACTGTAGTGGTGAAATATAATGTCTTTCTCATAAATTGATAGATCTGGTTATGTATAATTTGAAAAGAAAAGGAAACAGTGCATCGTTTGCTCATAATAATAATATTGTCTGCTAGACCTGACTTAGCACACAGGTAGTGAACTCCTAAGTGACCTACAGAGCACGTTCATGTACTGTAGTGGTGAAATATAATGTTTTTCTCATAAAATGATAGCTCTGGTTACGTCTCATGTGAAAAAAAAGTAAACAGTGCACAGCGTGCTCATAATAAAAAATATCACACACACACACACACACACACACGGTCAATCTCGGCCCTCAAATGGCTATACCTAAAAAGTATCTTTATATGAGTCAAGCTCAGTACTAGGTCCAACTAAATAGTATTCTAATATAAAAGAGGAAGTTTAAGTTAAAGGGTTGTTCCAATAACACAATACAACAAAGTAGGCAGCAGTGCCAAAACAAGCAAATGAGCTGCTTCAGTGTTGCCTGTTTAGTCTGCAACGTAGAGGAATGCAAAACTGTAAGTAGAAGCTTTCTGTTAGTACCAAAAGATGACCATCATCTTTAGCAAATCAACTTTGGAAGGAGTTAAAAAAATGGACAAAGGTAGAAAGCAGGATGATGATTTCTATCAGGAACTGGTGGAAATGGAGATGCATAATAAGCTGGTAGCACGAGTATACAGATTAGAGAAGGCATTTCAGATTGAAATAGATGAAATTAAAAAGCAGTTGCACATACAGAAGAAAATGAAAATTTAGTAAAGGAGATTAATAAGAAAGATACAACAATAGATGAATCATCAGTTGAGGTGGGTACACTTAGAAGGAAGATTAGTGAAATGGTAAGCACAGTTGTCAACCATGAGAGTATTATGGAAGAGTTTAGAAATGATACAGAGACAATAAGGCAGGCAAACACTCTGATAGATTATAGCAGGGATATTGAGGAAAAGATAACCCAGGTAAATGATGCAATGCAAAGCTACAAAAATGATGTGGAAACCACATATGCTGAAATGGTAAAAGTAAAGAAAGACTTTGAAACAAGAGTTGAAGAAAATAGCATTAAAAAGGAAGTGAAGAAAATAATCCAAAACAATCCAAAATTGGTCAAAGATTCAGCAGACATCAACAAATCTATAGTAATCATTGGTATAGAGAAGGAAGAAATAAAATAACAAGATTTTGAGAGACAAAAAGAAGATGACAAATGTAATGAACATATTGAAGGAAGTGTCAGAGGAAATCTGTAGTAAAGACAGAGGAACACAAAAGGCTAGGGAAATATGAGAGAAATAAATCAAGGCCTCTGAAAGTAACCTTCCAGAGAGTAAACACTGTGGAGGAAATACTGAAAAATGGAAACAAACTTATGGAAAAAGAGGACTTCAAAAATGAATGGATAAAAAGATGCCTAACTCAAGAGGATCTTGGATTACTAAAAGAGAAGACGGAGGAGGCAAGAACAAAGAATGAGGGAAGATCAGAGGAAGAGAAGAACACATTTTTTTTTACAAAGTAACAGGATTGCAGGTTCGAATGTGGTGTAAAACATGAGGGAATAAAAAGGAGAAAGGTAGTAGACCCAAGTCATGACCAGTATGTAAAGATGATGATTAAGTTGATGTACTCATATGTAGATGGAATGGTATCTGAATTACTAGAGATGAATGATTATATCAGTGAAAAGGAAGTGCGTATTGTTTGCCTGAAACAAAATTAACATCAAGGATATCAAACGATACACTAAACCTAGAGGAATGCAGTATTTGGAGAAGACATAGGAACCTAAAAAGAAAGAGGAGGAAATATAATATTAAAGAAGAAAAATCAGCAAGTCAAGGAAATAGAACTAGATGTACCTTCACAGGTAGAACTGACAGTAGTAGAGATTAGTACGTCTGAAGGGAAAGTAATTGTGCCAAATTTATACATGCCACCCAGATTAAACATTTGGGAAAAAGGCAAATATGAAAACGTGAAAGAGAAAAAGGAGCATTACTACATAGAATGGAGGAGAAATCGGAAAGAATTATATTAACTGGAGATTTCATTACAAATATAAATTGGAATACTCTAGATATAAAAAGCCAGGAAAGCTGTTGGGACTAAAAGCTCCTGGACCTTGTGCAGTTTTTCCTGACACAACATGTAAAAGAAAGCACCAGAAAAAGAGGACTTGACATACCAACAGTTCTAGATCTAATATTTACAAAGCAAGAAAATGGTATTGACAATATAATGTAGTACCCTCCATTCTGCACAAGTGGCTACGCAGTGTTAAATTACAACTTCTGGATTGCATATGACGTAGTTAATAGTAATGAAAGTTACAAAACGAGCCTTAATTACAAAAAGGGCAACTATCAGGACCTAAAGAAGAACTTCTTAGAAACAATGGGAAAAAAAGCTTAGAGGACAAGATTTAAATGTTATATATAGAAAATTCTGTGAACTTTATGAAATAGGAGTCCAGAAGTACATCCCGCAGCACAAAGAAGCAGAAAAGAAAGTAAAGAAATGGTTTAATACAGAATGTAAAAAATCAAAAGAAATAAGAGATTGGTTGTGGAACAGATACACAAGACACAATAGTGAAAGGGCATATAACAACTATAAACAAGCAAGAAACGATTATACAAGAATAAGGAGGGAAGCCCAAAAACAGTTTGAGGAGGACATTGTAACTAAAAGTAGTGATCATCCGAAGCTATTTTACAGCTACATCAGAAGCAAAACCAAAGTAAAAGATTTAATACAACCCATTACAGATGAGGGGATACCCTATCCACAAGAGAAGGATATTTGTAAAGCACTAAATAAGAATTTCCAATCAGTTTTTACAGAAGAAAATAATTTTGAGAGGGATCATATGGAACATGCATGCCCACACATACTACCAGATATACAAATATCAGAAAAAGAAATACAGGAAGAGTTGAGTAAATCAGACAAAGGAAAGGTAAATGGTCCTGGTGAAATTTCATGTTGGTTGCTACATGAACGTGCAAAGGAGTTAAGTAAACTGTTTTCTTTAATTTTCAAGGAATCCCTGGGACAAGGTAAACTACCTGATATTTGGAAGAAAGCAAACATTTTTCTCTTATTCAGGAAAGGGGAATAGACAAAATCCACCCAACTACCGACCAGTACAGTACTACAAACCAGCGTTGTAAGCAAGGTACCGGGTATTAGAAAAGCTGGTAAGAAAAGTTTGGGTAAATCATCTAGAAGAACACAGTATGATAACAGAAAGACAGTTTGTTTTCAGAAAAGGAAAATCATGTGCTATTAATTTGCTGAGCTACTATAATAGAGTAACAGAAACATTACAGAACAGAGAAGGATGAGTGGACAGTATCTATTTAGATTTCAAGAAAGCATTTGACAGAGTACCACACCAAAGACTTTTATGGAAACTGTACCATCAAGGAGGAATCCGAGTCAAACTGTATTGCTGGATGCAAGATTTTATCAAAAAAAGAGAAATGAGAACAGTACTAAGGAGAAATTACTCATCGTGGAGGGAAGTGACTAGCAGAGTTCCACAGGGCACAGTGTTGGCACCAATCATGTTTTTAGTGTATAGAAATGATATAGACAGTAACATTGGAAATGGAAGCTATCTAGATATGTTTGCTGATGCAAAAATACAAAGGAGAATTACTAACACAGACTCTTGTAAAGAGCTACAAAAAGAATTAAATAAACTTCATGAATGGAGGAATACATGGCAAATGGAATTCATTGTGGACAAGTGTCATGTAATCAAGTTTGGCAAAAGTGAAAAAGGACCTGATTGGGATTATAAGTTAGGAAGTAAACCCTACACACATCAGAAAAAGACAAGGCCCTGGGTGTGATCATCAGTAACAGACTATCTCCGGCTGACCACATCAGTGAGAAGGTACGGAACATGAATACACTACCTGCCAATATGAAAGTAGCATTCACATACATAAATGAAGACATGCTAAGAAAGATAATAACATCATTCATCAGACTAACCCTGGAGTATGCTTCAGTAGTCTGGAGTCATCTCAAAAAACACATAGTTAAGATTGAAAAAGTTCAAAGGACCACTACAAGATGGCTACCAAGCTTAGCCTAAGGGATCTAAGCTACGAAGAAAGACTAGAAAAACTGAATCTGCATACACTACAGGAGAGAAGGAAAAGAGGAGACATGGTAATGCTATATAAATGCATATCAGAGAAGAAGAAAATAGACTTAAATTATTACATAACCTATGGGGATGCATCAGCAAGAGGACACGACAAAAGACTGCAAAAAAAAAAAAAAAGAGATGATAAAGACGTAAAGAAATTTAGTTTCCAAAATAGGGCAATTGATCAGTGGAATGCACTACCGAATGAAATAGTGTGTGCCAAAACAATTCATAGATTTAAGGATATATATGATAAAAATGGTTTATGACACGGAACAGTACGAGCTTGACTCATTCCTGTAAAGATACAGTTAGGTAAGAACACACACACACACGAGGCGCCGATCAGAGTGGACGCACGTCACCACTACTCCGTACCTGGCCAAACTTGGCCAGTGGCTATACCTAAATTAGTATCTTTATATGTGTCAAGTTCTGTACCAGGTTAGACTAAATAGTGTTAATATAAAAAGAAGACGTTTTAAGTAAGACTGTTGTTCAAACAGTAAAGAAAACAAAGTAGCACAAGAATGCACAAAATCAGTTGATCAGTTGTTCTGTCTGCGACTCTGCACCAGGGAATGTAAGTAGTATCTGTGCTCGTAGTACCGCGTGATGGCCACCTACTTTAGTAAAGCAAATTTGGAAAAGAAAAGGGATAAAGGTAGAAAGAAGGATGATAATTTCTATCAAGAACTGGTTGAAATGGAGACTTACAATAAACTGGTAGAACGAGTGAACAGATTGGAGACGGCTTTTCAGAATGAAATGGATGAATTTAAGAAACAGTTTGCACTTGCAAAAGGAAGAAACTGAAAAATTAGGAAGGGAAGTCAGTAAGAAAGACACAATAATAGATGAGCTGAGAGTAGATGTGGGTTCACTTAGGAGGAAAATTACTGAAATGGCAAGTACAGTAGTCAACCACGAGACTGTTATGGAAGAGTTCAAAAATGATACAGAGTCAATTAGGCAAGTAAGCAATCTGATAGATCACAGCAGTGATACTGAGAAGATAACACTGGTGAATGAAGCAATGCAAAGCTACAAAAATGATGTGGGTACCACTTATGCTGAAATGGTGAAAGTAAAGAAAGACTTAGAAACAAGAGTGGATGAAAAAAGTATTAAAAAGGAAGTGAAAAGAATAATCCAAAACAATCCTAAATTAGTCAGAGATTCAGTAGGTATCAACAAATCTATAGTAATCACTGGTATAGAAGAGGAAGAAGTAAAAAACAAGATCTCGAAAGACAAAAAGGAGATGGCAACTGTAACAAGGATATTGGAGGAAGTATCAGAGGAAATCTGTAATAAAAATATAGAGGAACACAAAAGGTTAGGGAAATATGAGAGAAATAAGTAGGCTAAAGGTAACCTTCCAGAGCGTAAACACTGTGGAGGAGATACTAAAAAAATGCAAAGAAATTCATGGAAAAAGAGAACTTCAAACATACTTAGATAAAAGATGCCTAATTCAAGAAGAACTGGAATTACTAAAAGAGAAGAGGGAGGAAACAAAAACAAAGAACGAGGGAAGATCAGAGGAGTAGAATACATTTTATTTACAAAGTAATCGGATTGCAGGTTCGAAAGTGGTACATAAACATGAGGGAATAAAAAGATGGAAGGTAATAGAACCAAGTCATGACGAGTATGTAAATAAATGATTAAGCTGATGTACTCAAATGTGAATGGAATGATATCTAAATTATTAGTGATGAATGATTATATCACAGAAAGTGAACCACATATACTCGTAATATGCCTAAATGAAATAAAATTAACACCAAGGATATCAAATGACATCCTAACCTTAGAGGAATACAATATATGGAGAAGAGATAGGAACTTGAAAAAGGAGGAGGAATTATAATATTAACAAAGAAAAATCTAAAAGTCAAAGAACTAGAACTAGATATACCCTCATAAGTAGAATTGATTGCCGTATAGATCAATACATCTGAAGGGAAAGTAATTGTAGCCAATTTGTACATGCCACCCACATCAAACACATGGGAAAGAGGCTAATATGAGGATCTGGCAGAGAGTACAGTTCAGAGTTTAAGAGCATTACTACATGGAATGGAAGAGAAATAGGAAAGAATGATAATAACTGGAGATTTTAATGCAAATATAAAAGGGAATACTCTAAAAGCGACCATGCAGTACTAATTGCAATTTGAGGATTAGATATGACGTAGTTAATGGCAATGAAAGTTACAAAAAGAGCCTAAATTATATAAAGGGAAACTATCATGACCTAAAGAAGTACTTCTTAGAAACTGATTGGGAAAAGCAGCTTAGAGGACAAGATTTAAATGCTATATTAAAAAAAATTCTGTGAACTTTATGATATAAGAGTCCAGAAGTACATTCCACAGCACAAAGAAGCAGAAAAGAAAATAAAGAAATGGTTCAACACAGAATGTAAAAAAAAAGAAAAAAAAAAAAAAGAGAGCTTTGTTGTGGAATACAGAAGACACAATAGTGAAAGGGCATATGACAACTATAAACAGGCAAGAAACGATTATACAAGAATAAGGAGGGAACCCAAAAACATTTTGAGGAGGATATCATAAATAAAAGTAGTGATCAACCGAATCTATTTTACATCTACATCAGAAGCAAAACCAAAGTAAAAGATAAAACACAGTCCATTACGGATGAGGGGATCACCTATACACAAGAGAAGGATATTTGTGAAGCACTAAATAAGAATTTCCAATATGTTTTTACAGAAGAAAATAATTTTGAGAGGGATTATATGGAACATGCATGCCCACACATACTACCAGATGTACAAGTATCAGAAAAAGAAATACAGGAGGAGTTGAGTAAATTAGACAAAGGAAAAGCAAATGGTCCTGATGAAATTTCATGTTGGGTGCTACATGAATTTGCAAAGGAGTTAAGTAAGCCATTTTCTTTAATTTTCGAGAAATCCTCGAGACAAGGTAAACTACCTGATATTTGGAAGAAAGCAAACATTGTTCCCTTATTCAAGATAGGGAATAGACAAAATCCACTCAACTACTGACTAGTATCACTAACCAGTGTTGTCAGTAAGGTATGAGAAAAGCTGATAAGAAAAGCTTGGTATATCATCTAAAAGAACACAATATGATAACAGAAGGACAGTTTTGTTTCAGAAAAGGAAAATCCCGTGTTACTATTCTGTTGAACTACTATGATAGAGTAACAGAAACATTACAGAAAAGAGACGGATGGGTGGACAATATCTATTTAGATTTCAAGAAATTTGACAAAGTACTGAGCCAAATACTTTTATGGAAACTATACCATCAAGGAGGAATCCGAGGCAAACTGTATTGCTGGATGCAAGATTTTCTTATAAAAAAAAAAAAAAAAAAAAAATGAGAATAGTACTAAGGGGAAACTACTCATTATGGAGGGAGGTGACTAGCAGAGTTCCACAGGGCACAGTGCTGGCACCAATCATGTTTTTAGTGTATATAAATGATATAGATAACAACACTGGAAATGAAAGCTATGTAAATATGTTTGCTGATGAGGCAAAAATACAAAGGACAATTACTAATGCAGACTCTTGTAAAGAGCTACAAGAAGAATTAAATTAACTTCATGAATGGAGCAATACATGGCAAGTGGAAGTCATTGTGGACAAGTGTCATGTAATCAAGTTTGGTAAAAGTGTAAAAAGACCTGATTGGGATTATAAGTTAGGAAATAAAATCCTACACACATCAGAAAGAGAGAAGGACCTAGGTGTGATTATTAATAACAGACACTCTCCGGCTGACAACATCAGTGAGAAGATACGGAACATGTATACACTGCTCGCAAATATGAGAATAGCATTCACATACATAAATGAAGACATGCTAAGAAAGATAATAATATCATTCAGCAGCCCAACCCTGGAGTATGCTTCAGTAGTCTGGAGTCCTCATCTCAAAAAAGACGTAGATAAGATTGAAAAGTTCAAAGGGCCGCTACAAGATGGGTACCAAGCTTAAGGGATCTAAGCTACGAAGAAAGACTAGAAATCTATCTGCCTACACTGCAGGAGAGAAGGAAAAGACGAGACATGATTATCCTATGGCTCAGTCGGTAGACAGTTGGCCTGCAGTCCTAACGGACCCAGGTTCAAATCCTGCTGGGGCAGAGAACAGCTCAAGGATTTGAATTTCATAAATATCAAACTTTACTGATCTACCAGAAGAACCGCCGACATGTAAAAATACCCCCACTAATATCAATACACCAGTCCTGTATGAGACAGCCCTAGCATGTATTCAATATGGACCGTGGGTGTTAGCGCCGAAGTGGTGACATGTAGAGGTGTACAGTACATAGGAGGACTACTGGGCCTTGGAAGCAGGCTGTGAAGCCTATGCTCAGAGTCAGTCACATAAAAAAATAAATAAATAAAATAAAATAAATGCATATCAGGGAAGGAGAAAAAAAGACATAAATGATTACATAACCTATGGGGATGCATCAGCAAGAGGACACTGCAGAAAACTGCAGAAAAAGAGAGGCGATAACGACGTAAGGAAATTTAGTTTCCCAAATAGAGCAATTGATTAGTGGAATGCACTACTGAATGAAATAGTGTGTGCCAAAACAATTAATAAATTTAAGGATATGTACGATAAAAATGGTTTAAGACACGGAACAGTACGAGTTTGACTCATTCCTGTAAAAATACAATTAGGTAAGAACACAGTACAAAACTCCTCACCTCCAAACCCATCTGGTCCTGTAGGAACAGCATCGCGACTGGAGCAAGTAAGTGATTTATTTTTTTTTATTTATGGATGTACCTATCTTTATATCAGTATAATAACATCCATCCATCCACCATCCAATCCTACATTGCCCCACAAGGAGCCTAGGAGCCCTGGGCTAGGCAGTTGGTCCCGACATTTAAGATGAGTGACCAGCCTCACTCATCCCCGAGTGGCATTACAAGAGCAATCAATCCCAACCATCCCTTGGATATAAACCTTCACCGGCTCAATCCGATTGGAGCGCAATAATTACCCACTAAACCACCAGGCGCCAAAATTTGGTTATGTGGTTACACCCAGTGAAGTAAATAGTTTTCTGGTGTACAGGAAACCATTTGGCTTTTCACTCAGTGTAGAGTCACCTACAGGCAGAAGGAAGAGGAAAGAAAGAAGAGGGAGCGTAAAGTCACCCGTAGGCAGAAGGACAAGGAAAGAATGAAGGAAAGAAAGACAGAAGAGGATAGAAGGAAAGAAATATAAACATGCAAATTGTGGCATCTTGCATGAGAATGCTGCAGTGGGCTGAGAAATAGGAAACTCTTAATAATGTTTATGAATTTGTGTTTTATAAAATGAAGACAACTGCAGTAAAATTAAGAGTGGTTTGAAAATCTTTTACCCGTTATTAAAAAAAAAAAAAAAAAAGTAAATGCAAATCTCCAGCTTACTGAATCTTCATAAGAATACAAATTGATTTTAGTGTCTTCGAGATACATTCTTCCTGTGACTGCATGACTGTCACTGAATATCCAGTGGACTGGAGCATTTAGTTACTTTTTACAAAATAAATCTAACCCTAGCAATGTTAACACTACTCCTAGTTTTTAGTGACAGTTGTCTTTATTTGATAAATTCATATTTCAAAATGTTTTTAGCACATTTTTAATTTTTTAGGCATATTGCGGAGTTATTGTGTACAACGCCATTATCTGAATATCTGTCTGTCTGTCTGTCTCTCCACTGCATTGCACAGTTGACCCTTGTGCGGTGTGGTGCAGTGAGGATCTGTCCGTTCTCCCCTTTGGGGCTAAGATGCGAATGAATGTGTTTGAATGGATGAGTAAATGGAGAGTGAGTCGTCCTGTCTCGGCTACCTCCCTTTCCTTGGGGGACGCAGCCTAGGTATATATATATATATATATATATATATATATATATATATATAGATATATATATATATATATATATATATATATATATATATATATATATATATATATATATATATATATATTAGAAGGGGTACCCGGCGTTGCCTGGGCAGAACCCTATGATCGAGCATTACTTGGGACCCTGGATGGCCACTCCTTGTGGGAGAACACCCTTGGGTTCCCATTTTATCCTTGGACCCATGTCCCTTTAAACTGCCATAAACCCTGCCCATATGAAAAGTCTGTCTTCTCTTTGTCCTTCTCTGGAACCTTGACCTGGTGGTATCCTGCCTTCATGTCTAGGCTGGAGAACCACTTAGCACCTGACAGAGCATCCAGGGTGTCATTGATTCTTGGCAAGGAGTATGCATCCTTCACTGTCACTTCATTTAGGGCTCAATAATCTATGCAGCACCTACTGAGCCATCCTTTTTCCTTACCAGAACCACTGCTGATGCGTGAGAACTGCTGGACTTTTCTATTACTCCTTGACTTTGGAGATTCTCCATCACCTCTATTTCTTGCCATTGTGCTGGCGCCATTCTCCGCACTCACTGTTTAACCCGAGGTGTCCCGTCGACGTATGGATACGTTGCAACATTTTGCATTTGCCAGTCCTGACAACGTACTGGTACCGGTACGTCGCGCAGTTGCAAGGTTCATAATTTACACAATTTTCAATTTTCACGCGTGATTTTACGTACATATACACAGGACACCTTCCTCTATTCCTCTACAAGATGCCAAGCAGGGACAATGCCTTACACCGCATAACCTCCCCCCCCCCCGCACGCCATTGTCTCAGCAATTCACCTGTTACCAGTGACCTGGCCAATAAAGACATTCAGGGCCAGAGTGATTCCCCAATCGATGACAATGTGGAGGACAAAGTTTACATAGCATTAGAGGAAGAAACAGTCAGAACTGATCAGGTAATGTGGCAAAAAAAGGTCAGGTATGGTGATGAGTTAGTGAATGAAACAATGCTTATAATGCATATATTACTGTTTGAAAACCAATATACTCTCGTTCTACATATAAATTCGTACCAAGTAAATAAATAAATACTGTTTATGAGTGGTGTGAAATAGTTACCCTCCCATAGAATTCGTTTACTTTGGTGCCAGCCTGTTAGAAAACCCAGTAAGGTAAGGAGGTACTGCTACCTGGATCGAGTATTTTAAACCTCAGGTGAGCGATTTCTCTATGAATTTTCGATGATTCTCACCAAAAGCGGAGGTTTTAGCCAAAAAAAAAAAAAAAAAAAAAATCGAAAATACCTTGGGATTGGGGGGTGTCGGAGGTGCAAAATAGCTCAGAATGTGACATGTTAATTGGGCGGTGATCCCTGGTGTCTAAACTATGCTCCACCAGATCAGTGCACCCCAGGTCTAGGTCTCCGGTGGAGAACACATCAGCAAACTTCATCAGCAGCTGCCTAAACTTCAACACTTGAGCACCATCCAGGCATTGGCAACTCCTTTAGAAAAGGTCTTTTAAGTGCTTTGGCAGATACCCAACTTCTTTGATTACACTCCTTTTACGAGCGTTCCTCTGGTGCCACTCAGGGTTCACCGCCTGGCACAGTCCCACAATTTGTCCCTCGTTGATTTTCTGTGGTTCACGGGAGAAATTGGCCACCACAACTGGCACTTCATCTGCACCTGTTTTCACCAGAGTTCTCCCCATCATCAATCTGGCCTTTGTCTTGCACCGGACATCAGGCTACACTACCCCTATACAGCCATCAAAAGAGCCACCCACCTTACACTGGAGCAACAGTTCCGATTTTGGTTGTATCACTGCAGTGCAGATCACCCTTACCTTGCCACCAGAACTAGTACGTTTCAATGCCGTGACGGGGACCAACCTTCCTTGAACCTTCTGCTTCATGGAGCAAAAGTCCAGCTCACGTCCCATGGACATCAGATAATCCAGACCCAGAAGGCAAGGATGCTCCATGTTGCCCACGTAGACTGGAAGAGTATCCTCTTGCTCTGCCACTTCAATCTGGACATCCAGGGGTCCCCTCAGTTTCGCGCAGTGCCCAGTTATGCCACATAGTTGTTCTGATGACTCAGGCAGGTACCGATGATGTAACACATCAGGCCTGCTCTGAGGCCAAATCAATCACTGGGGAACACTTCCTTCTGTCTATCCTTCCATCTGTTCGCACACTGTCGATTAACATCCTCTTGCATTTTCTCAGTGGTGGGGCTGCTTGGGAAAAGCTGACTGGTGGTAGTCCCTTCCCACAAGCCTCCACTAGATTTCTGCTTCATTCATCTTATCATCCTTCTTTTTCTTCGGACACTCAGAACTGAAGTGTCCACCTCACTACATGTCTAACACGCTTTTGTTGCAACTGAAGACTTCCTTGCACTGCCCTGTTCTTGTTTTTCCTTCCATTTGTGACAATCCTCCCTCTTGTGCCACGACTTCCCGCAGAACCAGCAGGCTCCTCCAGTCTTCTCCTGTTCCCTCTTCCACTAGTAGCGGTTCTGTTTTTTGTGTTCTGGCTTTTCACAGTACCGGCAACTTCCCTAAAATTTTTCCTTTTTACATACATGCCCCTTTCTTGCCTTGAATCCTGCACTACGACTTGTCTGAAAGGTGGATGTACAGGACCTGACATAAGACTCAAATTCTAGACCCCAGGCTAG
Source organism: Coenobita brevimanus (assembly GCF_032717465.1). Taxonomy (NCBI): domain Eukaryota; kingdom Metazoa; phylum Arthropoda; class Malacostraca; order Decapoda; family Coenobitidae; genus Coenobita; species Coenobita brevimanus. The sequence goes on from NC_137046.1 coordinate 17,327,237, forward strand.
TGCTTCTTGCATGCTTCTTGGTTGTGCCTGCTTCACTTGCACTTTCATCTATGCACTGTCAAGAGCATCAATGAACTGGTCCCTCAGAAGAATAGCCAAAGGTTAGGTACTGCTCCAGGGTACACCTTGTATGCCATACTCTCCAGGTATTGAGCAAGCTGCTGTAGGGATTCTCCTCGAACCCGTACATGGCTCCGGAATCTTGCTCTGTAATCCTCAGTCTGGTACAAGGTTCCGTATCTGTGCATCAGCACTTCTACTAGGGAATGATAACTGTTCCTCTCCATCACGGACATCTGGACCAGAATATCCATTGTGGCACCCCTAAGGTTAGTAGCAAGCTGCACTGCCCTCTGCCTATCATCCCAACCATTATGATCCGCAAGTAACTCGAACTGTGCATGGTAAGCTTCCCAAGATATTCTACCATCAAATTCCTGAGGTTTCTTTTTAATTGGACCCCCATTATAGCCATACACTTCACTGGTTTGGGGCCTAAAAACTGGGGCATCATAATTAAGGCCAGGACTTAAAACTTCTGCATTCTGATTATTCAGCCCTGTAACGCTACTTTCAGATGCCTGGGATCTGTCAGGATTCACCATACACTGTCCGTTCCTTTTTTTTTTTTTTTTTTAATGCCCCCTGTACACTAACCTGAGGCTCAACAGTGCAATATTTCTCTACAGCCTCAATTTTCTCACTAATTATCTACACATGGTCAACTACATGCTTCAGCTGGTTATCTACATGCTGTCGCACTCCATCACAATTCCCTCACTAATTGTCTTCAACTGGTTATCTACATGCTGTTTGCACTCTGTCACTATTTCCTCACTAACTGACTCCAACTGGTCATCTACATGTTGTTTACACTCCATCACATTATTGCTTACTTCATACTTCTGCTGCTCTAGCTCAGCATTTACCTTTTCTTTCAGTTGCCCCGCTGAGGAGGGTCACCTTGACGAGGTGGCGGGGCTTGAAGCGTGGCTGGCAGTGCCACCTACTTGTGGGGCATGACTACCTTTGTAGGGCTCGGTATTTGTCAGCCTCGTGGACCAAGCACCCCCTGCATCACTGGTGGAGGAGGCCTGCTGGTGATGTTAGTCCCTGCTCATTTGCCATCTAGGGCAGGACTGTTGCCTTCCCACGTGTTTGTCATGCGTCGTGTCCCGTAATGCTGGGAGACAGGAGTCCTGGGGGTTGAGCGATGCTGCACGATGTGCCCTGCAGCTAGCAATACACCTCTTTGGTCCCTTATTCTAGCTAGGTGGGTGGCCTGGTTGGGCCTGGCCAGGTCAATCGGCTGGTCATGCATTGGCTAGGGTCAAGTGGGCACTGAGGGGCCTGGTGGCTCCTATCGTCTTGGAGTCACCCACGCCCAGGCCCCTCGTTGGTTACCCGCGTATACTCTCCTGCTACCTCTGGGGTCGCCAGTGGTGTTGTCCCTGGCAAAAGACCTTCCCTTGTTGGGCTCCATGGTGGGTGGAGGGGTGGGGGAATGAAGTTGTAGATTAATATGGCTGGCAATATACAAATTTTTGTTGATGACTCTGGATCTGTCCATGGCAACTCCCTTACTGCCACCTTAGAGCCTTACCAGGCCCCTGGTGAATATCCTCCTTTGCCCCAGCATTCAGGTGGGACTGGGAGGCGGTCACGTCAGGTAGGTACAACTCTGGGGTTGAGCACAGAAGAGCCGGTGCCCACAACATATGCAAGGTATCTAGTACTGAAATCCTCCGTAGGAGGGTCAGTCCCGGATATTGATATTTTTGAGTTACACCATGCCATTGTGTCGTCCCTTGGAAGAGAACCCAAGATCTCATCCCAGGGGGATGGAAGTATTCTAATTGAGGTGTCCTCCCCAGAAGAGAGCTCCTGACTAATGACTCTGACGACTGTTGCTGGCTCTGCTGTTACCTGTGTTCCTCATGGAACCTTTCACGAAAGTAAGGGAGTAATTTTCTCTCGTGACATCCTCCGATACTCAGAGGAGCGGCTGTTGGAGGAGCTGTGATCGTTTCGTGTGGTGAAGGTTGATCGCCTTCAGAAAAAGATAGATGGGATTCTGACCCCGACTCCAACATTGTCCCTGACTTTTGACAAATTGACGTTGTCTAGATCTGTGAAATTAGCATGATTATCGATTCTTGTGAAGCCATATGTACCAATCCCAAAGCGCTGTTTCCACTGCCAGGGGTGTGGACATGTTAGCCGATTTTGCTGCCGTGCACTGGCTAGCCTTCCGGGTGTCTGTATCTCCTGTGGCAGACCAAGTCATACCAGTTACTGTCCAGGACCCCTTAAATGCTATCACTGTGGGGGCCCTTATGCTGTATCTTCTAGAAGTTGTCCTCGCTACTGCTTATAAAAGGAGATTTTGTCAATTCGAACTCTTGAGAAGGTTTTATTTCTCAAGGCTAAGAAGAGAGCCCAGACTCGCTTTTTCCAGCCTGGTGTTACTTATGCTTCTGCCCTTTCTGGAATGTCAGTGCACAGCCCTACATATCCGTGACAGCCTCGACCCAATCCAGTGCCCACTTCATCATCTAGTGTCTTGCGGGATGCTGCCCCCATTGTTCACATTGTTTGTGAAAATGAACCTTGCCCACTCCCTACTCAGACTGTTTCTGTCCCCACTCCGGTAGCTGACGACATGCACGCTTCTGTGGTGGTGGCAGATGTCCATGTTGACCAGACTCCTTCTCCTGTCCTACCCTGTATGCCCAAGGCTCTACCTGTACCTGGCAAATGTCACTGCTGTTCATCAGAGTCCTCAGAGCATGAAGACTGGCCACCTAAGGTCTCCATTGTTGACCCTTCTGTCAACACCACTTCTATTCCCTCTGCCCAGCAGGCTGAGGGATCTAGCCACAACACTTGAAACCAAAGGCTCACCTCCAGTCTCATTCCCACCTGGGGATGTTGTTGGACAGCCTGTTGATGCTTCAGATCAGAAGCATGGGATGGCCTCCTCAATAGATCCAATTCCTGTGGACTCTACTTCCACTTCTGGGGCTTCTGATGGGAGCAATGGCTGTCCTACACTTCCAAAGGCGGCCCCCAAGCCGACAAACTGTTATGCCCTCTCCTAGAAAGAGTGTTGTAAAACATACTTCCTCATCCTCACGTTTGCCTTCAGATGTTCAACAGAGGGTGTGGGCTTCTGGTGCTGGACAGGCTCCTCCAAAGAACTCTCATAAGCATCAATCCAAACCTGCAGGTGGGGCAAGGTTGTCTCGCCCCTCATCCTGATTCTTCCTTCATTATAGGTACTATGGCATTCTCAGCCAGTATACTACATTGGAATTGTCGAGGGCTGTGTGGTAATTGGGAGGAGCTGCGAACCCTCCTGACTTGTTCCCCTATATGTGTGTGCCTCCAGGAAACTCTTGTAGGGTTTGCCACTCCCCATGCACCACCTGGGTATAATGCTTTGTACTCAGTGCCAACCCAGGGTCCTGTTGGGGGTAGTGTTTTTTTGGTCAGGGTTGACATCCCTCATCAGCCAGTCCACCTCCAGTCTAACCTCCAGTATGTTGCTGTGCGGTTATATGCCCACCGCTGGTATACGGTTTGTTCCATTTATTTACTGCCCAACACAGCAGTCAGTAAGGTGGAAGTTGAGAACTTTCTTGGCCAGTTACCTACACCCTTTCTTCTCTTGGGGGACTTTAATGGTCACCACCCTTTGTGGGGTGACTGTCTTGTTAACCAATGTGGGAGTTTGTTGGCGTCCTTATTGGATGATGAGGATCTTGCCCTGTTCAATGCCGGGGCGTTTACACATTTTCATCCCCAAACGGTTTCATTTACTGCAATTGACCTCTCTCTCTGCTCTCCTGACTGTCTCCTGAACTTTACCTGGGAGGTTATGGAGGATCTCCATGGAAGTGATCACTTTCCCATCCTCCTTACTGTGGAAGTATCTAGTCCCTGTTCTTGTCTATCGAGGTGGAGAGTGGATTAGGCAGACTGGTCCCTTTTCTCTTCTCTGATTTCTGTTAATGCCTCAGTTGAAGACTTTCCGCATATTGATGAGGCTGTTTCGTTCTTTACCTCTGCTCTGCATTCTGCTGTCCTTCATGCTGTTTCTAAAATCTCTGGCACGTATCGCTATCGACCTGTCCCATGGTGGAATGAGGATTGCAGTGTAGCTGTACGTGCTAAGAAGCTAGCTTTATCGTGGATGCAGGACAGAGCATAATCTTGTCGAGTTCAGAAGGGTGCGGGCTAAGGCTCGTCGGGTATTGAAACAAGCTAGGCGGGACTCTTGGATGGCTTATGTATCATCTGTAAAGTCAAAGACGCCAGTGTCTCGGGTGTGGAAGAGGGCGTGAAAGATTTCAGGAAAATTCATTCAAGGTAGGTCCCCTGTGCTGATGTTTAATAGTGAGCCTGTTGGCGACCCTGCAGCTGTGGCCGATATTTTTGCGTCTGCCTTTGCGGCGGTCAGTCATAGAAATACTAGCTCACCAATTTTTGCCAGACAACAGGAAATAGAGGAGGCAAGGGTGCTGGACTTCCGTTCGGGGAATGTGGAGTCCTACAACCTCCCTTTCTCTTGTCGTGAGCTCCAATCTGCCCTTTCCCTCTGTCATGACACCTCCCCAGGGCCGGATGACATTCCCTACGCAATGCTTCAGCACCTGAATGATGATGCACTGTCTTTTCTCCTCAGCCTTTTTAATAGAATCTGGAAGGAATCTTCTCTTCCCTTCTCTTGGCATGAGGCTAGTGTCCTGCCATTCCAGTAGCCAGGGAAGGCAGGTTACAGTCTCTTGGAGTATCGGCCAATTGCCTTAACATCTTGCCTGTGTAAACTATTTAAGAAAATGGTCAACACGCGCCTAATGTATTTCCTTGAAAGGAATGAATGTCTCTCTCAGTGTCAGTCTGGCGTTTGAAAATATTGCTCAACAACGGATGCACTGGTCCGTCTTGAGGCAGCAGCTTGTGATGCTTTTGCTAGGCAGCAGCATCTGGTGTGTGTTTTCTTTGACCTTGAAAAGGTATATGATACTACATGGCGGTTTGGTATCTCCCAACAACTCCATTCTTTAGGTTTACATGGCAGGCTGCCCCTATTTATTGTCAATTTTCTGTGTAACCGCTCATTCAGGGTTAAGGTGGGCATCACCCTGTCTTCTTCATACCCTCAGGAGGAAGGGGTGCCTCAAGAAAGTGTCCTTAGTGTGGCCCTTTTTCCTCTAGCTTTGGACGGTATTGTGTCCTCAGTTCCAGAAGGGGTATTGGCCTCACTGTATGTTGATGATTTGGCTCTATGGAATGCTGCATCCCAAATGTCTGTGGCTGAACGCCACATGCAGCTCGCTCTGGACAGGGTCTCTCGGTGGGCCACCATGCACGGCTTCCATTTCTCCCCAACAAAGACGGTGGACTTGCATTTCTGTCGTTTGAGAGGTGTACACCCAGACCCAGACCTCCAGTTGTATGGCCACAGGGTGCAATGTGTGGATGAGACAAGGTTTCTTGATCTTGTTTTTGACAGGAGACTGACATGGATACCACATATCCGTTTCTTACGACTATCATACCTCCATGCCCTGTCTCTGTTATGGACTTTATCTCACTTGTCTTAGGGAGCTGACAGAACCATCCTGCTCCGCCTTTACCATGCCTTAGTCAGGAGCAAATTGGACTATGGGAGTGTGGTGTAACTTCTGCTACTGAGGCAAGGCTGCAGCCACTAAATTCGGTCCATCATGGTGGGATTCTTCTGTCAACTGGGGCTTTCTGGTCTGTTCCAGAAGGGGTATTGGCCTCACTGTATGTTGATGATTTGGCTCTATGGAATGCTGCATCCCAAATGTCTGTGGCTGAACGCCACATGCAGCTCGCTCTGGACAGGGTCTCTCGGTGGGCCACCATGCACGGCTTCCATTTCTCCCCAACAAAGACGGTGGACTTGCATTTCTGTCGTTTGAGAGGTGTACACCCAGACCCAGACCTCCAGTTGTATGGCCACAGGGTGCAATGTGTGGATGAGACAAGGTTTCTTGATCTTGTTTTTGACAGGAGACTGACATGGATACCACATATCCGTTTCTTACGACTATCATACCTCCATGCCCTGTCTCTGTTATGGACTTTATCTCACTTGTCTTAGGGAGCTGACAGAACCATCCTGCTCCGCCTTTACCATGCCTTAGTCAGGAGCAAATTGGACTATGGGAGTGTGGTGTAACTTCTGCTACTGAGGCAAGGCTGCAGCCACTAAATTCGGTCCATCATGGTGGGATTCTTCTGTCAACTGGGGCTTTCTGGTCTTTCCTGATCGACAGTCTATTGGTTGATGCAAACGAACCACCACTGGATCTCCGCCAGCAGTCCTTAATGGTGCAGTGTTGGCACCACCTTCACCGTCTTCTGGCCTCACTAAGTTGTAAGGCTATCTCTGAGGTCACTCTTCTCCCCTTTCATAACATCCACCCTCGCTATCCACACCTGTTTGGGTACAGAGTGAGGGCTGCCATGGGGGAATTGGGTATTCAGTCCTACCCTGTTTGGCCTATGCGTGTCCCCCAAGTGGCTCCCTGGCTTCTCCCAGAGGTACAACCATATTACTTTCTTGAAAGGAAGACCTCCCTTTCCTAACAGGAGAGGCATGTTTTTTAGAACATGCCTCTACTCACAGTGACTCCGTTCCTGTATATACGGTATTGATGGTTCTAAATCCCATGTGTGGACAGGTTTTGATGTCATATTTCGTGATATCAGCCGTGGTGGGAGTCTCCCTGCTTCTGCATCTGCTTTTACTGCTGAAATTACTGCCATAGTAGTCGCAGTTGAACTGATTTTTAGATTTCCACCAGCTTCTTTTACCATTTTTAGTGACTCAGCCAGTGCCCTACAAGCATTGTCTCGTGGCTTTCCATCACATCCCCTAGTCTTGTCTGTCTTGGAGTGGCTCTATTTATTACATAGGCGAGGATATTCTGTACAAATGTGTTGGGTCCCTGCACATGTAGGGGTCATGGGCAATGAGCATGCTGACTCTTTGGCGAGAGCAGCTGCCTCTCGCCCTTCGTCTCCTCATTATCATGTCCCATCCGAGGATTTATTTACAGCCACTGTAGAGGCTGTTCATTTCTGCTGGCAGAGGAGGTGGGATGCAGTAGGGGTGATCAAACTCCACAGCATTTGTCAGAACCTAGGCGATGGGGGGTACATGGGACTGTCCCGACAGTGGGAAACAAGTTTGGCCAATCTCCGGATTGGCCACACTAGGCTGACTCATGGTTTTTTAATGGAGAGGGCACCCCCTCCCTATTGTGATGACTGTCTGGTTCCTTTGACTGTGCAGCATCTTCTTGTGGAGTGCCCCAGTCTTGAGAACTTTCATTGGCGGTACCTTTCTGGGTGCCGAGCCGGCAATGGATCGTACCTTCTCTCCTTGGTGCTTGGTGAAGAGGCTTGTGCTATGGGAGGAGGCACCTTCTCCTTCATGTTGAGCTCTGGCCTTCTCCACAGGCTGTAGGGCTCTACCAAATATAAGGTTTGTGTTTTAATGATAATGTTCTCGTTTATCCTCCATCTTTCCACCACTTTTTAGTTTTGGTTGTTTCTTTTCTACTGTTGGTTGTTTTATACATCTTTTTCCCCTTGCCTTTTATGGTTTATATATATTTTGACCTTCTTTTAATGTTTGTGTTTGGCGGTTTATGACCTCTGCTGTTGAGCCGCCATGTCACATCTTCATTCATTCATTCTTTCAGTTGTTCCTGTTCTTCCATCATTTTGCCCGTGACAGCATTAGCTGACCTTGCATCCTCGGTTGTAATTCCCTCTGTTGCTCCTTTAATGCCTCTTGAAGTGGTTCATATTGTTCTTTTTGGTCTTCACTTTGTGCCTCTTGTTATTGTTCATATCGTTCTTTTTGTTCTTCATGTTGTGCCTATAGTTGTTCACTCTGTGCCTTCAACTGTACTCTTTGTGCCTGTAATAGTTCTTTGAGTTCAATTTGTCCTTCTTTCAGTCCTTCATTCAGTGCCTGTAGTTGACACTTCGTGCTTGCAATAGCTTCATGATTGCAGCCAGTGGCACCTCGCCCTCCTGCACTGCTCGGGATCTTGTCTGCACACCCCCTTGCTCCACGCCGAAGTTTAGGCTCACTGCAGCCCTTAATAATCCCATTCCTGACACCAGTGTTGTGTCCCTGTCCCACACTGCCACAGGCTCCAACAGCAGTAGTTCAAAACAGGAAGGACGTTGCCCAGTGAGTTGTTCTTATGGTCAGCCTTTAGGTGTACAGTACACAAAATCAGCTGAGGCATGGTATATATACACTAGCTTCTTAAATTCACTGTCTTTATTTTTCAAATAATTACACTTAATGCTTTCCAACTTCACTACTTTCACAAATATCGACGATATACAAACTTACTGAAAATACACTTCCCTGTTTACCAACAACACTGTTTTCATAAGTACTGAAAACATACAAACTACAACGACACTGAAATGACACTGCTCTACGCTCAAACTGAACTGAAAACCGACTGAGCTTGTTCTAGTCTCTTCCCCATCCTTATATAATCCTTCATTGTTTCTCCAACATTCTAGGACGTGCTGGTCCTGTACCTTCCCCTAGCAACAACAGTTACCAATTCGGAGACATCCAAAACATGCCATAGTTTCTTACACTGTACAACACTAAGTTATTTATCATATAAACTTAAATAAAATGACGTAATTTAATAACCAGTCACATAAAACATTCTAAAGAAAAAGAGCAGAGAAAATTTATGCATAACTTACGAAATAACTACGTTCACAATAGCAGGCTAACTGGCAACTCTGCTCATAATGGTAAAATACCAAGAACATCGAGAAACGTCCAGAGTACCTAACTAGCAAATCCCACTCCCTAACACTATTATCAGCATGCAGGAACTCCCATATGGGCTTTCATTTGGCACCAAGACCATTGACCTTGAGTAACCGTGAAAGGTCGAACTCAAGGTCATGGGTTTTCAGGGGGCTATAAGTCGAAACTGGTAGCAGATAGATACTATTATCAGCATATAGGACGTCATTATAGACTATGGGTTTATAATTGGTACCATGACCTTTGACCTTAAGTGACCATGAAAGATTAAACTCAAGGTCATGGATAGTCATGGGGCTATAGCTCAGAACTGGCTGAAGAGAGATATTTACTACCATCGGCATATAGAAGTCCCATATGGATTTTTAGTTGGTACCATGACCTCTGACCTTAAGTGACCTTGAAAGGTCAAATTCAAGGTCACGCATGTTGAGGCGGCTACGGCTCGAAACTGGTTGAAGATATATATACTATTATCAAGATCTATGAAGTCCAATATGGGCTTTAATTTTACACCACGACCTTTGAACTCGAGTGGCCGGGCGAGGTTTGTTGTGCCTGGCACCACTTGTTTCATGCATTCTTCAAATTAGTGCCGTTAGGTAAATTGATTTAATAATTGTTGCACTGCAATGCTCCATCTCGGCTAATGTGAGAGTACAGGCATAAAAACAAATAAACAATGGGATTTTTATTATATATATATATATATATATATATATATATATATATATATACACGCCGAAATATATACACCTTTCGGCTGATTTGAGAGTACAAGCATAAAAACAGATAAACAGAATGGGAATTTTAGTGTGTGTGTGTGTGTATATATATATATATATATATATATATATATATATATATATATATATATATATATTTTTACGGAACAGAAAGAGATAATGAACACTTCAAGTGAGAACACTAAAATCACCACTGTCCCGCAAATTTCCAGGTTCAAAACAAAAGAGTTAGGTAAAATTACAAGTCAAAGTTTAATGCTCAAACTAACAACTAAACATTCAGGACTCATAAGGATAATGTAATGGCAAAAAACAGGTTAAATATATGGTTAACTGCAATAGCCTCTATTAACACGAAATTAGCAAGAGTAAATTTATCTAAGTCAGCCCTGATAAAATGAGAAAACCGGATAATGCTCAGTTAATGCAAGATATATTATTACAGATACAAAATATTATTAACAATGGCTGACATCAAATATTCCACATGAATCACAAAAACCTTACCAGGCCTATGAATTAACACCTTATGCTATATAGTACAAGAACAAAAATGTAATAACACTTATACTCAAATTACACAGCAGCTAGATGGTTGAAGACTTCCTGAGCGCTCACAAAAATAATAACAACTGTACATGGGAGGACAGAGATGTGAACAAAATGAGGAGTAGATCTAAGTTGCAATTAATGCAGAGACTGAGCTCATTATATAGGGGCCGGCAGAGCTTGATACAACTTGTGAGAAAGACGCGCAAATGAAGCCATAGGGGACAAAGAGTTAACAATCCTGCTCTGAACAATAGAAAGAACGACTTACTCTACTATAAGGGGGAGAAGGGGGGAGTGAGGTAAAACACGGAAGCTTGGTCGCTATGGAAGCCACGAGGCGAATCGTGATCAAACATGCAGCATACTGTACGTTAGAATTATACAAAGGATGATGAAATCATAGGCTATGTAACACCTCCCCACAAAAAAAAAAAAAAAAAAATTTACAAAGGAAATTTCTCATTACTCTAAAACAATCTGTCTAAAGTCTAGATAAGCAATCTGCAATAACATTTTCTTTCCCCTTGACATGTTGCATGTCTAATGAATACTCCTGGAGAAGTAGATTCCATCTTGTCAATCTCTGATTTTTATCTTTAAACTTACTAAGGAATTTCAGTGGGTTATGATCGGTATAAATGACTATGGGGTCAAAACCAGAACACAAATAAAATGAAAAATGCTGTAAACCCAAAATCAAGGCCAAAAGTTCTTTCTCAATAGTAGAGTAGTTCTTTTGAGGTGGAGTGAACTTCTTACTGTAATAAGATACAGGGTGTTCAATACCCTGATCATCCTCTTGCAGCAAAACAGCCCCAGCTCCTGTATCACTTGCATCAACAGCCATCTTAAAAGGCTTAGCAAAATTTGGAGTAGCGAGCACTGGCTGACTTAATAGGATAGCTTTAAGTTTGCTAAAAGAGGATTCACAGTTATCGGTCCAGACAAATTAAACTCCCTTTTTCAGTAGGTCTGTAAGTGGTGATACAAGAATTGAAAAGTTAAGAACAAATCTCCTGTAATAACCTACCATTCCCAAAAATCTTTGTAGCTCTTTCCTACTTTTAGGTCTGGGAAGATCACTTATAACCTGAACCTTAGCTCCTGGTGGTGCAACGTGTCCATCACCAATTACGTACCCAAGGTACTGAACTTTAGCTTGACCAAACTCACACTTTGATAAATTAGCTACAAGATTAGCCTGAACCAAATGCTCAAGAAATTTACTGACATGGCATAGGTGATCTTTCCAGTTGTCACTGAAGATTAATACATCATCAATATAAACAACACACCCTGCTAAACCCTCTGTTACAACATTCATGAGCTTCTGAAATGTGGCTGGTGCATTCTTCATACCATATGGCATTACAGAACATGCAAAAGTCTTTCCTAGTGTTACAAAACATGAGATCTCCCTAGTACGTTCAGTCATAGGTACTTGCCAGTATCCCTTTAACAAATCAAACTTACTTATGTACCTAGCCTTTCCGATCTTGTCTATGCACTCTTCCACATGAGGGAGAGGGTAAGTGTCTGTTTTGGTTATCTGATTAACACGTCTGTAGTCGATGCAAAGCTGCTATGACCCACCTGGCTTAGGGACTAGAGTGACAGGAGAACTCCACTCACTCTGACATGGCTCAATCATCTTGTGGTCCAACAGGTAGCCAAGCTCCTTCTGGATGAGAGGAACTTTCACTGGGTTCACATGGTAAGGAGGCAGTTTAATTTGCTTTGTGTCTCCAACATCAACATCATGCATCAACACAGTGGTTCTTCCTGGAGTGGCACGGAACACTTGCGGATACTCCTGCAGTAATGCCGAAAACTCCTGCCTTTCCTCGGGAGCTAGATGAGAAAGCTTAGTCTGGAGATCATTCATGATATCAGTATTCTTCCCCAAACTATCACTCAGGCTCATACTGCATGGGAGAACTTCACTTGCAGACTCAGGTGGAACAGCTACAGTGCAGACTGGGTTATTTTCATCCCGCCTGTGATATAACTTTAGCATGTTGATGTGACAAAGTTGCTTGTTTCTACGATCTGGTGTGGCGATGACATAGTTGACATCACTGAGTTTCTTCTCCACGAAATAAGGACCACTAAACTTGGCTTGAAGAGGTTGCCCATGCACCGGTAGCAGAATCAAAACCTGATCTCCTGGCTGAAAGTGGTGTAACCTGGACTTCTTATCATACCAAGTCTTCATCTTCTCCTGAGCAGCTCTTAAATTCTCTCTCACCAGCTGTAAAGCAGTGGACAGCCGTTCTTTGAACTTCATCACATACTCCAGCAGGTTGACGTCATCTTCCTCCAACAGCCAGCATTCCTTGAGTAGCTTAACCCGCCCCGTCCCGACCACTTTTTGACCACTGGTACCCCCCAATCCCGACCATTTTTCGACCCTTTTTTTTTTTGCTAAAACTTTCGCTTTTGGTGAGAAACATCGAAAATTCATAGAGAAATCGCTCACCTGAGGTTTAAAATACTCATTACAGGTAGGAGAGCCTCCTTACCTTACTGGGTTTTCTATCAGGCTGGCACCAAAGAAAACGAGTTCTATGGGAGGATAACTATTTCACACCACTCATAAACGGTATTTATTTATTTACTGTTACGAATTTATATGTAGTACAAGAGTATATTGGTTTTCAAGCAGTAATATAGGCATTATAAGCATTGTTTCACTCACTAATACCTGACCTTTTTTTGCCACATTACCTGATCGTCATTTCTAACTGTTTCTTCCTCTAATGCTATGTAGTGTTTGTCCTCCACATTGTCATTGATTGGGGAATCACTCTGGCCCTGAATTTCATACCGTGGCATGACATGGCTATACTGGCCAGGTCACTGATAACAGGTGAATTGCTGAGAAAAGGGCATGCAGGGGGGGGAGGTCATGCTGGGTAAGGCATTGTCTCTGCCCGACTTCTTGTTGAGGAAGGTGTCCCGTGTATACGTACCAAAAATGACTCGCGAAAATTGAAAATTGTGGAAATTATGAATCTTGCAATTGCAGGACGTTGAAGTACGTCCTCGGGATTAGCTGTGACAAAACGTGAGGATGTGGAAGTACGTCCTTGGGACGGCGCGGGTTAAGGGGTCCTCTTACTTCATGGCCAAACAGTAGTTCAAAGGGTGAGAAGCCCAGTGATTCATTTGGAGATTCTCTTGCGACAAATACAACGAATGGAAGACCTTTATCCCAGTCTTTCTGATGTTCCAAACAGTATTTCTTGAGCATCGATTTGAGTGTTTGATGATATCTCTCCAACGCTCCTTGGGTCTGGGGATGGTAAGCTGAAGACGTGATCTTGGTGATGCCCAACTCTTTCAGAGACTGCTTGAAAACATTTGACATGAAATTACTTCCCCGGTCTGACTATACCTCTTAGGCCAGACCAAACTTTGTGAAGAACCCTAGCATTTCCTTAACCACGTTCTTTGCTGAGATATTTCTAAGTGGAATGGCTTCAGGATAACGAGTAGCCATATCAATCAGGGTCAACACATAAGAAAATCCTGAAGAAGTCTTAGGAAGAGGGCCCACAATATCCACCAACACACGGGTAAAAGGCGCCTCAAAAAGAGGAATGGAAACTAGAAGTGCAACCTTTTCGGTCTGATTACACTTCCCCACAACTTGACAGGTGTGACAAGACTTTCAATACCAGGAAACATCTCTGAAGATACCTGGCCAATAGAAGTATTTCAAAATGCGTGCCACAGTCTTCCTCACTCCAAGGTGTCCTGCCAAACTGGAATCATGAGCCACTCTAATGATATCCTGCCTACAAACACGAGGGATGACAACTTGATGTACAACCTCCCATTCACAGTCGGCTGATGCTGTTGGGGGTCTCCACTTTCTCATAAGTACTCCTGACTTTATATAATAACAAGTAGAAGCACCAGCTGACTCTTCCTCACTGCAAGCAGAGTTAGCTAGACCTTTCAACTCAGGGTCAGCAACCTGCAACTCAACCAACTCTTGACGAGACAAATTATCAACACTACGGGGTACTGCCTCATCTGGTGAGTGGTCCAAATTAGCAAGGAAAGTGTCAGCTAGGATAACATCATCATCATCATTATCCTCTAAGTCACCAGTAACTTTAGACTTAGCCCTAGTGACAACACATGCTGAGAACACATCAGGGACATCACAATCCTGGGCCGCAGCCACTGGCTCACTAGACAACTGAGGAGCTGAACACACTTGACTTCCACCAATATCATTTCCAAGTAAGAAAGTTACACCTGACATTGGGAGTGTCTCAACCAACCCAACCATAACGGAACCATTAACAAAACCAGACTCTAAATTCACTCTGAACAGAGGGACAGAAAAGTAATTATTCCCTACACCTTGTAAGATTAGAGTTTCATCAGAGGAATTAACATTAGAGCCTAGAACACTGGTCAGCATAAGGGATTGGCAAGCACCTGTATCACGATATAATTTAACTGATTTCCTGTCATTACTGTCCAGAGGACTGACAAAACCATCAGACAGGAAATTAGCACATGACCTCTTGAGAGTGTCACCCACGTTACTGCTCAAAAGAGGAGCTCCATCATGAGAATTTAATTTACCCCTCAAAGCAGGTTCAGTTAACTCAGTTAAAGAATTCTGGGAACTCTCAAGGGTGGACACTAGACTAATTGACTGAATATTTAAAGACTCCTTTTTGTTCACATCACGCTGTCTCCTGAAACATTTCTCCGTAGTATGACCAAGCTTACTACAATAAGTACATTTACTTTTCTGAAATCTAGAGGTGAAGCTGGTATTTACTTCCTGAGAAACAGCATCTTTATTCTCTTTCCTGTTACCTGTACTCTGAGTAGAGGCAACGTACTTACTCTCAGCTTTCCTTTTTTCTTTAGAATATCTCTTGTGAGTGAGAACATATTCATCAGCTAAAACTGCAGCATCAGACAAATTATCTATTCTTTTCTCATCGAGATATAGGCTTACATCATTATTAATACACCTTTTGAAGACCTCCAGCAAAATCATCTGCTTAAATTTATCAAAATCAGAATTTACATTCTTAGAATTTAACCACTGCTCTAACAGATCTTTGATTTTTGCATACTCAACATGGGATTGCTTATATTGCTTATAAGTTGTCCTAAATTTTACTCTATAGGCTTCAGGAACAAGCTCATAGGCCTTAAGAATCAAGCTCTTAACTACATCATAATTATCAGATTGATCCTGAGGCAAAGATGCATAAGTTACTTGAGCTTTACCGGTGAGAACAGTTTGAAGGAGTACTGGCCAATACTTTTTGGGCCAATTAAAACCTGTAGCTACCCTCTCAAACAACTGAAAATACTTTGTTAAATCAGATTCATTAAAAGGAGGGACAAGTTTAACATTTTTAGCCACATCAGAATCATCAGAGCTAGATGATCCAGTTCCACCTTGTTTCATGCGGTACTCATGTTCTGGCTGAATCCTAGCAATTTCAATTTGTGCCTGTGCCTCCTTAGAACGTGCCTGAAACTCAGCCTCCTTAGCACGAGCCTCCTGCAGGGCTAGCTGTAACTTAGCTATTTCAATCTGCGTTTGCTCATCTCGAGGAGTTACATTAAACAAGCTTTTATTAATCATATCAATATTTGATCTTTAGACTGATGACAGCGAACAGCAATTCCCAATTGTTGAGCAACAAGCTTAAGTTCATTCTTTGTTCTGTTTTCTACATCACACACTGTTTGCACATTTGACAAAAAATCTTTGGCTTCATCAAGCGTAGTAATAGTAGACATCATGAATAAATCATAGTCACAAAATATCAAGCAATATCCTTATGATAATATCCTGAATATCCTGGGGAGGTCGCCAAATTTATGTTACGGAACAGAAAGAGATAAATAACACTTCAAGTGAGAACACTAAAATCACCAATGTCCCGCAAATTTCCAGGTTCAAAACAAAAGAGTTAGGTAAAATTACAAGTCAAAGTTTAATGCTCAAACTATATTAGGACTCGCGCACATTTGCGGCTGTGGTGTGGCCCGCACCTGTGTACAGTGTTGCCACGTTTTCTATATCGTTATCTCTCTCTCTCTCTCTCTCTCTCTCTCTCTCTCTCTCTCTCCTGGCGGGAAATGTGAGCCACCCTGAATACTTTTGATTCTTTTATAAGTTATTTATAATTGTGCTTTCATTTGTTAATTTGGTTTTGTTATATTTAGTGATGCCGACAATGCATTCAATGCATGCCCCTCTCCTGCCTCTCTCTCTCTCTCTCTCTCTCTCTCTGTAGGGAAGCTATCTGTCAGGGCCACCGACTGGGTGTGGAAGTGTTGCCGCTCGCGAGTGAAGTTTTTTTTTTTTTTTACTTCGGTATTGGCATATGCCTACTATTTTGTCCTACATATTAGCTTATGATTATAAATGTGATTATTCCTCGCCCTTAAAATTATGGTAAAAGCCAGTAAATGTGAGCATTTTTCCCTAGCAACACCTGTACAAGCTATGGTTGGGTATACGGAGGGGTACGTACTTTATTTTAAGCCAGATTGGGTGTGTAAATGTTGCCACTCACAAGAATTACATGAATTATTTCTTTTACTTTGGATATTGGCATATTCTTCTTTTTTCAGACTCATTATCTTATATCCATAACTGTGATATTATTACCCACCCTAAAACTACGCTAAAAACCATTAAAAGTGACTACAATGTCTTTTAGCAACACTGTACAATATGTATGCCATGTTTCTGTGTTACTGTATAAATATTTTATGCATAATAAGATTACTGTTGATTCATCCATCAAAATACACAAGTGTAAGTTTTATTCATCTGAATTTATCGAATTTGTGATGCCTTGTACATAAATAGCTTCCGTTTCACATCGCAAGTTGTGGAAACGTGGCACCATTGTACACAGGTGCGGGCCACACCACAGCCGCAAACGGGCGCGAGTCCGACTATAACAACTAAACATTCAGGACTCATAAGGATAATGTAATGGCAAAAAACAAGTTAAATATATGGTTAACTGCAATAGCCTCTATTAACACGAAATTAGCAAGAGTAAATTCATCTAAGTCAGCCCTGATAAAATGAGAAAACCGGATAATGCTCAGTTAATGCAAGATATATTATTACAGATACAAAATATTATTAACAATGGCTGACATCAAATATTCCACATGAATCTCAAAAACCTTACCAGGCCTATGAATTAACACCTTATGCTATACAGTACAAGAACAAAAATGTAATAACACTTATACTTAAATTACACAGCAGCTAGATGGTTGGAGACTTCCTGAGCGCTTACAAAAATAATAACAACTGTACAGGGGAGGACAGAGATGTGAACAAAATGAGGAGTAGATCTAAGTGGCAATTAATGCAGAGACTGAGCTCATTATATAGGGGCCGGCAGAGCTTGATACAACTTGTAAGAAGGACGCGCAAATGAAGCCATAGGGGACAAAGAGTTGACAATCCTGCTCTGAACAATAGAAAGAACGACTTACTCTACTATAAGGGGGAGAAGGGGGGAGTGAGGTAGAACACGGAAGCTTGGTCACTATGGAAGCCACGAGGCGAATCGTGATCAAACATGCAGCATACTGTACGTTAGAATTATACAAAGGATGATGAAATCATAGGCTATATATATATATATATATATATATATATATATATATATATATATATACATATTAGGAGAGGTCTACTATACAATTGCTATCTGCACAAGTAGAGATAGTTAGGACTAGGTATTATAATATCTGACTGGAAATTTTGGCTCCATCACTCATATAGTTTTTTTGAGGAAGTCGATCTAAAGAAGACATTACAAATATCAGTGACCCATTGAATTTTTTCACAATTTTTCTTTGAATTACGTTTGTATAAAAGCATAGTATAGGTGCATTCACTGAGCTTGACTATTTTCTTGTTGCATGTATGTTATGTTGTAATATATTTCTCGAAAATGGGAAGAACTCGCGATTCTGCAGTGTCAACTCAAACTGGTACAGGCAAAAATTTCTGTGGTCAACTTTCGGGTCTGGATAAACATGAACCTCTTGCGCTCCCCCAGGTAATAGAATATAGTTATTATCTACAGAACAGTCATCCCCATGTAAAAGGTTACGCTATTGCTAAGATGATAACAAAGGATGTCATTGACATCTGGCGGGCACTCAACCAACGGCTTCCCCTGTATGGAGAGTATTACGTGGTGAAAATGGTCAACAGAGCGTACTTCAAGAATGCAAAAGCCATCAACAGGAAATTTCTTCCTACAGTTCAGGAACAGAAACTGAAAGCTAAGTTAGATAAGTTTTTTGATATTTCCACCTGTAAATGTGAATTGCCAGTCCGTAACTGTGATGACAAATCTGTGCAGTGCAGCAAAGAAAATTGTCAAGACCAGCATATTGTCTGCACTTGTCCTTCTGGAAAGAAGGTAGCTTTTTCTCTGATTTATAACTGTTTTTTTTATGTACACATCATTCAGCTGAATACCATTGGGCATGCAATACAATGCACATATTTCTTATTTCAGGTTCCTATACAGGACAGGCAATACCAACGCGATCAGAGAGCGAATGTGGGGACCAAAGGCTCTTTCCAGTTGCGACCTGTTGATACAAGCGACACAAAAAGATGTCAGAAAATGGCAGCTTATGTCGAAGGACTTGAGTGACAGGCTGAAAAGCACAGGGAAGCTGATATGATAGCTTCTAAGTCCACGTCTGCCCATGTTCTCGAAAGTGATACGGGAGAATTAGGACAGAAGAAAAATTTGAGTAACATATATTATCCAATAATCGTGTGATGTATTTCATAATTATATTTTCGATGTTCCACGCCATTCGCTAATTTAAGTTTCTTTTATTTTTCAGTCATCTGATGGTAAACAAACCAAAGATGAAGACTTTATGCCAACGGAACATCCAGCAGAACACTACAGTTCCTCGAAAACTCCCAGATTTGCCGAGAACTTATCAGAGGGATTTTTTCTTCTGGTCTTGGAGCATCCATGGCTAATGCTTTTCTCCTAGACTTGCACGCTATGAACCTTTGGAAGTCTGGTTTGGATGTGAAGCAGATGATGATTGATCCTGTAAATCCAAGATGGACCGAAAAATGCTAGAGTAAAAGTAAGAACCTATGAAAAGCACAGCTAGGATGTTGGGAAACTCATTTGCATCGGGGTCGATGGAAAGATCGGTAAAGACACTCTAATGTATAGAGATACTACTGACGAAAACGGAGAAGATGGTGAATGGACAAGAACACCACTTGACATTCACGAAAAAACCGGGGACTGTGAGCGGAACATACCTCACTCATAGAGTAGTCCCTGTCACCAGAGCCAGTGGAAGTGTTCTTGCTGAAGAGGTGACCAGTGTCTTAGAAGAGTTTAACAGTCAGTACAGTGAAGGCCATCTTATTAGACAACACCAGTACGAACACTGGCTGTAAAGAAGGTCTCGTGACGTCTCTCGAGAATAACTTAAAGGAAGGCTGCACACCATTGGCTGCTCACTCCACCAGAACGAGCTTCCCCTACGAGCTGTTTTCAAGTACATGGCTGGTGCTACCAGAAGTCCTACAGCATTCAATGTCTGCTGGGAAAACTGCAAAAAGGATTGTTAAGATATGTCACAGGTGAAGTTCACCAAAATCAATAGTCCCCTGGAGGACACGGCCAATGCTGATGAAATGGCAAGTGACATGAGTTGCGATCAAAGTCTTCTTCTGGAGTATGCTGTTAGAATTTCGAAAGGTGAAGTCTGCCAGATATGCTGCCTGGAAGATCGGACCGCTCAACAGTGCTCGATGGCTGACACTGGCAATTCAGCTGATGTGTCAGGACGAGAGGAGCTTATCCCCCGGACCTCTACGATAACCTACACAAAATCATACGATTCACTGTTCAAGTTTAAGCAGTCAGCTGGTTTGAGACCAAACAGGATTGTAAGTTCCACGATCACCAACACTACATCTTCAACATGATACAGCGGATCAAGAAGCAGTCTGAAGAAGTCCGGAATGTAGCTCTTAGGAACCTGAGGTATAACGCATTCACTCTGCTGCCAAAGAATGTGCTCTATGCCATGATCAGGTCGGATGAAGCAGGACTAAGTGAAGTTGCCTGTCAAAAAATTCTCTCCATCAGTTATGTGGTTGGACTTTTATGCTGAGAAATCTATCTATTTACCTAGGCTGCTTCCCCCAAGGAAAAGGAGGTAGCCGAGACAGGACAACACACTCCCCATTTACTCATCTATTCAAACACATTCATTCGATATCTTAGCCCCAAGTGGGAAGGGACAGATCTACACCGCACCACACCGCACAAGGGCCAACTGCGCAGTGCAATCAGTGACATCCGCAGCAGGGCCCAACAGCAGAGCTGGTGTACCCCTGCCACATCATAATAGACCCATCCCCTTACCTGCACCTGACCTAACTAGCTGATCAGACCAAATGTGGGAGAATATCCCCTCAGGGCTGTGTCATCATTTATTCATTCACAATTTTCCTCCATTTATTTCTGTCACGCACAGCCACTTTTCCTTGCTCAACAGACATCCCTCTCCTTTCCAGTGCTCTCTTCACACTGTCCATCCATCCTATTCTTGGTCTCCCTCTCAGTCTTACACCTCTCACATCAGATCTAGTTATCTTTTTCACCAGTTGCTCATTATCCATTCTCTCCATATGCCCAAACCATTGCAACACTCTCTGCTCGTTTTAATTCTACCAGCCATCTCCCGAACAACTCCAGTTCTTCGCACTTCATCATTTCGCACTTGATCCATACACGCACTCCACACATACTCCTCAGACATCTCATCCCCATTACATTCAAACTTTTCCTCTCTGCTACACCCATATTCCATGTTTCAGCCCCATATAATGCAGTCAGTACCACAACACCCTCATACAGCCTTCTCTTTACATCCATTCTAAGCGAATGACATCTAAACACTTTTTTCATTCCTCCCAGCACCTTACCTACTTCATTCATTTTAAACTTCACTTCTGCATCTATTCTTCCATCCACAGCAACATTTGACCCTAAATATCTAAAACACTCTACCTCCTCAAGCAACTCTCATTTCAAAACTATATTCATCCCCCTACCATCTGCCAACCTCGTACACTTTATCACTTTACTTTTATTCTCATTAACTTTCAATTTCCTCCTTTTACACACCGGTCCAAACTCCTCTACCAACTGTCTCAATCTCTCCTCTGAATCAGTCACCACTGCAGTATCGTCTGCAAACAGCAGCTGCTTCAGATTCCACTCTCCACCATCAACATTCACCAGACTCAGACCTCCACCTAAAACTCTTGCATTCACCTCCCTTACCACACCATCCATGTAATTATTAAACAACCAAGGCGACATCACACATCCCTGTCGCAACCCCACTCTCACGGGAAACCAATCACTCGCAGCATTTCCCACTCTTACACACGCTTTACTATTTACATAAAAACCTTCACCCCTTATAGTAACCTACCATCAAGTCCATACAATCTTAAAACAGTCCACAAAGCCTCCCTATCAATTCT
Source organism: Coenobita brevimanus (assembly GCF_032717465.1). Taxonomy (NCBI): domain Eukaryota; kingdom Metazoa; phylum Arthropoda; class Malacostraca; order Decapoda; family Coenobitidae; genus Coenobita; species Coenobita brevimanus. The sequence continues at coordinate 17,348,979 of NC_137046.1, forward strand.
ATCATACGCTTTCTCTAAATCCATGAATGGCCAAAACACATCCTTGCCTTTAGCTAAATACTTTTCACACACTTGTCTCACAGCGAACACCTGATCCACGCATCCAATCCCTTTCCTAAAGCCACACTGCTCATCACCAATCACTCCCTCTGTACCCTCTCTAACTCTCATAATTAACACTCTACCATACACCTTACCAACAACACTCAACAGACTTATACCCCTAAAGGTAGTACATTCATACTTATCTCCCTTGCGTTTATACAACGGGACCACACAAGCACTTGCTCCGTCAATTGGCGCCATACCTTTCACAAAGCACACATTCAACAATCTTACTAACCATTCAACAATAGTCACTCCACCACCCTTCAGGCATTCCACAGAACACCCATCCATACCTGCAGCTTTCCCTGTTTTCATAACCTTTACTGCCTTCTCCACTTCCTCCTTCGTTATCAAAGAATATTTCAACTCTCCCAACACATTTATTCATTGCACCCTTCCATCCGCAGTAAGGAAGAGATGGACAGAGTATTTTGAAAGATTGTTAAATGCAGAGGAGGAAACTAATTATAGTTACATAGATTTTTTTTTTTCAGTTTTAACATATAACCAACAACCTTGTCTGCATTCTTCAGAAGTGAGAAACTGACCAAGATGAGACTGAATAAGATCTCAGTCATTAACATCGATGCCACACACTGGTCAGAGTTGATCGATCTCTCCCAGAGCGGCGTTTGTGAGCCAGCCCTCACGGAGGATTTCAGTGACCACGAGCTGCAGGAGGCACTGTCGAGCGGCAAGAAGCTGTAGTTACCTGACCTCCTTTCACACTCTCAGAGTGTTGAGAGGGCCGTGAAGTTGACGTCTGAGGCTTTTCACACCGTTTACGGCCATGAAGCGAGACACAAACACATCCTGGCTAAAGTTTTCAGTCGCCAGATGAGGCCTTCTTTTGCTTCAAAGGGCTCTTATAGGCAGGGATACAAAGAACTTGGATTGTGAATATGAGATTTTGTCTCTCTCCTCAGTGTTTTTGACTATTGAATAAACCGACAATACAATGACTGCACATCGAAGCAATATTCTTTTTTTTTTTACGGAATTTGTCTTAAATATGGGGTTTACGATCATTTTGAGAGGGGGTTAAATATATTATAACCAGTTTATAATGCATCCAGTAGCCATAATTCACACAATAAAGTGCACACATTTATACAGTACACATACATAACACAAAAACAGGCACAGATGCATACACAAACATATACAGTGAAAACAGCATAGTTGATATTATTACCTCAATAAATGGTTATTACAAGAAAGCTTATAATTTTTGTACATCATCATCGCAGTAACTGCTAACTACCTTAACTTGTCCAATATCAATTATTTCGAAAAAGTGTGAAATCGACCTACCCTAATATATATATATATATATATATATATATATATATATATATATATATATGTGTGTGTGTGTGTGTGTGTGTGTGTGTGTGAGGAGTGGAAGTGAGGCTTATTTCACAGTATGCATTGATGATAGTTTCATCTATTTTTTTGTTTTTCATTTTTTCCTTCCACCATTCATTGCGTGAAGAAGGTTTTGATTATCATAAGCAAAAAGGAGTATAAAACTACGTAACGTAAATTGCATATTCATGGAATCATGCAACTTGACAGAAATATGTCTCATATCTGTTTCCATCTGATTGTTGATGTAGAGAGATGTGGCTCTCCATTTTTACAGTGTCGCCACCTGTCACTGCACTGCCGCTGGAATGGCACACTTTCATGAATATATATTTCCCCAAAGGTTTTTAATATGCAAGGAAAATCAAAAGCCAAATCCCGCAACAATAGGATATACAATTTTTTCCTACAGCTGGAACGCTAACCAAAATGAAATGTCAGAAAGGATTCGAGTGAGATTGCCAAGGAGTAACTGACGAATTTTTATAAAATGAAAGCAACCTTGCACTCATATCTGAAACCTCCATACACAAACCTACATTCGCCAGAACTGTGCTCTTCTGATATCTCGGTATTCTAAGTAATGAAAATTTATGACATGCAACACGAAACGATTTTCTTGCACACACACACACACACACACACACACACACACACACACACACACACACACGTCCAGTGGTGCATTATATCGACTACACAATTGTAATGGCACCGTTCTTACTTACATAATCTCTTCGACAACGTCGTATATAAATCATACTGACAAGTAATATATATGTATTTTGCCTCTAATAGTACTTGTATATCATAAAATGTCTTTTGATTTTTTATTGCATACTTCAATGGAAAAGGGTAAGGAGATCCTTGACGAGAGTTAATGCATTCCGAAGGTGAGATAAGGTGAAATGTTGAAAAATGCTGTATTACAATACGTTTGCCTTTACTTAGGAATCTGATGCAGTTTCTACAGGAATTGCTCTATTTAGCCGAGAAAATAAATGACAATGGTACAGTCCCGATCAATAATTTCTGTACAGTACCGTCTAACGTTTTAGTGTAATGAAATGAGATGCAAACCAGACTGGTTATTGCTTATTACTTATTAAGTTTCTGAAATGGCCGTGTGTTAAATTTTTATGAGTAGCTGAAGCGAATTCATACTGTTACTTGCTGTACAGTAGGCTACAAGTATTTCAAGGTTTACATCCTTATTCTCGTCGGTCAAGGAAGCTCCCTGACACCCTTTATTGAGCAACTTATTTTGCCTATTTCGCCTTACCATTATTCCCTGTTACATAAATTATTCTAATATTTCAGTACTCTGTATAAGTAAGGTGCAAAGCAATTATAACCAGCCGGATCCAAAATAAATCCCTGAGGAAGTGGTGCTAGGAAGCCTCCTTTACTGACGATAATTCAGACCTAAGACCTTCCCTGAGAATGCAAAGAAGAACTATCAGAGAAGGTTACCTATAATGTTAAATGCAAGTTGATTATTTACTAGAGGAGTAGATATTTTTATCGTAATTTGACAGTCGGTCCTACATGAGGTTTTTAGTTGCATTCAGCTGGTCTTCCTCTCTTTTCAAATGATCCATTGGCATGTCAAAATATACCCCTGGATGTGATTACCATGACGTGCCACGGTACCTCTCTCTCTCTCTCTCTCTCTCTCTGTATATAATATACAAAATCATTAAATACCAATTTATGTAGGCTTTGAGAACTCTGGTTAATCTTTTGTCCACACGCTTTTCTGGAAGATAAAGCAGGAGTAACTAACTGGCTTAATGATGTTGGCCTACTTGACTTTGATTAGTAGTTGCTGTCGTTGTAGCCCTAGGTTCATCTGAAATATGCGCCCGATGGACTGCAGGCTGGTTACCCTCCCCCCCCACCCCTCCTCCTCCTCCTGCACTTCACCATCTTACTTTTAGGGGAATAGGGAGGGGAGTTGAAAGAAGTTTGTATAGCCAGACAAGGGAGCCTCTTGGTTATATCGGTGACACCGCATGAATCCGTTCCTCCCCAGTAGCTTTTTTTTTTTTTTTAACTGATAGCCAAATATCCACAAACCAAACAGTAAATGAGAACGTATCACTGAACACACACAATCCACAAACCCTGGCATGTAACGAGGCCACAGAGACACTGACCACAATGTTTTCGCTTCATTCTTATGCAAAGAAGATAGAAGTCAAAGCTAGAAGCCTGCAAACTATTTTTCTCCATGAAAAGAGAGAGAGAGAGAGAGAGAGAGAGAGAGACACCAATACAGGACCGTTAATTTCGAGACGTCTGGACACATGCGTATAAGAAGACTAGAGGTCACAAAAGAACGCAACGTAGAATGAGAAATATAGTTCCAGATTTGATTTGTTGCACAAATGAAGGACTGAGAGCTAAACAGTACAGGAGTGAGAGTGCACTGCCAGATAGGTGCCACTAACCAGCCGTAGAGAGAGGGGATGGGGGAACAGAAGCGCAGAGAGTATTTAAGCAGTAATAATAAAGAGATAAACAATTGAAGAAGTGATGGTAAAGAGGTATAAATCAACACTGCGTTGAAGACAGAGAGGTTGATGGGAGTCAGTAATAGGAGAGCAGTTGGTGGGTCGAAAGCTCTTTGACTCAACTCATAATTCCTAGATGTCTTGCCCTGGTATGAAGGCTGTACAATGAATCAGAATTATACATAATAGTTGTGTTCCTTCACCACAGGTGTTAAAAGAAGGACTGGAGCAGAATAGGCAGGAATTTGTGTTTTATGTATCTTCCTTTTGTTCATTCCTCTACACTTCACTGGATCCTGCACACCTCATTTCCTTGCAGTTGCTGAATGATAATAATGGTGAAGATTATGATGGTAAAGACAATGATTGAAAACACGATGATGTTGATGATGACGGTAAAGACGACAGTGATAATGACGGTTATGCTGCTGCTGCTGATGATGATGCTTATATAAATGACGATGATGAAGAGGCGGTTGCTTTCTCACATAGACATTTATTTACTAAGGTTGGGGAGCATATAGGCCATTACTGGACTCTAATTCTTTTTCTCTCGTGCGTTGTGCAGTAGGAACACTCGTCGTTCATCGAATTGTCATATTCCAGTTTTCAATCAACCTGGTGATCTCTAATTAAATAGGCCCTATTTTCTCTTTTATTCCCTCGTTCATTTTCTATATTTCTTTTTTTCCCCGTTAATCACTCGGATGCTATAATGTGTATTTCTTATCCTCATCCATTGTATCATTCTCTCGCTCGTTTTTCCCCTTCATAAGTAGTTCATAACTTTTTTTTTTTTTTACCAGGGCATCTCTCAAATTCATGGCATCCTTTCTTCGCTATTTTAACCTGTGTTTTTCCTGAACCCCGTCTTTCTTCCTCTTCTCTCCCCTCCCTGTTTTTCCTTCTTTCTCTTAGTAATTTCCACAGCAATTCTTCCTACCACATAGGTCACTCAACCTGACGGTCAGTGTCTCCATCTTTAATGGAAAATGGTCCCAGGGGTCACCGCTCCCCACAGGCCCCTTCTCTCTACAGCCTTCACACCTAGAGCCGCTCAGTGCCTCTCTCCATGGGAAGGTTATGCTTAGAGGTCCATTTGCCGGACAACCTACTACCTAATGCACAGCCAGCCGATAGATAGGTTTATAGTTGGGTAAGCCTATTACTGTAATACGAAATAATCACTTTGTTTCACAACAGCATTCGCCGAAATAATAATCTTTTTTTACCAGGCACACAATCTCTCACTGCATGCAATATTCCATTTTTACTGATGCCTGAACACGATTCTGATAATCAAATATTCTATTTCATTATAAGATAATTTCTCTTCATCGTTCATCTCACGTGTAGGATGACTTCTCTTCATCGTTCATTTCATGTACCAGCTATGCCACCGTCTACCAGTTATATGACAATGTAGACAATGGGACCATGGTAAAAAAAAAGAATAATAATAATAATACTATATAAATAAAAACTTTCCAAAGCTTTCAGCAGCTGACAGAGCGAGAAAATTCAACGTTACTCTTTAAGTAAATGAGAAAAGTGCATATTTTTTATAACGTCCTTTTATTCATGTTATCACAGAAATGAAATGTAGAGATCGAGTTTAGTGTGAATTTGTACAATATGTCTTATGCTGACAAAGTTTTTTCGTCTTATTTAATATACTTGCATCAACCATTTCATTCATGAGGGAATTAATGCTTGTCATTTTCGACGAAGATACTACTGATGTAAATTTGCATTTTGTGTTATTCCTCTCCGGATTCTGGATCCTGTCTATTTATTTTATAAGTGATCAAGATAAGGAGGATGCTGATCCTTATGATGATCCTTATGATGATCGAGAATTTAATGTTTCTTTGCCAGCCTGAGGCTTCTTTTCTTTTGTGTGATTGTTTTTTTTTTTTTTTTTTTTGGGGGGGGGGGGGGGTCGACAACGGGCCCAGGAGCAAGAGCCATAAAGCCAAATATATCTTATACTGTTTTTCTTACCGTATATATGAACCTTATTTCAGGCATACTGTATGTGCAAAAGGAAGGTAATAAACAAAGCTATTCTAAAAGCCTAAAACCGACAATCCCAACAAAAAATCACTGTCCTACAATGATACCAAAAGAGACCAGCAAGTAAACCAAACTAAAGAACCAAAGCAGATTTACACTAATGGGTAGAATACCTCGCCCAACAGAACATCATCGACTGCAAAATTTTAATATGTAAAGCCTCTCTGCATTACACACCTGCACTTATCCCCTGCTGATAACCGGGGTGGCTGGGCCAAAATGCAGAACATTTTAACCCTATTTGTTCTAGTTCAGTCTTTCTTTCTACTCCAGAAAGACCATGTATGAAGAGGGATTATAAAGGTCCAGGAACTTTCTCTTTCAGCTTTTGCAGGCTAACGCACAGAACTTGTGCCCACTTGTTTACTATTACCAGTGACATCAAATGACTTCTGATTGGTGGCCTTAAATGACCTTGGAGATCAACCTCACATAGCCTATGTCCGAAATGGATGGCATGTGAGTCTCCATGCCGAAAATTGGGTTGGTGGGTCCAGTCGTTTGAGCGTGTATTACCGGTGACCTCAAATGACCTCGGAGGTCAACCTCACACAGCCTAAGTCCACTTAGGTTCTGTGAGTCTCCATGCCAAAAATTAGGGTGCAAGGGTACCCGGCATTCCCTGGGTTAAAAGTGCGGACACTACTGGTGACCTCAAATGACCCAGATCTGAATTTTGATCCCCCTATAAGCATCCTTGGGTCACCCTGATTCAGAATATATATGGGTCTGGGGGTCTGTGGCCCTTGGTTTGGGCATGATTGAAGACAAGCAAACAAGCAAGCAACTCGACTCTTTTATATATGGTATATTGTTATATCAAATCCCAATATGCAGTTGACACAGTTATAAACTTCACTTCCTCCAGTTTTGATTACTCATTGTATAAACTAAATTGTCAAAATAATACCAACTATATCTGTGTAGTTTATCGCTCCCACAATGCTTCTTCGGAGCCAAGTGTATTTGATTCCATATCCACACAGTTGAGTAACCTTAACCTTTCCCTTAGCACCGAAATTACCATATTGAGTGATTTTAACATACATAATGTTGAATGGTTATTGCATTCTGCAAGGACTGATGACGCTGGTCTAGAGTGTGAGCTGTTTGCAGAATCGTTTAATCTCACCCAGTTGGTAAAGCAACCAACTAGAATACCTGATAATCCTGACCATAATGCCCATTTCTTGGATTTATTCTTGACAAATAATCCAAATCAATAGAGGATAGAGGTACTGTCACCACTTGGATCCTCTGACCACAATCTCATCAAAGCCTCATTAATTAACCCCCTCCCCCACAACTCTCCGTTCTGAACCTGTCAGGGTAACCCGATGGCACTTTGAAAGGGCAGACTGGGATGGATTTAGAAATTATCTTGTTGATGTTCCATGGCAGTCTTTCTACTCTAGTGATCCCAGCTCTACCCAGTCCCACATTTGCGACTTAATACTAGCTGGTATGGATTTATTCATACCAAGTCAACAGTTCACTAAAAGATTGAACTCTCCAAAATGGCTTGATGACAGCTGTGCCAGAGCAACACCCCAAAAGTCTTTAGCATATAACTCTTACTTAAAATACAAAAAAACATCTGAATCACTCTCTCAGTTTAAAATTGCTAGAAATCATGCAAAAGCTGTATTAAATCTAGCTAAATCAAACTTTCTTCAAAAGCAAGCATCAAAACTTCTTAACAACCCTAATGACAATAGAATATTCTGGTCAACTCTTAATTCTTTCAATAATAACTTTTAACAAGTTATCATCCATTCCCACACTCAAATCTTCAAATGGCAACATTACAAATAACCCACGTGTGAAAGCAGATATTTTTGCCAGTACATTTGCCAGAAATTCTACCATAGACGATGCCAGCCAGAACGTCGCAGTACTAGAACTTGACTATCCCGAAACTGTTCCACTTAAAATACAGACAAGATACGTAAAATCCATCCTAGACAATTTACACACTAACAGTGCTCCAGGCCCAGATGGAATTCCGCCAATTGTTTTGAGAAAGTGTTCCCCTGAACTTGCCTCTATTCTAGGGAAATTATTCAGATGCATACGTACTTCTTCATTTTCAGATTCATGGAAAGAAGCCAATATCCACCCAATTCCGAAGAAAGGAAGTTCCTCTGACCCCTCTGATTGCAGACCAATAGCAGTCACACCTTCTCTTGGTAAGGTATTTGAAACTTTGATTAATAAACACATTGTTAAACATCTTGAATCCAACATCTTAATTAGTGATAGACAATATGGTTTTCGCCACAAAAGATCCACCATTGACATACTCAATCTCCTAACTCATACCATCCATCAATCAATTTACCTACATGGAGAAACTCATGCAGTAGCCCTTGATATTTCTAAAGCTTCCGTTAGAGTATATCTCACTGACAGGAAAGTAAGAGTAAAAGTAGGTGATGTATATTCCAATTTCCACTCAATTAACGCCGGCATGCCGCAGGGATCAGTTCTGGCCCCAGTCCTGTTCCTGGTTCATATTAATGATCTCTTATCTATCACCCATAATCCCATCCACTCATATGCAGATGACTCAACACTACATAGTTCACTCACACTCAGACACCCATTTACAAAGTTTAATATATCTACCTCTCAAATCAAGACCTATCAACGATCAGTGAATGGGGATAAAACAACCTCGCCTCATTTAACTCTAGCAAAACTAAATATATACAATTTACTAATAGACAGATATTCCCAGATTCGTATATTACCTTCAGTACTACGAATATTCCCATCTCCAAAAGCTTTGAAATTCTTGGTGTCTCACTTAACAATGCCCTCAGCTGGACCTCTCATGTTAGATCACTTGCTAAAATCACCTCAAAGAAACTTGGATAAATGTACAAAGTCCGTAACTTCTTCACTGACGAGCAGTTAGCTGTGATTTATATGAGTCATGTGCGCTCTCAGCTTGAATATTGCTCACCCTTGTGAAATGGATGTGAAGAGGTTGCATTAAACCAACTAGAAAAAATTCAGAACAAAGCTGTTAGAATTATTAACACCCTGCCATTACAAATAAACTACCTCCTTTACAAGTAAGAAGGAATATTGCCTTCCTTGCATTATTTTACAGATATTTTTATGACAAATGCTCAGACGAAGTTGCGTCCATGGTGCCACCTCTCCAAGCCTTCCCTCGTGCTGCACGGGCATATGGTAGCGCTCATGACTGGAATGTTACTCGGCCATATTGCCGAACTTCTGCCTATCAGAATTCTTTCATTCCCCGTACTGCATCTTTTTGGAACTCGCTTCCCCAGAGTTGTTTCCCTCCAAACTTCAACCTACAGCTGTTCAAGTCTAACTGTTACAGATATTTTATGAACAGAGGACACCAGTAATCTGGTGGATGGATTATTATTTTTTATTCATTTGTTTTCCTTCCTCTGTTCTGTTATATATATATATATATATATATATATATATATATGGGGGGGCGGAATCGTCCACTAACTTTTCCCTCAATAAACATGAGGTAAAATGATAAATTGTATGATTACAGACCTCACTATCATATGAATATACAAGTATTTTATATCACCTTGCATTCACATCGTGGTGTATTAATAACTGTACTATGGAGTGAAACACTATGTAATTTTTTTTTTTTTTCGTTACCATAACAAAACCATTATTTCCCAGGACAACAGGATGACGGAAGAGTGATTGAGACAATGCAAGTAGGCCTTACTCTCTTGCCCTTGGATATAGAGAGGGTGGAGGGTAGACGAATGACTGAGAATGAGGGGGGGGGGGTTGTAACTGGGAGTGCGGCGGTGCCACATATACCAACCTGCTCGTCGACCCGGTCCCTCGATTTTTGCTAGAGACTGTACATGCCAGAGTTGTTTCGAGGAAATTATGGTTAACAAGCGCTGGAAAAAATCTTTCTCATTTCACTGTAACATCACACAGGCAGTTACCTTCCCTCTTAACAGCCATCACTCTACTCCTGTCAGCGTAAACTTACAAGGCACGATGCTCACAGCCGTCCACAAAATTATTCACCAGTTCACCAATTTCTTCTTCAGACTTTACGTCAGCAGTGCATCATCTGCCTACATCCAATTTAAAATACTCTGCTATTCACCGTTCATTGCCAACGTCATAGGTTTCTCCATGGCTCGTGTGTTTACATGTCTCATAACACACACACACACACACACAAAACCTTGTCTCACTTCAACACTGATTTTACATCACTCGCTTTGATCCTCACCTACTTGTACACTATCATAAAAGTTTTTAACAGCATTCAGCAGCTTGCCATTCACACAATACAGACGCTGATCCTTCAATAATATCAGTTTACCCTGTCATATAAAATTTGCAGATCCAATCGGCCAGAATTATATTACAGCCCGTCTCATAAGCTTTCTACATTATGTCTCATTTCTGCCAAAAGATCCAGACGTCCTCTGCCACAGCCAAAGCCACCCTTTTCATCATCCATCAGACCGTCTGATATATGAAACATATTTCCTTTATGATAATTCTTCTATCTTTCGTTCTTGGAACACTTAAAAACATACGATTATGGTTTTTGCACTCACATTTTTTCACAGCTTTTTAACCAATCACAGCTTTTGCCCTTCTTCTCATCCAAGCCTTCTTATCTACAGTAGCTACAGTATAACTAACATTTCAGTCCACTCTCTCCAGAGCACGTCATCATCTCTGTATACACATCCCTGACCCTGTTTTCCCATTCTTCTGCTGCATCCCAGCATTTTGTAATTCTGTCCGAGTCACATTTCCTGGCATTACCTTCCTCCTCAGCACACCATCAATATCAATCAAGTTACAAGTACTCTGCTCTCATCCTTCCCATTCATCCGTCTTTCAAATCTTTCCTCTGGCTCATACATGAATTTTATTAGTCAGTGTTCTTCTACTTTTATTGATCACATTTCATACTTCTTTCCAATTTCATTATTACATTTTTGCATGTCTTTCTAAAACAGCTTCCTATTTACTGAGTAAATTGCATTCATTTTCCCTCCAGGGTAATGATAAAACTTTTTTTAAGTACCAGTCTCTTCACATGCTTATTAACATCAGTGTATTCCTTTGTTTTTAATCGACTGTATATTGAGGCGATAATGTAATCACCTGTATCTGTGTGTGTTTCTGTCTGTTGTAAGAATATCTCAAAATCAAGCAGGCAGTGTATATCTAAACTTTGGGGTCAGTACCCTGGGATATCTAGCTTGCTGGTTATTTATACTGGCGAAGCTGTGTTGATATGCCTCTGATTGCTAGGGGATTACCGATCTATTTCTATAAACAGGAAAGCAAAGAAATACTGAAAATTGGTGGGCGAAATCCTAGGACTTCTTTACGAACTTGCGATGATTTGCCTCCAATTGCCAGAGAATTATTGATCTAATTTTTTAGTGATGGAGTGCAATACGCATGGGTGGGTGAATACTTTGATTTTTTTAAAAATAACTCTAGCAACTTCTTCCTCTTTTCCCCCATTGTTCCTTTGAGTCTCCTCATCCCAGTACGCTGTACCAGTCTTGTTAACTGCTTGCCTTGCGACACCACACACCTCTTAGGCATTCCTAATTAAACGCTTCCTGTAAGCATTTTAGAAGTTGTTCATGAAAAATTCATTCTTACTACTCCACAACCTTCACCTGGTATTCGTCTGCTACTTCTTGGCTTCTCGCCTTCTCCACAGCCCATCCTTTGATCTGACTGCATCTCTCTTTATCCACATCGGTCCTCTCAACTTAATCTTATATACCACACTCATATAATCATGTAGACATCATATCGTCCTCTGACCGCCCTGCTATCAACAGCACCTCTTAGCATCTTCCCAGGCACAAGCACGTAATCAGTCAAGCATATTCCAACAGTCTCTGCATTCCCTCAGCTATGCATGTTTGTGTGCATCTTTAGGCTTAAAATATGAGGCACAAAGAAATTAACTCATTTCCTGATAAATGCCATTCAATTGCCTTCCTTTTTCATTCTTTCCAGTACACCATCATAACCCAGTACTTCATTCACAAGACCAGTGTCATATCTTCCCTTTCTGTCACTCATCACATATCTCTTGGATATATATCCTATTTAGCTTATTTAAACTAACTGCAGAAAAAGGATTAGCGAATAAAACCTTCTGACAATGGCAAGAAAAGGAACCAAACTTCGTCACTGTACTGCAGAGGTTATCAAACAGTGTTTCAAATCCTTTCACTATACTATTGTTACGTCCCCAGCTGTCCTCACTCCTCAAGCACGCTGCAATAGTTAGGTACAGCAAGAAATTCGTTCGGCCTGCAACTCCTCATTCCCGGGCCAGCTGGATAGCAACATGAAATATCTCCACCACAAATACTGTATCATCCATCACACCATCAATGATAATGAAATAGTCTACTACACTATTTACATATATTTACAAATAAACACTCTGATACTCAAAATAAAGAATATGCTTAGATCACTTATGCTATATCCCCACAATGATCTTCTCAACACCAAATGACACTCAATAATAACCATAATCTCAAAATAATTAACCATTCTCCCTCACATGTTACTCTATAATATTAACCACATAAATACTCCACAATGGTTCACACAATAATAATCTCCACTATCACAAGTACACCACCACGTGCACCATAGGCTATCTTGTGGCCACCCACACCACGCTCTCTCTCCATCACCAGTATATTCTCCTCCCACAAGTAATACTCATCAATATATTCACATAATTATCTCACCACTTCCCTTATATAACACCTCACAGTGTGTGACCACGCTGCTCTCCCAAAATCACCACGTGTCTCCTCCAACACGCCCACCCGAACAGAAACCCAGATCAGCTCCTCACACGCCGCCAGCCACCAAGAGAGAGAGAAGCCACGCACTCTCTCCTCGTGCATACATAACATATCTCTCACTAACGGGATCACAATACAACAACATAACCTTACATGGTAACCCTTAACAACTTCACAAATATTAATTCATTTTTACATTCTCCAAAGATAAACTCCAACACAATATACAATCACATTATACAATAATAAACATAATATTCATTACATTCATGATACACAAGAAAACGTACTGTATGAAATAAGGGATAACTCCTCGTAACACCCCCCTTCCAGTAAAGATGTGAATTCTCCCTTTAAGAGGATTCACATCTCTCAGGAACGCGAGAGAGAGCGTCTGCTATCACATTCTCTCTTCCCTTTACATGAGTCACAACCAAATTATATTCTTGCAACAGCAGACACCATCTCATTAACCTCTGGTTAGAGTTCTTCATCCTATTTACAAATACAAGAGGATTATGATCAGTGAAAATTTGCACGGGCCTCATGGTACCCTTCACATACACTTCAAAATGATTCAAACACATAATCAATGCCAAAGCCTCCTTCTCCACAGTACTGTAATTCATCTGATATGGTAACAACTTCTTAGAAAAATACCCAATAGGATGATCAACCTGCTCCACTTCCTGCATTAATACTCCCCCAATTCCCTCACCACTGGGATCCACATACAATTTAAATGGCTTATCATAATCAGGAGTGACCAATATGGGTGCATTTACTAGCATATCCTTAATTTTCTTAAAAGCCTCCACACAGTGCTCACTCCACATAAATTTCACCTTCTTTGACAACAACCTGGTCAATGGCAATGCAACGGCTGAAAAGTTCTTACAAAATCTTCTGTAATACCCACTCATTCCCAAAAACCTCAACAATTCTTTCCTATTTGTTGGAGAAGGAAAGTTCAGAATATCTCTCACCTTAGCATCCAATGGCCTCACTTGTCCTTGTCCCACTTTGAATCCTAAATAGTCCACATAAGCCTTCACAAAATCACTCTTTGCTAAATTCACTGTGAGATTTGCATCATCTAACTTTCTAAATACTTCATCCAACAACTTCAAATGCTCCTCCCATGTATCAGAATACAGTACTATATCATCAATGTATACAGTACAACACTTCACTCCACTTAACACTGCATTAACCAATCTCTGAAAACAACTGCTACTGTTCTTCATTCCAAATGGCAAAACTTTATACTGATACAACCCATCCATGGTAACAAATGCTGACAATTCCTTAGCCCTTTCAGTTAATCCAACTTGCCAGAAACCCTTAAGCAAATCTAACTTTGTCACATACTTAGCATTTCCTAACTGATCAATACAGTCATCAATCCTGGGAATAGGGTATGAGTCAGTCTTAGTTACAGTAATCACTTTTCTAAAGTCAGTACAAAATCTGTAACTATTCCCTCCAGCCTTAGGTAAAAGTACACAGGGTGAACTCCATGGACTATTACTTGGCTCAATTAAATCATTTTTCAACATGTACTCTACTTCCTTCCTCATAATTTCTCTCTTTTGTGGAGTCACTCTGTATGCATGTTGCTTAATTGGCCTTACATCCTCTACTTCCACATCATGCACAATAACATGGGTTCTTCTAGGAGCATCAGGAAACAAAGATCTAAACTTGTTAACAATTCTTTTTACCTCTCCTTTCTTATCCTTATCTAAATGCTTCAACTTCTCATCCAAATTATTTAATATGACTGAATTTTCCAAACTCTGACCTTCACAATTCATCAAGTCATCATCTTCACCATCACTCTTCTCCACCTTCACAACATTACCACAATTACTTCATCATTTACATCCAATACTTCTTCCCTACCATAGTATGGCTTGATCATATTTACATGACACAATTGAGTTCCCTTCCGTCTCCCTGGGGTTCTGACTATGTAATTTACATCACTGACTTTCTCCTTAATGGCCCAAGGCCCATAATATTTTGCTTTCAAAGGATTATCCTGCAATGGAAACAACACCAGCACCTTATCACCAGGCTGAAAACTTCTATCTCGTGCCTTCTTATCATACCAGGTTTTCATATTAGTCTGTGACTCCTTTAAATTCTCACATGCAATCTCTCTAGCTCTCAACAATCTCTCCTTAAACATAGTAACATAATCCAGCATATTTGGCACATCATGATTTCCCAACCACTTCTCCTTCAACATACGCAGAGGTCCCCTGACCTCATGTCCATAAACAAGTTCAAATGGACTGAAGCCAGTGGACTCCTGTACAGCATCTCTTATGGCAAACAAAGCTAGTGGCACTGCCTCATCCCAATCCTTATCCATTTCAGTACAGTATATTTTTAAAGTCTTCTTTAGAGTTTGGTGAAACCTTTCCACACATCCCTGCGACTGCGGGTGGTAGGCACTCGATAACTGCTGCTTAATCCTCAACTCTTTCAACACCTGACCAAACAACCTTGAAGTGAAATTACTGCCCTGATCTGACTGAATTACTCTCGGGAGTCCAATCCATGAGAAAAATTTCACCAACTCCCTCACAATCACTTTGGCATGGATACTTCTCAAAGGAATTGCCTCTGGAAACCTTGTTGACATACACATAATAGTTAGCAAATATTGATTGCCTCGCTTAGAACGAGGTAGAGGACCTACAACATCAATACATATCCTGCTGAATGGTTCATCTACAACAGGAATAGGGTGCAATGGTGCCTTTACAATATTCTGGTTAGGTTTACCAACAACCTGACATGTATGACAAGTCTTACAATGCTTAGTTACACTCATCTTTACACCTGGCCAATAAAAATGTGCTGTCACTCTACTCAAAGTCTTTCTTACACCAAAATGTCCTGACCAACTATCTTCATGAGCCAACTCCAAAATCTTACTTCTGTACTTCTTAGGGACAACAATTTGGGTCTTCATCATCCAATGATCAGATACTGGGCTATCAGCAGGTCTCCATTTTCTCATTAAAATTTGGTCTTGCACATAATATCCCACATCTCCATCAAGAATTCCTCTCTCAGCCTCACTCCACAACGCCTTCAGACTTTCATCATTCCTTTGTGCATCAATTAAGTCCTCCTTTTTCACAACAAAGTCTGGCAAAGTCTCTACTTCCTTCCCTTTCACCTGCTCTGCTTCATCTCCAGGTTCACAAAGCCAGGATGAGCTTAGGTCTAACTCACACTCATCTTCCTCCGCTCTTTTAGCACTAGCCCTTGTCATTACACATGCTGGATAAATCATACTCTCCTCAAGTCTCTCACCATCCTCACATACTTCTGGGTCTACGGTTTCACTTTCCTGGTCAACCTCAGGATTCTCCACAATTTCAGGCTCAGGGACAACTTTATTGCCTGCCAAATCATTCGCTAATAGCATGTCCACTCCTGACACAGGCAATCCTTCACTTACTCCAACTTTCACATTTCCTTTGACAAATCCACTCTCAAGCCGCATACAATGTACTGGTACTTCAAGCTCTGAAGAACTCACACCCCTAACAACAACATTTTCACCAGTAAAGGACTCATCACTCCACTCTGCAATACCTTTACGTACAAGACTCAGGTTAGCTCCTGTGTCTCTCAGTATCACAATCTCCTTTCCTTGTCCCTCACCCACCTTCATCCGACCTTTGGTGATAAATGGCTTAAACTCTACTGCAGGTAACACCTTGGATCCTGTACATACATTTGCTAACAATTGTTCTACATGTTCCTTCCCAGTTACAGTCAATCCAGCTTCCTTGGAATTCTTCAAACTATAACATTGATACTTCCTGTGACCTACTTTACCACAATGCAGACACTTGGGTTGCACCTGATTTTTCTTACAACTTATACTTAAGTGTCCAAAATCACCACACTTATAACATTTGATTCCTGACTTATTCTGATGTGAGGTATTACTGACCTTATCACTCCTAAACAAAGGTGACTCTACAGCCTGACTTTGAACATGTCCAACATTAGATTTCAGAAAATTATTTGAGTTCTTGAAACTGTTTTGGT
The DNA here is from genome assembly GCF_032717465.1 of Coenobita brevimanus. Lineage (NCBI taxonomy): Eukaryota > Metazoa > Arthropoda > Malacostraca > Decapoda > Coenobitidae > Coenobita > Coenobita brevimanus. The sequence continues at coordinate 17,365,975 of NC_137046.1, forward strand.
TAGCTGTACCTTGTTTACCACCCCAAGAGTTGGTGGACTTGTTAACCCAGCTCTGGTTAAATTTACCTTTATCAGCACCTTTGCTCATCTCATACGCAACAGCAAGCTGATCCGCTTTACGTCCAGCCTCAATCACATTTCTAATGTCTAGTTTCATTATTTCATACCTCAGTGCTGGTTTTAAAGTATTTCTAAAATGTTCTAACATCAATAACTGTATCACATCTTCCTTGCTTGTCACATCCTCAGATTTCAACCATTTACCACACTTCAGCACAATCTCTCTGGCAGCTTCCAAATAGGTGTTACTATGTGTCTTTCCAACGTCTCTGAAACGCTGTCTATAAATTTCTGGATCCACCTTCACAGTCTGTAAAATTGCCTCTTTAACAACATCATAATCACTGCACTCATCAATACCCAAACCAGCATAAACCTCTCTTGCCTTGCCCTTTAATCTAGCTTGCACCAACAAAGCCCACTCTTCCCTGGGCCAACTTCTCAATTCAGCAATTTTCTCAAATTGTATAAAGAAATCCTCAGCCTCTTCCTCTACAAATTCTGGCATAAGTTTCATCTTTATATCTGCTGAATTTCCTCTGTGTTCCCCTTTTTCTACTTCCAACTTTTTTTTATCTCCACCTGAATCAAAGCCTCTTGATTCTTTTCCCTCTGTAACATTATCTCCATCTCCATTAACTTCACTTTCCATTCCATCATCTCACTACCAGTCATTTCTTTGCTTCTTTCTACATACTTTTCATCCTTTTCCATATTTTCTTCTTCACACTCACTCTGCTCTCTACCCAAAATGCCAGATTCCATCAAACCCTTTATCAGTTCTCTCTGCATATCCTCCTTAAGATTAGTTTTTAACTCAATGCCATAAGTGCATGCTAACTCCCTCAGCTCTTCTCTTGTGCACTGGTATAGAAAATGTACATCCCTACTGCTCACAAAGTTTTGCACATTACTCTCTGCCATGATTACAAATAATTTCAAGGCTCACCACGACACAGTAGTCCAGAGGGGAGGGCTGGCAAGGAAGGCAGATTCTCCTGGTCACACACACTGGGCTCATGGACAAGTGGCACACTATCACAAAGATATCCCGGACAGGCCCCCAATTTTCTGTTACGTCCCCAGCTGTCCTCACTCCTCAAGCACGCTGCAATAGTTAGGCACAGCAAGAAATTCGTTCGGCCTGCAACTCCTCATTCCCGGGCCAGCTGGATAGCAACATGAAATATCTCCACCACAAATACTGTATCATCCATCACACCATCAATGATAATGAAATAGTCTACTACACTATTTACATATATTTACAAATAAACACTCTGATACTCAAAATAAAGAATATGCTTAGATCACTTATGCTATATCCCCACAATGATCTTCTCAACACCAA